>NW_017729032.1:151058-151676 GCF_001723915.1 Gavialis gangeticus | reverse complement strand
GGGCTGTGGGCTGTACAGGAGGGACAGGACAGGGAGGAAAGGCGGGGGGTGGTGCTCTACATTAAGGAGGAATACACAGCCTCACCAGGTAGCACAGTCAGAGGAGGGGCACACGGAAGTGCTCTGGGTTAGAGTACAAGGCAGTCGCGGGGAAAGAGACTTAATGGTGGGGGTCTACTACAGACCTCCCGACCACGGGGAAGAGCTCGACCAGGAATTCTCACGTCAGCTCACGGAGGTAGTTAGGTCCAAGGAAGTGATCATCGTGGGGGACCTGAACTTTCCAGACACCTGCTGGGAAGAGCAGTCAGCCAGGTCAGACCGCTCACGTAGTTCCCTAGCCCAAATGCAGGACCTCCATCTAACCCAGGAGGTGCACAGCCCCACCGGGGAGATGCCTTGTTGGACCTGGTGCTGGCCACGGGAGACGACCTGGTGAGGGGGCTGTGGGTGCTCGACCACTTGGGTGACAGTGATCATGGCCTGCTGGGATTCACCATCCAGTGCAAGGTGGCAAAGGCCTGCAGCAAGGCAGCAGCCTCAGATTTCAGGAGGATGAACTTCAATAAGCGAAGGAGAATAGTCGGGGAAGCACTGTGGTCCCGGAGGGGAGGGGAG
>NW_017729032.1:145542-150733 GCF_001723915.1 Gavialis gangeticus | reverse complement strand
CTGTTTCCTGGAGCACTGCCAGGAGTGACCAGGAACAACGGTCACAAGCTGGCAGAGGGTAGATTTAGGCTAGATATCAGGAGGCGCGACTTCACGGTCAGGGCGGCTAGGATCTGGACCTAACTTCCAAGAGAAGTGGTGCTGGCTCCTACCCTGGGGGTCTTTAAGACAAGGTTTGACAGTCCCCCCACATCCTTGGGACCCTGCTTCCTCCCCTTCCCCACAGCCTCTGCTCCCTACCTGCCCCCTCCATCCCACTTACTCTTGCTCCAGCACCTTTGCAGTAGTAGTCCTCCTGCCTCACCTGTCACAGGTATATGATGTATGTCTTGTGTTGTGTCAGGGTTGACTCTTGCTAAGAGGTTACACAATGGATTTGTATGGGATGGTTTGGAGAGGAATGATCCTCTCTTGGGCAGGGGGTTGGACTGGATGACCTATAGAGGTCAGTTCCAGCCTTACTTCTTTATGAGTCTACGTATGGCAATTTGTGCAATTTAGGCTCAAGGGCCAGCTTCAGGAATATGGGAAGTCTCCTTATGAATGGGCCAGAGCGGGCCATCTCCCCCGGATGTGTAAATGAATGCAGGATGACGTCTACACAACGGCACAGAACATGGGGAGGTTCGCAGTCACCAAAGCAAAGGGCTGTACCTGATGTCTTCGCTGGTGACCTTGGTGTAGCGCAGGTTCAGCTTCTTGATGCCCTTCTCTCTCAAGCGCTTGACACCGGCCTTGATGCCAGAAGTCTGCTGGAAACCAGGCGCAATCTGCCTCACCAGCTGCCGCTCCGTATCGGGCAGCCACATCACCTGGGGGGAGACTCAGTCAGCACAGAAAGCCAATGCAATTAAAGAGTCAAGCCTCAAAGGCGGCAATGTGGGCTGCTTCAGGCTGTTCTTACAAGCTGCAGCTGGGAGGTTGCGAGGATTACGGTCTCATGGAGGAAGAGAAATTAGGCCAGAGTCTCTCGCTTGGCTTTGCTCCTAATGGTCTAATCAGCTCAGAGCTGCTTAAAGTCTCGCACATCTTCATTAAAATACATTTCGAAAATGGGGACTGCTGGCTGACTCCGTGGGCTCTTGTGCCAACTTCTCATCTCCAGATAAGAAGGGCAAAGGAACAAGAACAGCCTTATGCCCACACATTTTGTGCCCATCAAAAAGCATCCCTCTTTACCCAATTCCTCACAAGCGGAGGCCAGGGAGGTGGTCTGTAGTGCCGCAGGTCAATGTGAAGATGGCAGCTGGGTTGGGACAGCTTCCGGCCATCTACCTGCGTGTCCCCAGCCCAGACTAGCGCTACCTAGTCTACCCTTTGATCAGCCTGATAGGCATTCAAATGGTGCTTCTGGGCCTTCAAGTCTACCAACATACATATAACAACTAATCAAGGCTCATCTAACATAGCATGTGAAGATGCTGCTGCAAGAAGCGGGGATCCTGGGACAAAAAGGACTTGACTTGATATAGCTAGGCAGCGGGCTTCAAAATGGATGAGGAAGGCCTACATTTAGAAAGATCCTGCTCACTTCTTCACTATGGGATCACTTAGGTAATTGCAATGCGAAAGGAACATGATTCCCCCATGACTTTGAGGGGGAGCAGATAAGAGATTCAGGTGAGTTTATGCAAAAGATCTCTGTTGGTGGGGCCACATGTTTCACTGAAAATTGTATGGCAGTGTCAGTCACTCAAAAGACAGATGGAGGCTAAAATTAGATCCTTCCCCCAGGCTAATTATTTCCTAAGTGTGATCGCCAAACATTTCCACTTTTTCTTTCCATGCATTTGCATTATTCGCCTAATTGGGAAGATTGAAATATTTTTAAGAGGCACAACTCACACAGCTGCTCAGTTTATTTTAAGCCAGTTACAATTAGGGGGAGAGGTGATGACTAAAAGGTTTCCTGGTTTGATCAGGGGCAACTGAGACCCTATACTTAAAGGGCTGCATTGCTCCCAGGGATGGGCCTGTTTCCAATGTGAAGGGGAAGAGGGAAGTTTTCTTCCAGGAGAAGACCTAGCACGCTGGGCTCAGGTGATGCAGCTGTCAGGGTCAGAGGGAGATGGTGCTTTGAGATTCATTCTTTGCACTTATTTTCCAGCCCTGGTCTCTGGAAGGTCTGAGAAGGGTGCTGGAAATGCATCTGGAGCAGGTTAACAGACCAAAGCTGGCAAGATCTGCCACTGATCTGTCTTAGGATAGGCCCTGGGACAGGGCTTTCAGGCCTGACTTGCGGTTTCAGACTAAAGGAACTGCCTCTGTATTTGTTTCTCCTTCTCTTTAGGAAAGCAGGGCAAAATACTAGGCTAAAGAGAAAACAGCCTGACTGGCACTGATTTCTCATCCCTGCTAGGTCCCACCTCCTCAGAAGGGAAGCAATTCCTCCATTTTACACTCCAAGCATCAGCCTCTTTCCTCTGCACCCCACTGTCTTGAACTTAGAAAGTCTCAGGTGCTGCTTGCTTTGAGCAAAAAGAAGCCCTTCACTTTCAGAGATCTGGGACCATGTCTTTGCAACCTGGATGCCCCGTAACAGGACACTAGCATCTCTTAGTCTTGCAGAACGTCGGAGCTGAGCTACCTCTGGGCTGGGGCCAGGTAAGGCTGTCTTTTGTTCTTCCCAATTCAGGTGCCAGCACCCTGCCACACAACGTGGTCTGTGGGCTTCCAAAGTCATGAGTTCCCCCAAACAGCTCCCAGATTACAAAACGGAGGCACTCTGGGATCTGAACAACCCCAGACAGAAATACAAGCTTGAGTGTAGTTACTTAACTGGGAAACAAGCTGAGAAGCCTCATTAGGCACCTGTACATACCACATGTCGTAATCCTTATTAAATTAAATAGGCTTATAGAATTTAAACTTGTTTATTTTGGAGTGTCACATCTGTGTTTACACGCACTAGGTTTTCAAATGAATTAAGCTTTGGAGCATTGTATCTGTGTTTACACATGCTAGGTTTTCAAACGAATGAAGCTGGGTGCCTTGCTGGCATCTCAGGAGAGTGGAACAGTCCAGTGCTGCTTCCCCAGCCCAAGGCCCTCCCCCACACACACCGTGCCCATGCCCTGCCATGCAGCCGTGGAAGCAGGGAGCCAGCAAACCACACAAGGAAAAAAAAAAGTGGAAGCAATTCAAAAGCAAAAGTAATTCAAAGGGGTGGACTACAAAAACGTTGCAGTGGCATCTGGTGGACAGAGGCTCATTACGCATCTTTGAGTGCCTTTGTGTTTGCACACAACAAATCCATGGATGTGACGTTTTAATTCCTCGCAAGCCAAACTAAACTACATCCGAGGAGTTTTAGTTTAATGCAGCAGAAAGACTTTTAAAGCATCTGGAAAACCCACTCGTGCAAACAATCACGCAGTTGCAGTGCAAGAAAAAACAAAAAATGTGGCATATACAAAGCCCCATCATGGCCAAGAAGAGAAGGGCCCGCAAACCTTTATGGTAGAGGAAAAAAATAGAAGAATAAAGTAGGTAGCCCTGTGAGAAAGACATCCAGCTTAAACCTTCAAAGCCCCAGCTATTGAAAACATCCCATAAACAAGGGAACTGCCCAGTTCCCTGCACAGTGAATCCAACTGGAAACAAGTCAACACAGACCTGGATTTCTCCCATTTTTAAAGCAATTGTCTTTTCATCATGCTTGAAAGCGGCCAACCCACAAGCCTCCAGATGCAAAGTGATGCACAACTTACTGCCTGCTGCTGAATCCCCGACATCAGGATGGTCTCCAGGGTGATGTTGATATAAGTGCTGTGGTAAGGATGATCTGGTGGCAGGTTCTGGAAGTTCAGGATCAATGAAGTGTTGTCCTTTATGATCTGTAACATATCCTCCAGCTTACAGACAGATTGGTTCCCAGCTTTCACGTAATCAGAAGCTGAGAGAGCACTAGCTGTCCAGAAGGGGTCATCCTGAAAACGAACAAGCACAATTGTTTCCAGGAAACTACGATTCCCCATGGAAGAAAAGGCAGACAAAACTCACTTTCTGCCTTTGTCTTGGTGACACTGAAGTGTCCTCTGATAGCTACTTCTGACATATATTCTGTGACTTGCTAAGTTGTCACATCACCTATAAACAGTCAAGCAATGCGTGAAAGCAATGTAGGACATAGGTGAAGACTCTCGCTAGGAGGTATGGCTTCTACCTCCAGTTCTGACATGGACTTGAATGACTTGGAACAAGTCTGCTTTGTGCCTTAGCTTCCCCAAGGAGGAGATGATATCTGATCTCACCTGGAATAACACGTGCAGTTCTCTGAATGGAGATAGCAGAAACAGAGGGGGGATTGGACATGGGTAAAAGTGATTGGTGGCATGAAAAATGCACCTCATTTGAAGAGACTGGAAAAATTTAGGGATTGCTTAGGGAAGTGAATATTAAAAGGGATGATAAAAGCACACAAGATAATGAATGGCCTAGAGAAGGCAGTTTGAGAACGTCTAATTCAATCTTTCCAAAGGGTGCCCAATAAAACTGGAAGGAGCTCATTCAGAATGGTGAAAAGGAAGCACTTCTGCATATTGCTTATACGGTGCATGGAAGGATTCATTGGCACAAGGTTACCTGGATTAAAACAAAAAAAAACAGACCAGCTATTTCTAAAGAAAAAAACAAAGCTGAGCTTCAATTGGAAGGATTAAGAAATGAAAAGGAGTCTTGAAAGCAAAGTAAACCCCCATACTTCAGGAGCAAGGGTCAATCTCTAGCTCTTTGAGGTTAAATCGGATATTTCGCCACGAACATCTTGGTCAGCATCTACCGAAGAGTTTCTTGTACTTTCCCCTGAAGGAAGATGGTACTAGATTGTGTAAAAGGGAGAGAAGATCCTGGAATAGCCAGATATGATCTCATTTTCTCTGGCTCTTTTGTACTGAGCACTGTTGGGAAGGTGCTTTGAGATCCTTAGCTGAATAGTGCTCTGTGGCCACGTCTACATGTGCATTAATGCACTGGTCTTATTGCACATTAAGTTTAGTATCTGTAATAACAAGTACTAACCCAATGGACAGTAAGTGGTGCTACTGAGTGGTAGCACCAGTGTATGGATTTTTAGTGATGCAAATGCACAGTAGACTCATTTACTGCACATTAGTGCATTAGCACAGCTTTTGCCTGATGTGCTAATGCGCAGTAGACTTAATCTACTGTGCCTTTGGTGTCCTGTGCAGAT
>NW_017729032.1:137851-140542 GCF_001723915.1 Gavialis gangeticus | reverse complement strand
CTACATTTTTTTTAGGGGCCCCGTGGGCCGTATAGAATGGCCTTGCGAGCCAGATCCAGTCCACGGGCCGTATTCTGCCCACCCCTGAGTTAGGTCAAGTATTTCTGCAGAGCCCTATAGAGATGTACCTAAGAGCTACTAGAGGTGGTGTGCAGATGAGCCCTGTAAGTGCTAAATAATGCTAAGTATCATTACTATTACTATTATCCTATCTTTGCCGTTAAGACTATTACCGTCACCCAACCACGAAGAGTAGAGATGGCAATGAGGAGAAAGGTTTTAAGCTATAGCACTGGCCCATTGGACATGCCTGCCATCCTGCAGGAAGCTTTTCTTTCACATACACACATTCAAGGTTATTCAAGAGAATTCATGCCACAGGCTAGGACAGAATCACAGATGCAGACTGGTTGTACCCCGGATAAAGCTGTATTAGCACATCCTGATGATCTTGTTGCTATGTTTACAAGGTGAATGGCTCTATGGGTTGTATTTATCATTGTGTTTTTAAAGGCAGCTCATTTATTTGAGAGACAAAAAACTGCAAGATGGTAGAAGGCAGCAAGGGGAGGGAAAAAATCACTCCCAACAGACAGCAATTAAAGCAGAAGATTTAATGTCAGAGCAGCACCTAGCTGGTTGCAGCATGATGGGAACACTTCCTAAAGGATATTGGGGTAGGAAAAAAAATGCTTGGTATCACAATCAAAAAGTCATTTCAGACCAATGCAGAGCTGCCCGGCCTTGCTATACTGTGCAATCTGAACAGGGCCCTTATCTGACAGCATAGACAGAACTGGGATATAATCATTACATTTGAGTGTCACCTTCCTTTAAACCTCTTCGCAGTATCTGTTGCACTAAAGGAAACTGAATCTGCCAGCATTCTCCGGTCTTTCTAAAGGAAAGATTTGAAGGAAGAGAGAGAGACCATGTCCAAGCAGAAACTAGTCACCCCACCATATGCTGTACCATTCTTGTTCCATCACAGCAAGACATGGTAAGAGTCATCAAAGGAGGAAACAAACAGTGCACTGCCCCTGGATTGGTAAACTGCATTAAATATATTATTACGATAAAAGCTCCGTCTTGTTTTCAGGACTATTAGAAGCGCCCGCTGCTGTGCAGAAGAATAGCAGGATATAACAGCGAGAGCACTACAAGAGCCCTGTAACCAGGAACATTTCAGACATCAATAGTAAGGATCTGATTCAGCACAAGCACACACTCTCCTTTTCCTTATTCTCCTTTGAATAAGACTGCATGTAATCATTGCTAGCTCTTCTCTAGCAGGAGATCTAAAAGCACTTTACAAAGATCAGCGGCATTATCCCCAATGTTATACCTGAGGAAACTGAGGCACAGAGAAACAAGGTCATTTGCCCAAAGCTGACCCAGCAGTCCAGTGGCAGAGCTAGGATACCTGAGCACCATTCCCAAGTCCAGGGCTACTGGTTTAACTACTAGATTACAATGAGACAACATTAGGGAACCAACTGACTGCTTTAGTATTTGCTGGCCGAATAAAAAGCAACTCACAGTAGTAACAGTAGTACTTAGCACTTGCATGCTCTATCCCCACAATTTTAGAGGTGGGGGAAACAGGAAAAACAAGATCCATAAGCAATTTAGATCCTGGTTTCCTGCCTCCTAGTCTATTGTCTTATTCCCTTGGCCTATGCTGCCTCACAGCAGGTGGTAGCACGCACAAGGCAGTTTTGGGATGCACAAAACCAGACCAATGCGTGCACATTCACTTGTGTACAAATCCAGGTGAGGCCACTGACCATTCTTGATTAATCTCTCAAGAAAAAGATTGCTTCTCTGACAAACTGGTACAGACCACAATGCTGCATCAAACCATCAGCTCCCAGATTGCATCAACAAAGGTGGCAGAGTGACATTCTTCAGTACGGGATACGGCAAGTCTGGTTACATTTTATTAAACTATTTCGTGGGGGAACTAGCAATACTCTCATCTCCTGACAGGGCCTGAATTGTGAGCTTTTCAACCAGCGTCCTGGCTTCTGAGACAATCACGCAGTCTCCCTCCTCTAGATCGTAGGATCAGACTTCACTTCAGGACTTGTAGGTACCTTTAGGAACCACCCGCCAGCATTCAGCTTCTCCAGGTCCGTCCAGTTGAACATGGATGACTGTTCATAGGCCAGCTCTGGAAACACCTCCTCCACATTTGTCGTTCTCCTGAGCGTCTCGTCGTGCATAAGGAATGGCACTCCGTCGTAGCTGCAAAAACACATGGGCAACTCCATTAACTCATGGGCATTAAGCATAACAAAATACGATTGCTGATTCTGTGCTACTGTCAAAAGCTATCTTCAGCTACAACCAAAAAGATTTAAAATGTATTATTAATCCCACTGGTTTTGTACTATTGCTGTGGCACACAGTAGTATGGGAGATGTTTCACATGTCTGTAAAACAAGACCAACCCAACCCTCAAAGTTTTACATCTAAAAACGGGATGACGGCTGAATTTTTCAAAAAGCACTTAAGTTACTTAGGTCCTTCAGTCCCAAATGGGTGTCTATACACATGCTCTGGGCGGGGGGGTGGGGGAAGAGGCTTAATTAGAGCAGCTTCCACAGATGCTCTGATTAAAGGTCCCACAGCACCACGTGTATTCAGCATCCTGCACTTCAAAATGGCAGTGCGGGCACTTTAACTAAA
>NW_017729032.1:130207-132851 GCF_001723915.1 Gavialis gangeticus | reverse complement strand
TCTACCAGATGGCAAAGGGTTTGCTCTATTCTAGTCTGGTCTATTCTGTTCTAAACATTTACCCTGCAAAGATCTGTGTGGGGGAACGGGACGTGAGAGGCTTAATTAGAGCAGCTTCCACAGATGCTCTGATTAAAGGTCCCACAGCACCACGTGTATTCAGCATCCTGCACTTCAAAATGGCAGTGCGGGCACTTTAACTAAAGTTTGTTTGACAACCTTTAGTCAAAGCACCCCGACTGCCATTTTGAAATGTGGGACACTGGATACACGTGACACTGCAGCAAGCTGGAGCGTTTTAATTAGAACAGTCCAGCAGACTCGATTAATTGCGTCTGCTCTGATGCATTCTAATTAGAACGCATCAGAGCACCTGTCTAGGCATCCCAAGAGCTTAAAGCTTTTAAGTCGCACAGAGCTCCAACCAGCATAAAAGTTTATAGAGCTCTTAATTTCAGTCAGTTTTCATCACACGTTCAAGTTGAGACCCAGTGTTCATGTTTCACAAATGACAAAACTGAAAAAAAAAACTGTCCAGAAACATGCCCAAGGCTGAGGACAGCCAGGGTTGGACTTTCTGAGGTATATTTTCCTCAATTGCAGCATTGCAAACTCAACTTGAAAACAGGATGCCTACATAGACTAATATTCAAGTCCCATGTGAAAGATCCCACATCCAACTCAGGAAAGCAATTTCATTGCTTATGTTGGAGCCAGAAAAAGAATGAAAGAAAGGTAAAAAAAAACAAAAAACCCTTCCTTTTCATGCTTGCATTGGCTCTGCAGTGCTCAAATGGAGGAGTAAAAGTCCATTTTTGGGTCTGGAGAAACACAGGTGCATCTTTATTATATCCCGGGAACAGATTGGCTGATTGTAAGTACACTCAAGTTTCTGGTGAAAATGGGAGGTTTCTTAAAAAGACAAGCTAGATTTCAGAACAAATTAAAGATTTGCAGGACAAGATGCATGCAAGCATCTATGGAGGAGGTGGCAGATATCATGAGCACAATTTTTCTCATGAAATAAAATAGCACTGGTTATACAGTACCCATGACGCCCGCAGCAGGGTGTTTACATTAGACCAATACAAAGGTGCCAGCATTATAAAGAAGATGGAGAAAGGAGGAAGTTCTTAGGCCTGAGGAAGAGGTTTCTTTGCTGTGGAGTTTTGAAGCCTAAACCGAAGCACCATAGCAAACTCCTCAGAAAGATCAATAGTCTAAGTCCTGGTTTGCAAAGTGAGGAAGATGAAACGGAGACAGCTGTTTAGAGGAAAAGGTACTCCCACGTGAATCCAGTCACTTGCTGGCCAGAAACGTGGGGATGAAAACCCCTAAAGGAGAGAGAAGCTCAAGAGAAAAGGTCCTAAATACAGACAGGGTTAATAACAAATCCTACTCGACTCAAATTAAGAGGCAAGATGAAGAGTCTAGCTTTGAGCTGGAAAAGGAGCAAAGGAAAGTATTAAATGACACCTTCAATGCTGTCCCAGCATTTCCAGTGCCCGTGGAAAGCCCTTATCTGAAATATCACCCATCTTATTACATAGTTTGTCTACTTTAAGCTAGAAATATTACCACCACCCCCACCAAAGCAGCATGCCGACATAACACCTGCCATGACCAGCGGTGCACTGTACATCAGAAATTCAGAGGTCTTTTATAATGGGGTGACAAATGCCAGGCGAACAAGGAATGAAGAGTGTTGAGTGTCTGATGAAGATAGGAGCCTAAGACTTAATAAATCTCTCAAGCTGAGCATCATCAGACACTCTTTAAGCCACAAGACAGAAGAGAAAGGGTATTTAACAGTTTCTCCCTTCTCTAATCTCTTCTTGCCCCATACACAAATTATTTGGAAAACCTTGAACCCTGTGGCAAATAGTACTATACAGACCAGTGATTCTCAACCAGGGTGCTGCAGAGCCCTTGGGTGCCTTTTAAAGGTGCCATGAGATACAAACACCTATATAGGGGGCACAGCTACACGTGCAATTAGCATGCCTGAATAAACTCCAGTGCAGTTCGCGCCAGTGTTTATTGCTCCCAAGCACAGCATTTACATGTGTACCCAGAACAGCAGTACATTGAGCCAGGGTGGCACAGCCCCAGCTGGCAGAGGGTGCAGGGGCCAGCCTGGAGCTGCTCCGCCCCAGCTCAACATGCAGTGGAGAGGCTAGCTGGGCCATGAGGATGCTACAGTGTGCGGCCAATGGGCAGACAGCCCCTGCACTGTTGCACTTTCAGGCCCTAGCCAGCACCAGTCACTGTCTACATGTGCATTACAGCAAAGTAAATAACTCTGCCATAGGACAGTTCTTGTGTCAGGCAGTACCAGTGGCTATGCGTAGGGGGTACATGGTGGTGCACGTGCACCCCCCAAGGGTGCCGGTGCACCCCCTGAAAGCCAGCATTCCCGGGCTGGGGGTGGGGAAGGCAAGAGCGCTGGTGCCGCCCCAAGTGTGCCAACCAGGGAGTGGGGGCGCCAGGCAAAGTGATGCCCACAGTTCCCCCATGGCTGATCATGCCCACCCGAAAGTGCCAGCAGTTGGTGCGATCTGCCATGGGGGAGGATGAGCCCTGGTTATGAAGGATTTCAAGACTTTATGAAGGATTTCAAGGCTCTGGGGGACAAGCTTAAGGA
>NW_017729032.1:129684-130196 GCF_001723915.1 Gavialis gangeticus | reverse complement strand
GAGGAGAAAGCAGACCTCTTTAACCAATTCTTCACCTCTGGTTTTCTTGTGCAGGGACCAGGACTTCCCCACAGTGACGCAAGACACACTCAAGGGGAACGCCTCCAGGCCTCAGGTTGGGGAGGACCTTTGGGTTAGAGAGCTTCTGGAGGGGCTGGACGTGTTCAAATCAAAGGGTCCAGATGCTCGCCACCCCAGGGTGTTGAGGGAGCTAGCAGGGGTTATTGCAGGGCCTTTGGCATGACTTTACGAGTGCGCGTGGTGCTCAGGCCAGGTGTCAGATGATTGGAAGATAGCCAACGTGGTCCTCATCTTTAAAAAAGGGAGGAGGGAGGACCCGGGCAACTATAGACCCGTCAGTCTTACCTCAATCCTAGGGAAACTCTTTGAGAAGATCATCAAGGAGCACACCTGTGATGGGCTGGCCTCAGGGATGATGCTCAAGGGCAACCAGCACGATTTCATTAGGGGCAGGTCACGTCAGACCAACCTGATTGCCTTTTATGATCAGG
>NW_017729032.1:117824-128721 GCF_001723915.1 Gavialis gangeticus | reverse complement strand
GCCGGGGGGGGGGGCGGGGGGCAAGGGCCCCCCCCACTCAAGAGGCACCAGTCCCCCTTGGGCAGAACTATCCAATGGAAGAGTTCATTAGTTTACTCTGACCTAATAGCACCACAAGTGTAAATGGTGATTGCATGTATAGATGCCCCTTGGATTCAAAAGATAAATCCTGAGATTTCAAATAGAAATCCACAGTGTCAAAACATTCCCACTTATTTTAGACTTTCCAAGTGTTTTGCAACAGAAAAAACAATTGCCTGGTATTTTTTCTGTAGTCAAGAAACCAGTGGAAGCTACAACTTGGCATTTTTTTGAGGGAGGTCTTGAGTCTAGCAAGGGGCGCCTTGAGTCTAAAAAGACTGAGAACCACTGATATAGGCAGTAGCGATAAAAAGCACCACATGGATAAGTAAAACCCTAGCTTTATAAATGTTCTGAGATGGCCATAACTTTTATAAGCCAGCAGTAGGGCAGGACAGGATATCACGAAAATGTGTAGCAAGTTCACCTTCCTACTAGGGGAAACAACGCCATTTCAGCGGAAGAAAACGGCTTTACAAGTTTGGATTCTCCTGTAGATGGCACCAGATACCTGCCCAACCGACATAAGGCTGCCCCATTTCAGTACAGCAATGAGAGGACCGCTCAGAGTGTTTAAGCGATACCATCAAGCTCTGCTCATCTAAAAAGGGTCCTTTTTGAATAATTAAGCAAAGTGCTCAGGATCAGCCTGGATGCACAAAACAAAATAATCTCTTGCAGGCAGTCAGGGCTTCTAAAGGCTTTATCTTTGCCACAGTTAATGAGCTAACTTCTGAATGATTCAAAAAGGATTAAGCCATCACCACCCTTGTGCTGTCCTCCATCGCTGCAGAACGACTTCCCATTACAGAGGAAAAAATTCCATTAGTTTTTAAATCCATTTCTTCTCAAGCAATGGGAAAAGAAGAATCCTTGATGTTTGAACTCCTAGACCCAGAAGCCTATCTTTCACTGCAGACAGCTTCCTTTCAGTTAAAAGCCACCCTCCTAGGAGATTAAAAATAGAAATTATGTATTTTTCTTGTACTTGAATTTCAAGCCATTTCTTAGTATCAGATACCATCCTGATCAGTGCCCTATGCAACTGCCTGTGTCACTATTAGACAACAGAGAAAGGGTCAATGGATTTTTGGTGTGGCAAAATTCAACAAAATTCCACATCTTTCTCTAGGGTGCGGGGTGGGAAATCAGATTTAGCATCTAGGCTTGCAAAGGAAATCAAGGTCACCCATCTCCAACGGATTCAACTCGGCTCTGGTGTTTATAGCCCTGCAAGATGCACCCGGGACAGGTCTGTGCCTTTATAAGCCTTCCCATCTCCTGTGCTATTGGGTTCTGACTTCCTACCCAATCCTCACGTGGCTCAGTTGTGCTCTTTTCCTTCTCCTCTTCCACCCTGTCCATTTTGCTTTCAAGTATACCTGACCTGCACTAACCCACTCTCCAATGCAAATAATGGTAATAGTGGTCAATCATCAACATCAAATCACAACAGCCAGTGGTGACCTGCATGACTACCATTACTATTATTTCCTCTACATTCTTTCAGAAAGCACCGCATATTTTTGACCTTATTAAAGCTCAGAGATGGCCACTAGGAACTGCTATTCCTTCACACATGTTATGCATCCATCTACACATCTCAAAACTTGGTATTTAAGAAGTGTAGGAGACAGGAGGATAGTAAATGTAGAAAACTTCCCTTAGAGTGAAAGCCTGAGTTACTTCAGTGTAACTCTATGCTTTCAAACACTGCACTCAAACCCTTGTCTGCTTGAACTGATTTTTTTACTTGAACAGGCCAACAAAAGAATCTCATTATATTCTATCCTCAGCATCATAGCAAAGGGACAGCAACATGATTTTGTGGATTGCCGGGTAAGTTCTCAAGAAAATTGAGCCAGGCTGGCATAAGCGGGGTGGCAGGTTACAATGCAAGGAAATAATTGAGGAGCCTCATTTTCCTTCACTGCAAATGAAACTTGCTTGTAGCTCCTTATAGGTAAGTTCTGCTGTCATCCTCTGGAGAAGGCTGCCAGATCAATAAGCAGAGATTCAAGTCTATGCAGGACTCTTGCTTTCTTTCTTTGTAATAAGCAACCTATCTAGAAAGGGATCTTGTAGTGAATTCTGGGCCATGAAATGAGGATTAGTTGCTTGTTTACACGGAAAGTCCAGCTTCCTTCGATAATCCCCAGAAAAATGCCAATCAAATTACTGAATTACAAGCAGAGGTACATGACCGTATTCACCACAAAGCCCTTTCCACAGGATACTACGTAAGTGGCAGCAAAAAAGAAGAGGCAAAATACAGAACGGGAGCCAAAAGAAAGCAGATGCAAGGATTTGGTTTGGCCGCAGTGCTAAAGAGAGCCTTTGCATTTGAAGCTAAGTTAAACAGACTTGCCTTATCACTACGTCAGCTTGCACGCCATATATTTTCTGCTCCACTGCCTTTTGGAAGGACATCAGAGTGTTTTCAGGTGCCAGCTAGGGAAAAAGAATTGGGGAAAAAAAAGATGAGTAATAAGTACCAATATTTTTAAAGCACCCTCCTTTTAAATCACAACAGGAGACTGCAGGAAAAAAAAACACAACCTACAAAAGCAATCAAAATACCTACAAGACTGTCAAAAAAGTTAAAAAGCCAACAACACAGCATTGCTGGAAATCATGTGATTGCATATAACATCCTTTTCTATTACGAGAAGGAACTGGCTAGTACGTGTAGGTATAAGTGTCTTTCAGAGAGGAAGTCATATTGACTCTTTACATCTTAAGCCTTTAGCCATTAATGGAGAGTCTAACATACTTCACTTGGTTGCAACCAGACCTTTTAGAGTAGACAAATCTATGTCCCAGCCTAGGTGACCATGATGGACAGCCACGGTGTCCTAGAGAAGTCCTGGGTTGTTGGTTTTTATTTGCAATGCCTACAGTTAAAAGGTTTGCTAACACAAGCCGGGCAGTGGCATTGGCTTCTTAGGCCTGGACACACCATGGAAACCCCGACATCAGTGGGACTTCCAAGAATCTGGTGCAGGAGTTACCTGCAGAAAAACAGCACCAGGATAATGTACACCCACGTAGGGGCCATCTGACCAGCACTAATCCATCCTCCAATGCAAATAACAGTCCTAGGGTTGTTACCCTACAGCTGTTCATGAAAAAAAACCCACAATGTTATCAAACGTTCAGACAGATCACATGCAAATTCTCCCCCAAAATCCACCCCCTGTCCAAAAAAATGGGGTGCATGTCCTCAGTGGAGAAGCTGATTTTTCTGCCTGGAATACAAGCACCCCACTTTGATTCTGCTCCAAAACCAACCAGCAGCAGCAATGATATCTCTGTTCAGGCAGGTGAGGGAGTCGGGTGACTTCAGGGCTCATTGCTTGTCACTCCCCAGGTATTAACAACTGTCTCCCCTTTTTAACGGAGGCTCCATTAATCAAGCGACTGTTTCACCAGGTCTTTTTTTTCCCCCTCCAGTTTCACAACCTTGCAGACTTTCCAGCTCTTTTCGAAGTAAGAGATCCACCCCCCGAGACCAGACTTTAGCCGGAAAGGGAGGGTGAATGACCCGACAATTAGGCTCGGCCCATGCTCTAGGCAGCCATAACTCTGGGAAAATCTTTTCTTCTTCATTCTGCCTTCCCGAAAACAACATGAGCGTCTCGTTTGGGATCATGTGGTATGCGAGAAAATACAGTACGTCTCCCTGCCTTCTCTAGTGGTGAGACTCTCTACTAGCACAAATAGTATCAACTGCTCCAAGATAACAATTCCCTGTCCACTCCAGGTCCCAGTTTAAATTTGCACCACTGTACAAAACAGATGCAAATTACACCAGTGTAAACCTGTCCTACGTCCACGATCTCCGCTTGTAACTAAGGGGTGACTGGTAGGTGGTCTGCAGGGTGCCTGCTGCTCGCCAATGGAGGCTGGGTGCTTATCACAACTGCATGGAAAGTTAGCTAAAAAACACATTAGTTATTCTCCATTTCTCTACTGGTCCATGCAAATAATTATTATAGCTGTCACAGGGATGTTAGGAGAGGGGACAAGTCCGGAAAAATGAAGATATAGTCCTAACAATGGAAAAAAATAAAGGGCTCTGTGCCCACTTCATGCAGTGTCTGCCTATTAATTCTTTCACTGAAAGAGGCAATTGCTAAATATAAACTCCATTGTTTTATTTGAAAGGACGATTCCCTCACTTTGTTCTTAACCATTCAAACAAGATTGCGCCAAATTAAAAATCAGGCTCAAAAGAACAGAAAATGGCTTGTTCCTGTGTGTGCCACTAAATACATTTTATTCTACCTACTTCCCTCTTGAATGGAGCCACAATTAACAGTGGTGGTTTTGTTTAAGCAACAGCTTCAATGAAAACAAAAATGTTTTATTTTTCGAAAGAAGTTGATGAAGTATTACCACATTATCACCCTAAGCATTAAAAAAGGGAATCATGAGTCAGACCTCAAAGAAAAAGAAGAAAGGGAAAAGAGAGGGGAAAAAAGGAATCAGATTTAAATGCATGCAGTAGGAAACAGTACAAGATGAACACAGGTTGTTCAGCTGTTGCGGTGCTCTGAGGTTGTATTTTCACATCTACAAGGCTTTCTTCCATCATAAGGCCAAGCAGCATTAAAACAGAGGCAGAGAGACAGACAGAGATTTCAAGGTAATGACTGAAAAATCAGGTGGAGGATTTAATGGGAAATACATCTGATGAGGAACAGCAGCATGAAACCTGCTTGAGATTCAGATTGGTCATATATGTGAAAGCGTTTTCTCGGCTAATCAGCTTCATCCATGGGAAAACATTAACATCCAAGAGGCGCAGCTCTGTTCTGCTGTAAGCTGTAAGCAATACCACACGGCATGCTTAGCTCTGATATAACTACTGGTTTCAGTGGACTTGAACTGGGGAAGACTTTCGTCCCAATTAGGATTAGGATTATTCAACAGTATGAGAATGCATCTGCTCTGTGAAAGCGAGAGAGTAAGATGCAGCCGCCGCCTAGAAAAAATCCCCGGCAAAGACAGACAAGTTCATCTAAGTCAAGACAAGGAGAAAACGCCATCCCACTCGGGTGCACCTGGCATCGGGTCACGTCAGGATAACACGAAGACAAGCATTTCAAACACAAGTGCAGTGCCCAGATCGGTCAGTAAGGGGCAGCATGCAAGCAAAGATTGGGGACAGCCAAAACCAGCGTACTCAAGGTTGATTTTTGCTCAAGCACTCTGTGTTCCTCCACAGACTTCAGTGTCTCGTCTCCTCCCAAGTAGCTCAGGTTTCATTAAGATGAACAAAGCAAGCTGATGTTGCTCATATTGGGCAGAACCTGATACTCTGTCCTTAGCTGCCCCTATAGACCCAGGCAGGGGCTCCTCTATTATTTCCACGGAGCTCACGCCTTCTGTGAAACAGAGTTCAATGCAAGCCCGATGCATGAGCAATCGCTGGAGTTCGTAGATACTGAAGATAGTGATACCCTCTCTTTAAAGCCTGCTTATAAGTGTATACAATCGAGGCTGTGAATCGGGCTGGATGTTCCTTCTGCCTCATTGTGGTACTACTTTCATCAATGGGCTAAGCTCGGCAGGAGCGGCTGGAATTATCCACCCAACAGCAGCATCACAAGGCAGATAAATTAACCTAAAAGTTGGGTGATACAGGTATTTTAAAAGCACTGAATCTTCTGAGCACTGGAAAAAGCACATTACACAAGTCCACAACAGACGTTGCACAAGTCAACACGGTGATGCTCATTCCAATTTAAGATTTGACAGAGCAGATGCAAGGCTGGTCTGTACCACAACCTTCCTGGCTTCTCCATGGTAGCGCCTCATCTACGAAGCAAGATTTGAGAACAAAACTATACTCTGCTTTTTACCAAGGCTGGAAGGCTGTCTTAACAGGATTTTAGCTTGGCCCCATCATGGATAGACAAGCCCTATTTTTGACATTAGCAATGCTTAGCAATGGTCATTTCTGAGGTACAGAGAGGATATAACCTGAGTGGCGATAGGTTGTGGCTTCACCAGAGATAAAGAATATGAGAAGGAATCAAAGGAAACAATGAAAGCAGATAGTTTTTTTCCAGCTACTCATTTGGCCTAATAAAAGATATCACATCTACTCAAAGAACATTGCCTGCCTATACATATATGACAGAGAGCCATATATATTAATATGCATTTTCAATGCCAGAACAAGATGGGGTGAGGGCTGTCTCAAGCTGCTTGTTGAACACATCAGAAACCAAGGTCTTGAGCAAGGTGGCAGGGCACCATTGTAGAAGTGGCCAAACCTTTTGTTAGGGGATTCAGCAATTGGCTTCTAGTCTCAGTACCTGAGACTGCACCCTAGGTGATGGCAGGCAGGAAATGCTTGCTAAAGCAACCAATTCTTTGTGGCACTTCCTTGATTTGTCAAACATCTTAAACGTGGAGTGCTGACAGTCTAAGGGCTGCACTGAACAAGAAGGTGCTAACTACAGGCAGCATGGGAGGTCTAAAATGGGGACTTGAACTGAACATTAGTGGGAATTTGGAGGCTGGGTCCCTTAGCCTCCTGTGAAAAGTCCCAGTGTAAATGCTTCAGCAAGTTCAACCTTACCTGTGCAGTGAGAAAGTGGAGTCAGAGCACGCAGGGCAAGGGTGGGCAAAATGCGGCCCGCGGGCCGGATGCGGCCCACCAGGCCATTCTATCCAGCCCGTGGGACCCCTAAAAAAATTCAGAAAATTAATATTTATCTGCCCCTGGCTGCCTGTCACGCAGCCCTCGATGGCTTGCCAAAACTTGGTAAGCGGCCCTCCGCCCAAAATAATTGCCCACTCCTGCCGTGGGGCATCCTGAAAAACTGTCGCAACTCTTGCTCCTCTGGGGCTTGCAGAGCAAGTTTTGGATTCCCAGGAACCCAAAATCTTCAAGGAAGATGTAATGAAAACCACTAGGTTTTGCCAGGTTGTTGATGACCACCGCATAGGGCCAACCTAAGCCATAAATCAAAGTCAGGTTCACGCAAGAGCTGGCCCATGCTCACAAGCTTCAGGCCATCAATCTTTAACCCTCTGATCACCTTTTTCTCCTCCCTGGTGACTGCATGAGTGTCATTTAGTCCTGGCTGCTTCACAGCTCAAACTGACACCAACTTCATATGCAACTCAGAGGAACATCTGGAAAGAGATCAAAGCACTCCGGATGCTCCTCACAAGTCCAAACATCTTTCCCACTGGACCAGGTTGTGTTTGTTCCTGGGGGTTTGCTCAGTCCTACTGGGAAAGCACATCCCCCAGCACAGCTGCTTCAGGCGGCCGTGCCAGGCAAGTGATTTTAAAGCCAGAACTGTGAGCTTTGAAGAGGATCCTCTGTAAACTAGCACAGGGATTACCGTGAGTGGGAGAAATGTCACTCCAGCCCACCACCCTCTTTCCAGAAAATTAGGAAGCGCCAAACAAATTGTGGCACATTTATAGCCTGGAGATACCCAAGTGGGACAGCTGCTGCCTAAAGTCACCCAGCTTTGATTTGAAGGTTGTTTGGATCTTTTTTTAAATACTCCTCCAAAAACGATAGTGTAGAGATGGATCATTTCCAGATGCAAGTGTGTTATATAAAGTAATTTGGAATATTTATTTCGCTACTTGGACTAAGTTTCCTTTGGTCCAGAGTTATCTGGCACATTTTGTTTAAAATAAGCCTCACTGTTGCCATTTAAGACAATTAGGCTCTTAAGAGTATGCATTATAGGAGATAAAACAAATGTTAAGGATGTGATCATGCAGACTCCTCCCTCTGGCAGTGAGCAAAACAATGGGAATACCATGCAACTGTGTTCTGTAAATTTGCTCCTTACACCGGGGTTTGGTTGGACTGATATCTACTTGGCCCCAAATCCACTTTTCACTGAAGCTAACAAAAAACAGGGAGGGACAAATCACTTATTTAACCAACTTTCTCTTGTTTCCTTGTAGAAGATCCAGGAGCCAATTCAATTTATCATTCAAATTAGTGTCCTTCTACAGCTTGAGAGTACTCTAAACTTGAACCGAGCTGGTCGGTATAGCTGGTCAGGTAGGTGGCACAGCTTTGCTCCTATTTCACAACTGGCTAAAGCGTGCAAAATTTTTGCTGGGGTGATTGATGTCCACTTCAGACTCGCCGAATTGCTCCAAACGTTCACAGGAAGCGAACACGGACGGTGTGCAAAAACACTGAATCGAAAACTCAGCTGAACCAAAAAGTCACAGAACATTGCCATCTTCATATATTTAGGTCTATGAAGGACTTGGCCCTTGCTTATATGGATACATCCTAAGGATCAGGCAGGAAGGAAATGTCTTGGGTTTTGACGCATCTTTTTATTATCACTGCAAAAATCAGAAAAACATTTTTATGGTATCCAAGGCCATTCTGCAATGGGGGTGGGTGGTGCAATTATGACCGCCCCTGGTGCAAGCACAAAGCATGAGCAGAATAAGATCTACAGGATGAGAGAAGTCCTCTCTCCAGGGCTGCTTTGGAAAGTCCACATCTCCACGGATCTACAGCCATCGTTTAATACAGCAGAGGCCCAATACCCCTGGCAGGCTAGAAGCCACGCTGCACTAAGCGCCAAGCAAACACTGAGCAAGGAGACAGACTCTGCCATTTAGGATGTAAAGCTGTTTGGGGTAAAGATGATGGAGAGCCGGGTGACGTGACAATCATGCAAATAAAGGAAGGATGGTCCAATCGTCAGAAAATGCTGGACTAGGACTAGAAGACCCCTAGCAAGCCTCTGCCTCTACCACAGACATTGGGTGTGACCTTTGGCAAGTCATTTATTCCCTCAGCTCTCCACCTTGGGATAACAGCACTTCCTGATGTCACAGAGCAGCTATCAGGAACATATAACAGAAATCACGAGGTCTGCAGAGACAAGGGCATCTTAGATGGACATAAGTGCCCCCAACACATTCATTAACTAAAATCCTCATTCAAAGGACAGCAGTTTTCTGGGCTTTATGTAACCACAGAAAAAAAATGATGAGCCACTTGATTCAAAAGCTTCGGCTGTTCCCCTCCACCACAGATGCTCCGTCTTACACTGGCTTAAACTGAACATTTTTCAAACCGTGCAACCAGGTTTTCTGCTTTTAAACCCCAAACCCCACAAATTTCCCCAATCGTGCTGTGCTTGCTAGCAAACAGGCCGCAAGGGTCAATCCAGGGTATGAAGCCAGGCAGACAAAACTGGAGACATACTCCATGCTTCCCCCTCATTTCTAGATTGTGTTTGCTTTAATACAAAAAAAAAAAACCCCAGGCGGAAAGACCGAGAAGTTCACAGACCCACACAACAGACATGCAGAGCCCCTCAGTTCAAAGCAGCACTTAAAGTCCTGCTTCACCAGAGAAGGGATTTGCATTGTTTATTGAAGGTCATAAAATACTCTCTTGAATTATGGATGACAGAGCTTGTGGGGGAAGCTACAGACCCTCTGAGTCACAGCAGGGCTGATACAGCAGCATGCCATGAGCTGTCGCAAGGCTGTTTAGCCATGCTGCAAAGCCTTGGCCAAGGAAACGATATTCTCCAATGAGACAAGTACTGAGGCACTGACCTAATATACAGATAAAATCTCTTCACTTTGAATCTGTTCCTAACAACAAGATTTTCTATTTTTGCAATTTCTTCCATCCCCAAAGGACTCCAATAGCACTATGTATGTGCCCAATAACACTATGCACAGACACGAGGAGGGCAACATCTAAGCAAGTGCACAGCAGTGAGAGATAGAGCAATTTTGGCCACCGAGACCAAGGTAAACTCATATGAAAAGGGCAATTAAAAATTCACAAGGTCCTCTTGATTGTTATTTGAGCATGGTAATGGTCAGCCAGGGTGTCACGGTACCCTGGGGTGCCTGGAGATCCTTTCAAGGGTGCCCCAAGGTGCCATGAAATGTTAACACTGTTAGAGTAGGTGCCATGCAATGTTAACACATGTTTCACAAGCTAAACCCAGACATTTCAAATGGGAATCCATAGTGTTAAAAGCCTTCTGATCCACTATGGGCTTTCTGAGTTCTTTGCAACAGAAAAATTGCTCTATTATTTTTCTGTAGTCAAGAACCGAGTCAAAGCTAAGAGCTGGCGTCTTCTGAGAGGTACCTTGAGTCTAAAAAGATTGAGAGCAACCAAAAAAAAACCCAGCACCAGTATAATGAAACCTGTGCTAAATAATACTATATGGACCAGTGATTCTCAACCAGGGTGCTGCAGCACCCTGGGGTGACTTAAGAGCCCTTTAAGGGTGATGTGGGGTGCCACACCATACTAGGTACAAACACCTATGCATGATTCATGAGATCAACCCTGAGATTTCAAATCCAAATCCATAGCGTCAAAACATTCGGACCCGCTTCGGGCTTTCTGAGCTCTTTGCAACAGAGGAATTGCTCTTGTATTTTTCTGTGGTCAAGAAACAAGCAAAACCTAGGAACTAGTGCTTTTTCATGGGGGGTGGGGGGGTGTCTCGAGTCGACTAAGAGGTATCTTGAGTCTAAAAATATCGAGAGCCACAGTTTCAATGTCCCAGACGAAAATGCATGGGGTCCATTAATTACATCAGTCAAGAAATTACATCAATCGATGCTTCCCAAATCCTGGGGAACACTTGGTGGGGGAAGTCGTACATGAATCTTGCTGGTGATCTGTAGCACCACCACAGTAAAGTTGAGCACGTCTTGCACGTCCTCCCCCTCCCCACTTCCTCTGCTGCCAGTTGTAGCAGCAGTAGTTGAAATAGGGGTGCATGAAAGCGCCTGACTTGACTACGGTGGGGTATAAGTTAGG
>NW_017729032.1:114398-117449 GCF_001723915.1 Gavialis gangeticus | reverse complement strand
GGGATCAGCAGGCGCTGGGGGAGTCCCTGTTCCCCCGAGCGCCGCAAGGAGTGACCAGGAACAACGGTCACAAGCTGGCGGAGGGAAGGTTTAAGTTGGACATCAGGAGGCGCTACTTCACGGTCAGGGCGGCTGGGGTCTGGAACCAGCTTCCAAGTGAGGTGGTGCAGGCTCCCACCCTGGGGGTTTTTAAGAGGAGGTTGGATGACCACCTTACTGGGGTCGTTTGACCCCAGTGCTCTTCCTGCCGTGGCAGGGGGTCGGACTAGATGATCTGCTCAGGTCCCTTCCGACCCTAGAAACTATGAAACTATGAAACTATAAGCCCACCAGGTTTGGGAAATACTGACAAAGTGAAGCTTGTATCTCTGCTTATGCTCCTGCACATTGCTCTAGCTCTGTTATTCCAGTTGGGAGCTAAAGGTTTCAGAAATTGAGGGTCTCTTTCCTTCCAGTGAAGTCAGTGGATACTAAAGAGGTCTCAGGTCCTAGAACAATGGGCATCTTCCATTCTTGCAAAGGCCTTTTTATTTCGTGTATGTCCCTGCATGCCATCTGCTGCACTGTCCAGCTAGGGAGAAAAAGTGTGCCTAAGCCAGAGGACAAAGAGCTGGCTAGGAGGTTCCCCCATAAGCGGTGACGCTGGGTGCAAGGGGCAGCTCATGATGGGATGCTTCAAGGGAAATGGCAAGCCGAAGACCACTCTGATTCATGCCCAAGCAGAAGCGAGTCGCACCATCCTGCCTCCTTCGGACAAGGCTGCTCTCTTTGTAGCATCGTGCTACTGCCTCTACTCACTATCCCAGACTGCCAAGCCGGGACTGTGAAAATACACGTGGGTGCAGGCTGGTGGAGGAAAGGATCACGTCTTCATAAAGGTCAGTAAAACAGGCAGAATGCTACTGGCACCGCATGCATGAGAATATTTTAATAGCAACTGCCTGCTGCTGCCACAAGGCCCCGAAACCCCAGGAGCAGCTATTCTGGTGTCATAATCAACTTCCAGGTGATTGTCAAGGCAGTCCTGTGCTGGCTGCCCATCAAGGTTCGGATGCCTCTGGATACCTTTAAGAAATGTTTGGATGCTTACCTTGCTGGGGTGATCTGACCCCAGCTGACTTCCTGCCCCTAGGGCGAGGGGCTGGACCCGATGATCTCGCGAGGTCCCTTCCAGCCCTAATGTCTATGACATCTATAAAGATGCTCAGTGCTAGAAATAGGCTCGCTCGAGCACTGCATATTTCAAACCGACTCTCCAGGTTTGATCAAATAAGCCAGCGAGTCAGTCATCCTTGCAAAGCCCTCCTCGGCGCGGAGCGGTTTTGCACCACACGCAGATCTCCGTGAAGTGCCGCAGGGGCAGAAAAAGGAACCGAAAAGGCAGCCCTCAAGGGCAGAGCTAGGCTTTTCCCCAGTGCACTTCCTACAAGGCACAGGCAGCTGTTTCAATAGTCTGCCTCTCTCGACACTGTTAAGACACATCAGAAACCAGCTGTCCGGGTACTCTGCCAAGAGCATTTACCTCCGGGCTATTAGGAACCTCAAGCACTGATTATGAGCCACTCCTTTTCTCCAGAATACACTAGGCTTGATTAGTTTCCTTGGTACTGCCTTTGGACACCAGGGCCTTATTTCATACAATCATGCAAAATTAGGATTGGAAGGGACCTCAGGAAGTCATGTAGTCCAACCCCCTGCTCAAAGCAGGACCATGCCCAACTAGATCATCCCAGCCAAGGCTTTTTCTAGCCGAGTCTTAAAACCCTCCAAGGATGGAGAGTCCACCACCTCTCTGGGTAACTTGTTCTAGTGCTTGACTACCTTCCTAGTGAGAAAGTTTTCCCTAATATCTAACCTCAACTTCCCTTGCTGCAACTGGAGCCCATTGCTCCTTGTCCTGTCACCTGCCCCCACTGAGAACAGTCCAGCTCCATCCTCTTTGCAACCCCCCTGCAGGGAGCTGAAGGCTGCTATTAAATCCATCCCTCCAGACTAAATAAACCCAGTGACTTATATTATCTCAATAAAAGGAAATGAAAAATAAGTATCACCCAGTTCATCAGAAAGATGCATCTGATACACTAAGCTATCAACACCATAAACCAGGGGTCAGCAGTGTTTTTGAGCAGTGTGCCAAAAACACCCATAACCTTGATTTGTAAGACGTTGGTGTGCCAGGAATGGATGGCAAGGGGCCTGATCCTTGTTGTGGGAGCACAGCCCTGGCCCCTTCCCCACCACCTGCCCTTAGGTGCACATGCCAAGCAAAATACCTTCATGTGCCACACTCTGGCACAAGTGCCAGGGGTTGCCTACCCCTGCCATAAACCTTCAGTTGTTTCATGTTGGGCCCATCTGATAGAGCAGGTAGGTATCTTTCCCTTTGTTAAATTAAGGGATGACCAAGTACTTTCAAGATGATCAATCTTCATTAATATTTGGATGATGAGATCGAGTGCACGCTTAGCTACTCTGCAGATGACATCAAGTTGGGTGGAACTGCAGACACTCCAGAGGGCAGGGCTAGGATCCAGGGGGACCTGGGTAGACTCGGAAAAAGCGGTCAACAATCTGTTAGATGAGATTCAACAAGGACACGTGAAAAGTCCTGCCTTGGGAATGGAATAGTGGCATGCACAAATGCAGTCTGGGGGATGACTGGCTAGGCTGCAGTGTGTCTGAGAAGGACTATGAGAGAAGACGGGCATTGGAAGAGTCTACCTAGAGAAGGTGTGGCATCTCTGTCCTTGGAAACTTTCAAAAGCAGGTTATACAGACACTTGGCTGGGATAGTTCAGTCTGGGATGATCCTGCCCTGAGCACAGTGCTTGACAAGGGGTTCATATTAAACAAGGAGTTGACACAATTGCCACACTTACTACACTTGACTTTACCCGACAGAGAGACTACAAAGTTCAGCCAATCCACAAGACTTTCCATCTTAAATCAGTACTGCTCCTTCTCAGACCATGAAACTGTACTTCCCAAGGAATAGGATTTTCAAATGGCTTACAATGACTATTAGGCACTGAACTCTCACTTAAAGTCAAT
>NW_017729032.1:108800-109398 GCF_001723915.1 Gavialis gangeticus | reverse complement strand
ACAAAGTTCAGCCAATCCACAAGACTTTCCATCTTAAATCAGTACTGCTCCTTCTCAGACCATGAAACTGTACTTCCCAAGGAATAAGATTTTCAAATGGCTTACAATGACTATTAGGCACTGAACTCTCACTGAAAGTCAATAGGCAAACCATGACCCTTACCTTTCCTTAGTTTGAGATGCTGGTGGCATAAATGGCACTCTTACCAGTATACTGTCAGCAAAGAGTCATGCCAACTACAGGATATCCCAAAAGGTCTGTGCTGGAGTAAAATTACACCTAGGCAATTTCTAGCAGTACTATATTTCTTCATCTACAACATGCCCCCAAATAAAATATACACCTTGTTTTTGGAAAGCAGAACATAGAAAAAAAAGATATTTTTCAGATCCATGGCCAACTGTGTGACAAAGTGCCCAGGAAGCGTGGCATCAGGAATCTCCTGGTGTAGCCGGCTGTCTCCTGTGATGCCACACCTCCTGGACACTGGAGGACTTACTCCACGTCACAAAAGGTTAGCCCCAGATCCTTGCAAGGGAAATAGCAAGGTGGTCAGTTCTCACGTTAAGTAGCTCGTTACATAAAGTTCCTGTAAAT
>NW_017729032.1:103358-103800 GCF_001723915.1 Gavialis gangeticus | reverse complement strand
GTGACAAAGTGCCCAGGAAGCGTGGCATCAGGAATCTCCTGGTGTAGCCGGCTGTCTCCTGTGATGCCACACCTCCTGGACACTGGAGGACTTACTCCACGTCACAAAAGGTTAGCCCCAGATCCTTGCAAGGGAAATAGCAAGGTGGTCAGTTCTCACGTTAAGTAGCTCGTTACATAAAGTTCCTGCATATCAAATGTTGTTTCCACATCACAAGCTTCATCAAGATATTACCAACAGCTCACTAGCTGCTTTGGGCACAAGCTACAATGCTCATCCAACAGGTCACCCCACAAGACTTGGCCCCATCAGTTTGCTGAGCAGACAAAAGCAGTGACCATACGGCAAGCACGGTGCCTCCAAGTATGGTTTTTTTCCAGCAAAGAAAACAGCTTCCCCACTTTAAACACACCCCACTTTTGGAGGGGCTGATTTTTTTTTT
>NW_017729032.1:97418-97978 GCF_001723915.1 Gavialis gangeticus | reverse complement strand
GACCATTAATAACATATTAGCCATCAAATCTCACGCTTGAGGATGTAAACCGAGCACTATATCGGTCCAGAAGAAAATGGCCTCTGATAGACGCAGCCCGCCAGATGCATTCAAATTCTCGGCACTGCACCACCCGAAGAGGCCGAGAAAGAGGAGAGAGTTAAGAGAACAAAATCAGTTAGGAAGTTGGGGCTTTAATTTAAAAGGAAATGTTGAGAGAATGATATAATTGGTGAGCTAAGGAACTCTTAAGAGAGATGTAGAAATGGAGTAAGATGAAGAGGAAGGATGTAGTGTGGCGAAAGGTGGGAGTAGCTTGATGAAACTTGAGCAAGGAAAAAAAAATGAAGATCTGGGGAAAGCCTTCAGCAGCCATTTCTGAGAGACGACGAGACGGGCTGCCAAGGGAATGGTAAGAAGACCCTCCACTTGAAACACTCCTACATGCTAGCAACTGCAGACAAAACCCCAGCAAATGCAACAGGGAACCGTTCTGCATTGGCAAGGAAAGACTGGGAGATTTAACCTCCTTTCCATGCCTAGCTTTCATGAAACTGCCC
>NW_017729032.1:82566-92418 GCF_001723915.1 Gavialis gangeticus | reverse complement strand
AGAGACGACGAGACGGGCTGCCAAGGGAATGGTAAGAAGACCCTCCGCTTGAAACACTCCTACATGCTAGCAACTGCAGACAAAACCCCAGCAAATGCAACAGGGAACCGTTCTGCATTGGCAAGGAAAGACTGGGAGATTTAACCTCCTTTCCATGCCTAGCTTTCATGAAACTGCCCCAATATTGTAAAATTGTCTTTCCATAACCTCTCCATAACACTTCTGATTTTAGCATCACCCACTACAGATGCAGACAGAGGGGACCTCACCTTTTCCCCATGCAGGGGAGATGTGCCTCCCCTGTCTTTGCCTTGATGTATTAAGCCCAGGGAGGCTCTCATCTGCTGGGAAGCACAGGGGCAGAGGCAGCACTTACTGTGCCTGCCTGGGGTGGTGGCATTACTGGTCTGGGCTCTCTGATGGGCTGGTAGCAGCAGCCTCATGGCAGCCCCTCCAGTTGGGCTGGGCTGCCACTGGGCACCCCTCTCCCATCACAGCTGCTTCCCAGTCCAGCCCTGTACGGTGTCTCCCAGAAACAGAGACGTGGCAGGGAAGATCTCATGGCACCGCTTTGGTGGTTAATGTGCAAGGGAATTCTTCTTTTTATGCTGACACTGCCACAGATTTGCAGCAGGGCATAAACACGTTACCCCCAGGCAACACTTCCGCACCCCTGACCTGTAAAATAAAGATGATGTTGACACGCCTCGCCAGGAGTTTGAGAGTGCCAATCCATCTTTGAATTTCTGAATGGAAAACACCTCTGAAGGGCAAGGAAAGACTTGCAGCTCCACAAACCCACTAGTATGGACAGTGGAGTACTAGACTTGGTGGATCAGGTTCTTTGATTGCAAGTCCCATATCTCCATGTCAATTCGTGACTGCAAATGTATTCCTGAAGTGAGCAGCCTGCTTGCAGGGAATGTTTTGCACAGTTCAGCAAGACTTCTCTAATGGCTAAAAGTACACCAGTCGGGTCTACACCTGATGCTACACTGCTCTTTCCTCGATACCATTGGACTGTCCCATGCAGGCACAGACTTCCTGCAGACCTGGTGCCAATATGACTTCCGCTGCAAACTGGAAAAAGTAATATAAAGCACCTGTCCCTTGTCCAGATGAATAAATGTCATGAGCATTTTGCCAGACTCTGACACTGGGGAAACTGCACAGCACTGTGGGACGCAGCACTGGGAGCTTTAATTAGTGAGCCGTGCTAATTACAAGCATCCGTGCATCAGCTTCCCCATGCTGAAAAAACGGCAGCAGGGTGCTTTGAACTTTAGTTCGCTCATCAAACATGTTTTATTTCAAAGCACCCTGCCACCCATTTTTTTAGTGCGGAGACGCACGGGGACGCTGATACACGTGACGTGGAAGGCTCCTGGAGAGCATCAATTCCTGTGCTCTGGCAGACTCGATTAATCAAGTCTGCTTTGATGCACTGGATTTCCAGGTTCCCCGCATGTCTATAGGAGTCCAGTGTTACTAGAAGCAGGCACTTGGGTCATAAACATAGAAGACTTTTCCCATTACCACCTCTAAAGCCGATCCCTTCTCCCCATGGTCGATATTTGCAGAAGAACCCCACAGAGACCATGAGTGCTGGATGAACAGTGCAGCTGAGCAGGACACACGACCTGGCCCAGGGTGGAGTGGACAGGAGGTAGGAGACCCAGACGCCTTCCTGGCTCCATCACTGACCTGCTGTCTGACCTTTGACAAGGTCAGTGTTGTCTTGCACCTTTTGTCTAGTCCATGTTGATCCGAACCCAGTGGATATGACCCAGTCTGATCATCACCCTCATATTTATATCATCACCGCCTTTAGTCATCACCCATTACTCGTCTGCAACTATCCCTTGTGCCATACTTCTTAATCGCCTGCCTCGCCACTTCTCACGTAGTCAAGAATTAGGGAAGCCAACCAGATTTAATATGTCCTTGGAAGCTAACATTGTCACCGTTTCCTCTTCCAGTGGCTTTCCGTTACATCCCAGCAGAAGCTGTTTGCACTCTCCAGGGAAAAAAAGTACCCATTCATCAACATCAAATGCCAGGTGCACACAGAACAACTGCTGGACTCCATAAGAGACTGAGTCTGTCTGTGTGGACTAAATATCACATTCGTGTGCTTTTTGGAGACTGCAAAGTGATCACTAGATAAGCACCAAATAACACCACATCGTATCACTGAGATCACCCATTGCCCCCACTTCCAACTCCCTCACATTAGAGAGCCCGAATCTCTGTGTTATTTAAAAGCGAACTTCTGTACGTGTTTTGCAGCAGTCTCTTTAGGCTGCTCACCAGGTTCTTTATTCTTTCATTTCCCCTGTTGTAAAACAGTCAGGTTGGGTATTTTCTCTAAAATAATGTATGCATGAGTTAGCTCAAAGGCAGAACACAGCAAGCACTCTTGTGAAAACTAGATATTATTAGTGGAGTGCCTTTTGGCAAAGCTTTAAAATAATTAGGTTTGAAAGTAAATACACTTGATATAGTAAGGGAGCTGGGTGCTCAGGAGAGATCCCTGAAATACATAAGATGACTAGGCAGCATCTGAGATGGTGCAAGGCAAAGGGATGAGAAAAAGATACAGAATATTTTAACTCTTTCTTTCATTTTAATTTTCATTTTTTAACGCAGCTGCTAGATTGGGATCCCACTGATTTCACAGCTCAAAGAAATTATCGTTTTGTCTCTAATTTTGTCTTTTATACAGCAATAAAAGACAAACACATATAGACATAGCTATGTGATGGCTGGCTTTATTTACTAGGTTACGGTGAAGAGAAGAATATGTACAGTAAGAAATTAAATTTCATATGGCTTGGAAGTCTGCTCCAGACCAGGTATGTGGAAGTTCAATCTGAACCACCTGGATCTGCAAAACTGGTCTAGAAATCTAACAGGAAGCCAGTCTCCTGACAGGTTTACATGATTTTCTGCTAGCAGAAACCATGCAAAGACCCAAATCTTGCATGGCTTACTTCACATCCAAGCTCCCCAGCTCCACATAAACTCAACGGGACAGAAAGCATCTTTATCCTTACATGCATGCATTTTTGTTCTACAGCTTAGGAAAAAGAATGATTCAGGATTCAGTGGAAGTTCGGGGATGGGAGCAGCCTGCTTTCTACTTCAGACCGTTTTATTTGTATCCTCAAAAAACTTGACTAAAAAAAGTGTTTCCTAAAAAGTCATGAGGCTAGAGGTACTGCATTTTGTACAGCAAACTTATAAAGAACAGAAAGAGGATGAAGGATGCTGACGAATTTTGTTGGCTTTAGCTTCCTGAACATACTGGGCATTTATACATGTGCTCCAGGAGCTGGGGGCGCTTAATTAGAGCGGCTCTCCAAAAGCCACTCTAACTAAAGCGCCCAGAGTGTCTTGCATATCAGCATCCCAACACTTAAAAATTGTGGCGGGGGTGCTTTAACTAACTTTAGTTCAACAAGCATTAATTAAAGCAGCCCCACTGCCATTTTTAAGTGCACAAGATGCTGGAGGCTGCTGGAGTGCAGTGATTACCACATTCCAGGAAACTTGATTAATTGAGCCTGCCCCGACACGCTATAAGAAGCAGCCTCACTGCTCATGTACAAATGCCCATTTTGCCCTCCTGGAGTTTCCTTAAGTCTTAGTTTGCCTTTCTAACAGCCACCTACAGTGATAGTCTCCTCTTGCCATAGGCTGCTCGCCAGCCATAGGAGAATAGGAGCAGAGTTGCCAACCCAAGACAATTTTGTTGTTTTACTGACAATCTGCAAACTTTTTACTGACAACAAAAACTTTAAAAATTGATATTTTATTTTTACAGCCACCTACAGTGACAGTGTCCTCTGGCCATAGGCGGAACAGCAGCAGATAGCTTTCTCCTTCCAGATAAGAGCACTAAGCAGGAAAACAGGCAGCAGCACAGTCATAAAGGTGCCTTGCCGTACCTGTGAAGCAGGCAAGTGGAACGGACTCCAAAGGTCAGACGTCACCACAGCTAAGTTGTTAGACAGTAATGTTAAATTAAAGAGCCCAAGAATTAAGCCCAGCGGTAGGCCCTGTTTATAACAGTGTCCCACTCTCTCACACAGAGGACTGGATTCATTTCCTACTTTTCAAGAACCTAAATTGGGAGAGGCATTCTGCTGCTATTAGGAAATGAGCAAACCTCAGCGGAAAAAGAATAAGACATTCCCCAGGACCTGACTCCCTATCTAGGCATTTATAATGCTCTCCGGGAATGTCATGGAAGTACAGAAAGAGGGCAGTGGTTGGCTAGCCACAAGGAATATATCTGCTGGCATGTTGGGAAATAAACAATTACCCACCCAACCACATGCCTGTCCATTAGGATTGCCCATTCTTCCACTTTCATGAGCAATATCTGCATTGCTCATATGATACCTATAAGCCCTGCTCTCAGAATATCAGATGTCTGGTTGTGATGAGATTGTAAATACTAGGTCCTGGGAGGGAAATGAAGCAGAGGCCACTTTGTAAAAGTGTAAGTTTCTACTGCTTGAACTATGGGGCCAAGATGATTATACTGAAGGTAGCAGCACGCACAGGCTTCTTAGTCTAGACATCACACAAGGGACCAAGAAAGATACTCGGACTGGAGCAGAGGCTTTTTTGTACAGCAGTTAGAACAACCAGGTCCTGGTCCGTGACTGGGTTTCACTGAAATGTCTACACTATGGGCACCTATACACGTGCTCTGATGCATTCTGATTAGAACGCATCCGAGCAGACTCGATTAATTAAGTTGAGCTTTAGTTAAAGCACCCCTGCTGCTATTCTGAAATGCAGGGTGCTGAATACATGAGATGCTCTGACATTTTAATTACAGTGGAGAGCTACTCTAATTGAAATGTCTCCCCCCCGGAGCACATGCAAAAATGGCCTAGGGCAACAGAGCACTCAGTCATGCCAGGAAGACATATACTCCACCCACGTGCCCCCATCCAGCATGTCAACCTCAGAAATGGAGTGGTGAAGATGACCCTTGGGGTACCAGGATCGAGACCTGACTTTCTGATATGCTCAGTTAGCACCTGCTTACCACCTCCTTTCCTGTGAGGACGTGTGTGGAGCAGGAATAGGGGGAGGGAGGGCAGAGCTTATTTTCTCAGCATCACAGCCCTGTTGTCTGCTGTGACAGCAGATAGATAGCGCTTGGCTCCATGACACAGCTCCTTTGTCACTGAGTTATAACAATAGCTTTAGCTTATGCATCCCCAGAAAACTTCAGGACCTTCCCAGCTCTTTGTAGCAGGTTTTCTAGAATACAAAATTAACCACTTGAGTCAAGGTGTTTTTGAAGCATTCAGGGAGGGAAGCAATCCAAAAAAGCACTTTCCCTAACAAGGTTTCTATGCTCTTGGGCCAGTTCAACAGAGGTATGTAGGAGCCGAGCCCAACTCCCACTGAAATCAATCTGAGCAAGATAAGACATCTGATTTCCTTTGTGGGACTTAATAGTTGCCCAGGCTTCCCAATGCTCTTTACATTAGGGAGGTAGATCAATATACTAAATGTAGACAGAGATTACATGCCTTGTCCTATATCATGAACCAGGACACGTTGTACAGGGTTTTGTGGACAGTGGATTTTAGCCTCTATAGGGCAATCACTTCCAGCACTAAAATGTACCCGGGACACAGCTCAGTTATAATATGAAGGTACTTACCATTGGTGCTCCACGATGACCAATGATGGCAGGCTTTGGTCCCAAGTCCTTCTTCTCCATTATACAAGGGGAAGAGATAGTGAGTGGAACGAGGTAAAGTGCAACTACGACTGCAAAGTATGCAGTGAATGTCAGCATCTGAGAAGCTGAACACAAAACAAATACAGCAGTGAAAATACTAGTCTGGGACAAATCCCTCAAGGAACGTGAATTCAAAGACATTATACTTCTGTTTCCAACAGAACAGACCCTCATTAACAATCCTCTCCAGCTACAAGGACTAGTAATGCTTTGTATTTAGCCAGAAGGTAGGCCAAGTTAGCACCTCAGAGTGAGTCGTTCAGAGGCATAAGTTTTCATAGGCAGCTGCCTACTTCATCAAGTTGGCTTGATGTTGCAAGCCCTAAACTTCTGTGAATATGTGAAAGCTCATGCCTCTGAACGCATCTCTAAGGTGCCACTCTGCCTTGCCTTCTGCCTGACTTTGGAAGAACACGGCTACCTACCTTTTTATATTCAGCAAGTTATGCATCCCAAAATGATCAACATACTTCGTAAGCTAGTAACAGCATCGCATACTCTATTTCACAGATGGAAGATTAACTTAAAAGGTATAACAACGAAAGTATACAGTATTATGCATACACTTATAAATAAATGTATAAGGTGCCACTCTGCCCTGCTTAATGTACAGATTTAAATGACTGCTGAAGGTCAGTGAGGGAGCCAGAAACACCGTCCGGTGATACTGATTTCCAGTTTGTTTGCATAGGGTAAGGAGAACAGCAAAACCACCAGGACTAACACACCCCTTTGGAAATGCTGCACCACTATATCTTTGCCTCCAAATCACTCCAACTAACCCGCTGCATACCTGCAACGTAGAAACACTTGTATGACTGTAGCTTCATTTGGAAACTCACTGGCAGAAACCAAACCAACATGAGCAAGAGTAAGCCAGCTTGACTGCACCTACGTTATCAGTTTAGACCAGTTTTAAATCCATTTTTTAAACCCATGCAACTTTCAGATTGGAAACCAGGTCTTGGTAACTCCTTCTGGGGAGTTTGTGCTACAGAGACTGATGCTTTCCCTGTACAGCATCCACTTCTGCTGCTGTCAGAGACAGGCCTATTTGGCACTTTAGGGGATCGTAGACCAAGCAGAACTAGAAGCCTCCCTCAAAAACAGGAGGCTGCTGTGGAAGTGGCAACCAATTCCTTGGGGCAACTAAAAACATAACAGGGACAGAAGTGGAGGCCAAAGGTTTATAAGTAGTGCACCAAGTGGGGGGCATCAAACAGAGCACATCGGATAGTGCTCACCAGCCCTCGAACAGGTCCAAGGAGCCATTGGACACTCCCCAGTGAAACTCTACCCAGAGATGTGATTGTACCACGGAAAGGCAAGCAGCCCAACAGCCCCCAGAGGTCCTCCCAGCCAGAGTCTCCTTGCTGGTGAGACACATCAATAGAGTGGCTAGGGCCAGGAGGTCCCAGGCCTTGCAGTCAGAGACAGGATACTGGGCTAGATGGACCACTGGTCTAACCCAGCATGGTACTTCTTATGTTCTTATGTTCTCCAGAACATTTCTACGTAATCAATTCTGATAACAGATGCAATGAAAGGACTTCTGGGTGGGATGAGAATAGGGCGGGGGGATCCTTCAGGCTGCAAAGAGCCTTAGGATGAAGGAGTACGATTTGGATGTGGAAGGGGGCATCTGTATTGACTTGCAGCACGATATCCTAGTTCACATGTAGTGGTTGAATTAGACCCACTGTAGAGCAGACACATCGATGTTAGATCACTGTTCATTTCTACTACTTGCTCTCAAGTGATACAAACCTTTTGGTTGAGGGCAATGTTCTTCATACATGCTCCCTAACCAATAAACCCCTTTAGACACACAATGCCTTTAGAATTTCACCCCAACTTCAGAAAGCCCAAAGCTTGGCCCATGGACTAGGCCGTATGTGTCCGAACTCCACAAAGCAACCCCAATGTCACTCTGGGATGCTGTCCTGCGGACAGCCAATATCATTTGTGGAAACTAATGATAGTTAAAGGGTCAAAGTCCACATCTGCTTGGCCTCCTCTGGATTTGTGAATTGCCTGGACTTTAGTGTCCAATGCTGACGACCCTCAACAGCAGCAATAGCCATGCAAAGCAGGTTATTAAAAGCATTGATGGAAAAGAGCGAGAACTATACATAATAAAAGTACTTTGGGCTTCTGCAGGGTTTCCCCATGAATGATCTCAAACTAGACTATTACTAGAGATATGGAGACAAAGATGAGGCAAGAAATATGGAGACAAAGATTAAGACTTGCCCCTGATTACTTAACAGATCCAGTGTTGCCAACCTCAAATGTTCAAACGTCAGAAGTCAGGGCCCAAAATATCCTAAGTGTGGCTCAAGGATCCACTCGTATAAGGTTTTCAAGCTTCTCTCCCCAATCCTGAGGGCTAGGAACTTAATTTCACCTTTAATTAACAATTGACGTAATACATGATTCCAGGAACTGGGACTTTACATCCTGTGAAACGTGTAAGATGGTGAGATTTGGAACAGACCCTGGATCCCATGACTACCAGATTTGTGCTTCAGCCCAACCGGCCTTCCCACCATGTCAAATATCTAAGATGGGAATCTTTCAGCTGTGCTGAAAGCCAGCATAGAGCTACTCTGAGCTCATTAACAAATTACTCGAGTGAGGAAAGACAACAGATGCCTTTGAACTGGGCGAGCTACTAACCATCTCTTGAACCCAAAAATAATCAACACAGCTGCTTCTTGGTGCAAAACGGCTAAAGCAGAGAGACACTGGAGACCTGGTTACAGTCAAGGAGTCAAGTGGCCTTGGATAAGGCAGAGGGAGCGGTTTCCTAGGAACAGCCACAAAAACAACACGTCTAAAAAGGAATGACTGTAAATGCCCGGGCATTACCTTAAGTTATGAGCTACACTTGCTTCTACCATTTAATAATCTTGTTTGAGCATGACCATGATAATCAACAAGTCAGACCAGGACATGCATATCAACTGATTGCTCTCCCAAGGAGAACAATGCAGTCTTGGGCTCCTGTCTCTCCCGATCACTCAGGATGCAAGTAAACTGCATGCAACTTTTAGATTATAAGCAAATACCAATTTAATGTTCAGCATCATAAATTCACAATGCCCTTGAGCTCAGCAGCATTGGTGGGGAAACCACTAGTTTTTCCAACTTGCTTTGGAAAGTGACCTTGAACTGCACCACTACTTTTTCCCCTTGGAAGCCTCTCTCACCCAAGCACATATACACTCGGATGTCATCAAACTTTTAACAGTCGAGTTGTCATCAATCCAGAAGTATTGTGCTGGAAATATGAAGGGGCCTTTGTCTTCCTCTTCCATTACACGATGACAGATTGAAGTGATACAGCTTGGCAGGCCAGATCGTACGAAAGCACCAAATGAAACATGTAGCAGCACAGATTACGATCACGGACGTGCATCCAAAAGGTCAATGTCGTCCAACAAGAGATCACAGGATGCGCACCATTGTAGAAGGGGTCTGATGACTAACCCCAACATTAGGCACAGAAGCTGGGACATTAAGATCATTTCCAAGAATCCCATAAGCTTCTTTAGAAATCATGCTCATTATCCCCACAAAGCAAAAATGGAGGTAATTTGAAATAATTTCTTGCCTTTTGATGGCAAGTACTGTGTCACCGCACTCCCTCCTGACATAGGGTGTTTTAACTGTGGTAGAAAAGTCCTATTAACTCAGATGCAGCTAAGGAGACAAAGGCAGAGATCTGGCTTTTGTAACAAAATGTGCCAGGCATATAGGAACATGTTGTAGTCTATTCTGATGCACGCTGCTAGACATCAGTCTGGTTGGAGACTGAGGAAGAATTGAAGCTATGGTTGAGTTAAACCAGAAAGGGTCTAGTGACAGTAAATAATAGAAATGACTGGACTATATATATTTATACTTTATATTAAGTCACAGCAAGTCTTACTGGTGCAGAAATGAAATAAAATCAGGGATGGTACAAACAGCTTTGTCCTCTCAATGGCCAAAACTAGCATGCTCAAGAAAGGTGTGAGCATAAAAGCATTGTGGCTGTTGGATGGCCTAGACCAGAGGTGGGCAATTATTTTGGA
>NW_017729032.1:66980-77566 GCF_001723915.1 Gavialis gangeticus | reverse complement strand
CCAGAAAGGGTCTAGTGACAGTAAATAATAGAAATGACTGGACTATATATATTTATACTTTATATTAAGTCACAGCAAGTCTTACTGGTGCAGAAATGAAATAAAATCAGGGATGGTACAAACAGCTTTGTCCTCTCAATGGCCAAAACTAGCATGCTCAAGAAAGGTGTGAGCATAAAAGCATTGTGGCTGTTGGATGGCCTAGACCAGAGGTGGGCAATTATTTTGGACAGAGGGCTGCTTACTGAGTTTCGGCAAGCCATCGAGGGCCGCATGACAGGCAGCCCAGGGCAGATTAATATTAATTTTCTAAATTCTTTAGGGGCCCCATGGGCCAGATACAATGGCCTGGCGAGCCGCATCTGGCCCCCGGGCCACATTTTGCCCACCCGTGGCCTAGGCAAACAGGATGGCAACTCACTTTAGACAACATTACCAGTGGTTTCCCCACTAGATCCAATTCCCCCAGGGACATTTCCCAGGAGTTCTTCTAACGAAGGCGTCTCACCCATTCCAGCATCTGGTTTAAGTAGATGCCCACATACGGTCAGGAGAGGATGATTATCCACCCTCGCATCCCTCACAACCTCTTGTGCAGACACCTGAGGATGAAAAGGTCTCTATGAAGAGTCAAGGCAAGAGAAGGCAGTGCATAGCAAGTCGCACTCAAACACTCGTGCGAAGTTCACATGGTGGAACCTGGACACCTGCTCTTCCCGGCATGAAGTCTCCATGCGGATAAACTCATTAGTATCTCGGAGCATCCCCATATTATTCACCAGCGGGTGCAAGACAAGAATGAAGGTGGATGTCTGGTACAAGCTGCGGCATTAGCATGCTGCAGATCACCAGTAAAGGACCATTCGCTTTCCCAACTATGTCTTGACTTCTGAAATGAACGTTCATATTTGATGATGACACCAAGGTGATCAGAAAAATCTTATTATCATTCCCCTACTACAGTGAAGTCTTTATTTGTTTGAGCACGGCATTAAGCTGCTAAGGGGGAAATGAAGCTAGCAAGATTTAGTAGTTTTAGTTAATATTTTTAAGCAGCGGAGAGGGAAGCAAACTGTGTGGTTTCCCTCTCTCCTTGCCACTTTTGCTCCTTCCCCTTTTCAAGCTCTGAGCCATGGGGGTCAAGTCCCACCTCATTAATTGACACCATTCCTCCTGCCTCTTCATTGCTTTAGCCAATTCTTTTAATCCAGTGTTTTCTAGCTGGACTTTCAAGCACCCTTGGAGGCACGTTCTAAAAGAACAACTTCTTAAATGACTGGAGTTAAACAAATAGGATTAATTGGGGTGGCAGGTTTCGGAAAAAAGAAAAACCTGCGTTTAAATAAAGAGCATGTCTACAGTCTGATGCCTGAAACAGGACAATGATCAACGGTGGTGCTAACGATGCTGCAGATGTAATGGTCACTTCCAAAAGATCAGGGGGCAGAGATGTAACTTTCCCTGGTTTGGGTTCTCATCCCTTTTGGTCTCCCCAGCAGTTTGGTTTGGATACAGCATCCCCTTTCACCGATGGATAATACAAATTGGCACCATTGACCAGCTGCCGTGTTCTTCCCCAGAGATGGCTGCATCTGGCTGGGTAAAGTGATCACAGAAAAGGAGGGGTGGAAAGGACTGCAAGAGGTCATCTAGTCCAGTGTCCTAATCAGAGCAGGATCATCCCTTTTATAGATGAACCCTGTGCATGAAAGGGGCTTCAGTCTACTATGCTGCAAAGTTACTGAATCAAGCTCCTTACAAAGCTTTATTAAAAGAAAAGTAACAGGTGGAGTGAGGCCACCTTTCCGGCTTACTTAGAAGTACAATACACAGAAGCTGCCTTCAGAGATTTCAATCAGAAATCGGTACCAAGAATTATGTAAAAAACACATACCGTGTACAATAGGCTTATCTGAGAATTTAGCCCATCTTGACTGGCAGGGTAATTATACCCTGAATACTAACAGGTAAAGCATCCCCATTTCTATTTGTAAATTAAGCCATGCCACGTTCTCTTTTGGAGAAGTCTCCTTTAATATTGAAATTCTTTCTATCTTTCATTTTCTTCCCCTCCCTCCATCACTGCCTCCTGATGCTCAATGCCCACTTCTTGGTAATCTTTTGCCAATGCTGCCAAAATCCTTCCAGGGATCATATTTCACAATGATTTAAATTCCAGTTGGAATAATTTGTATGAAATTGGCTTAGTAATTTTTTTAGGAAGCATGTCTGTGCCCATGAGAAAATATCTTTGCTATCTGATTAAGGCAGACAATGGAGACTAGTGCCATGTATGCTGAGCGAATGCTGGAGGGCAGGCAAAGGCCTGAGGCCCAGGGGATAAGGCAGACTGGGCATAAAAGTCAGTTTAGTTCAATGGATGGGGCAGTCACTAGGAGTCCAGAGACTTGGGGTCCCCGCTCTGCCGCAGATCAGCTGGATTCAGAAATTTCATAGATTTTAGGGTTGGAAGGGACCTATTAGATCATCGAGTCCAACCCCCTGCCCTGGGCAGGAAAGAGTGCTGGGGTCAGATGAAAAACGATGTCCAAGTGAAAAATATTTAAAACTTCTCTGGGTCCCTGCCTGCCTTTTGGTTGGGCTGTCTCTTTAGTTTGCACATCCTTCAAAAGGTGGATGTCTCTCACCAGGTAGGTATGTGCACCCAGCATCTTGGGACCAGCTCTCTGGTTGCAAATGAAGCACATGAAAGCATCAGAAATGAGAAGGTAGTTATGATTTCAAAAGAGAGGGAGGCAATCAGCCATTTGGGGTTGACTGGGTGCTGTGATGAAGCTGTACGAGGAAGGACAACGTGCTCTGACAGCGACAGGTCGCTAGACTTTCCCTAGCACTACCTGGAAGTACAAGCATCAAACCCTTCCCTCATCACATAGAACAAAAGGCTTTAAAAAAAGTGTCGTGGACTTCTGCTTTGGTGTCAGCCATTGATCTTTAACATGTGTGCGCCTAGGATTTTTTCTGCAGGACGTAAGGAGACAGGAGAATACGGAGCAAACAAGGAGAAGATGAGCTGATACTCACTGGCTTTTTCCGTTCTTGCAAACTGCCCCGCTATCAACCAGGACAGGGCTGTGACTGCAGCAAGGGCTCCTATGTGCAGGAATGGAGCCGTGGCCTAGGAAAAACAACACGAACACCATAAAGAGGCTTGAAGGGGACATTTCTAGATAGTCAAGGAGAAAAATGTTCTGACTTCTATTCCCAGTACTATCCTAAGGCAACTTCTTTCAATTGGACACCGAAGACCGCACAAAGCCCCTGCCTACCCCATACTGAATCCAATTAGGCACCCTTTGCCCAAAGAGACTCTGAGCCTTCTGCATCAGCTTTGTGCCTGCCCTGCGGCTCAGATGTGAACAGTTTCCACCTTCCAGTGTTGCATGAGAAATGGTTTGGTCCCCAGGGCTATACCGCCGTGCAGCTCTGCCAAGGAGAAGACATCCGCACAGCAACGGCTTGTCTACACTGCCTCTGCATCAACACCAAGAAGCACACCTTCCCCACTCACTCCTGCTCTGCACGCTGGCTCCCAGAAATGAGGTGCTGCAGCCAAGTGTGGTCAGCCCTGTGCTAAGACAGAGCTCCTGGGACAAGCTCAGTACCAGTGTATCGCCGGATGCCTGGGAGGTGGGGGTGTGTGGAATGGATGGGGGCCGCTTTCTAGCAGGCCTCCAGTCAGCATAGACAAGCCCCAAGAAGTTTCTCAGCAGATGCCTGTATCCTTTGAAGTGAGCCCCTAGCATCATTGGGACACCAGGTGCTCCAGTAATACATGGAGGGGGGAAATTATTTATAACCGAAACAAGGGGCAATTTAGTTAGCGGACAGAGCACTGGGCTAGAACTGGGCTCAGTCCCCAGCTATTCTGGGCAAGTCATTTGATGCATCTGGGCTCTGCTTGCCCTTAGATGCCACAACTTTGAGTGGAGACCACTTTCGTTTGATGTTTTTAAAAGCAGGTTAGATAAATGCGTGGCTGGGGTGACCCTGCCTTGAGCAGGGGGGCTGGTTTACACGACCTCCTGGGAGTCTATGAAGCAGGACCCAGCAAGGACAGAAACAGAGGCTGCCTGAAAGCATCAGCTTAACACACAAGGGTGAAACCACCTTGAGCGTATCATAGTCTGTCTGAACTATACGCTTTGCTATATCACCACTGATTCTGCATTGCCTGTGAGCACAGTTAGTTAGCTTAGACACAGTCCTGTTTCTCCTAACTGCCTGGGTAAAGCTTTAGAAACCAGGGAGAAATCACCCCAAGACACGTAAGCAGTCAAATGTGAATACGAATGCCTTTTTTTTTTTTCTTTCCTGTTTTGGTATGAAACAAAATTTGTGAAGCAAGGAAAGGCAGATTTGTGCCTGAAAGCTCGCCTAACCTCTCCCCCTACTATATAGGTAGCTCAATAAAAAGACATTACCCTCACCTCTTCTTTTGTCCGTGAATCGGGGTATTTCCAAAAGACAGAACCAACCTTACGTGAAACTCATTAAACCCTTTCCTGCAAACAAGATGCGCCAAATACATTTTTGGGGAACGGAACAGAAAAAACGACAGAGACGAGAGCTGCTTCCAAAAGCAACATCAAAGTCACAAAATCTTGGGAACTGGTTTTGCTCCGCATTCAGACTCTACAACGTACACATTTCACTGGCCCCTCAAAAAGCAAAAGTCTTTGGGGTTTTTTTTTTTTTAAACATGTTCCTGTCCAAATGCAAAATCCCCCCATCAGATTGGAGGAATTTTACAGGTCCAGGCTGTATACCTAGGATCCCGGCAGTCAGGATGCATCCATCTAACTGACAACCACAGTGGCATTTCATCAAGTTTGCAGAACTCCTGTCGACTTCAAATGGCTTTGGATCACGCCCAACATCAGCAATTCCTACTGCTCGCTATAAAGTTCAGCTCTGAAGATGGAGACTTGAGATGAGACCTTAGTCTCGGAGAAGCCAGGGGGAAGTCTGCTATTTGCTTCGGTGGAGCACGATTTCCCCTTCGGTACTGAAAGCTACAGGAAAAGCTCTGTTCTTTGAAATGAAGTACCTCCCCCTGCCCCCAAAACCCGCCCAAAATATTCCAACTTACTTGCAATGAAATAACTACCATCTCCCATTCGTCATCCCAAAGCTGTGCTATAGAAGACATGGTTATAACGGTAGCTATCAAGGTCACAATCAGTCCAATCTGAAACAAAGAAAGGAAACATTTATGGATATTAATACCATTGCTATATAGTGCATTTAACTCAGCAACTTTTGCCCCAAGGATCCAGAAGAATCAAGTGTTAGAGCCTCATTTTCTTTGAGGAAACTATGGCACAAAGACTTTAAAAGAGATGCCCAATGGCAGGGAACTGCCCCCACTCTGACTCTGCTTGGGAAAGACTTGGTATCTGAAATGTCAAAATTCATGCCCCTGGCAATGGTATGCAGGGGGCAGAGATGCGCTGGCAGAGGTATGCAGGGGGAAGCTAGCAAAACAGCAAGCACTATGGGTCTCTAATGCTAAAGGCAGGATCCAGCCCCTGCTCTCCAAGTTTTGTCTGACTGCAAACGGGCTTGGCAATACTCAGAAAGCACAAGTCTACACAAAGCAGCCAAATGACCGAACTGGACACAGGTAAAATGTTAAACTTAGTTTAGTCATGACACAGTTATTACAACTCACTTTAACTAGACAGCCTCAAGCCCGTCTTCCCCCTAGTTTCCATCACAGAGAACATTGCAGCAAATGCTGCATAGCCAGTGAGATTTAAAGGGATGGTCCATGCCTCAGTCTCTGTACTTACTAAATCTGGCTTTCTTCCAGGGCAAAAAGCCCCCAGTTTTGAAAGGCATGCACAGAACAGAATAATCAAAATGTCCCAGAGTCCTACAATTGTTCCAGATTTGCTTAATAGCCAGACACACCGCCCATGGCTTGGGAGAGAGGCTTTTATTAACTTTTTTTGAAGCAAAGCAACCGAACAAAAGTTGAATTTACAATTTCAAAAAATGCATTTTGCCCCTTTAGAAATAATGCAATTCTAGAAGAAATTCTCTAGAAGAGGGGTCAGCAACCTATGGATCAAATCCAGCCCAGGAAGGGGTTTTGTCCAGTCTGTTCCCCATGCCAAAACAGAAGTTTATAGGTCTTGTTATTAAGTTTTTCACAAAATACACCATGTAGTGGTGGAATATCTAATAACTGCCCAGTGCTAAGGCAAGCCAGAGGTGGCAGTCTTAATTTGGCATCCTGGTGTTATAATGGTGCTGAGCTCTGCTCCAGGATGATTCCCACGTCCTCCTCTGCTCCATTCCCTTCTAGCCTCTCCCAGTGTTTTTTTATGACAAATCAGCCAATGTGGTCAGACACTAAATGCTACCGACACCAGCTGAAGGTTACCTTCCATCTTTGAAGACAGTAGCAACAATTTGCATTCATTTAAATCTGCGTGGTTGGGGTGAAGATTTTCTCAAGCCTTCCCAATACAGGAAAAGGGTGATGTGAGGCTTGCAAGGTGCGCTGCATGCACACAGCAGCAAAGTGCATATAAATTCAGACTTCTCAATTTATTTGCACCAAACCCAGGGACACATTGAACATCTTCATATAAGGAGAATGCCAGGCTAGGCTCCCTTCATCCACGCTGGCTTCCCAAAATATAATGGAAACCAAGCTGAGGCAACAGTGGTGTAGTCAGACCAATGGTCCATCTAGCCCAATATTGGACCCATGGTGAACTCCATTTCCCAGCAGCCCCTGCCCACATTGATGCAGCTCGTTTTCATGGAGACCCCAGCAGCAGGGGGGCTGTGACAGCATGGGGCCTGGGTTTCCATGGAGACTGGCCCCAGCAGCGCTGGCAGGGCGCGTGCCTGGGCACGGAGCTGGTCCAGGGCTCAGATCTTGCAGCAGTGAAACCATGGTCCGAAGCTGGGGCAAAACTGGAATCCACTGCCTGCCATAAGATCCCAGCCCCGACCCTGGAGCAGATCCTCGCCCAGCCATGCACCCTGCCAGAGCTGCTGGGGCTGGTCTCCATGGAAACTCTGGCCCTGCTGCTGCTGAGGTTTCCAGGGAAACTGGCCCCAGCAATGTGGGCAGGGCAACTGGGAACAGGAGTCCAGCTGCTGGCCAAATCTGCCATTTTGCCCACCCTTGCTTTAGAGGGAAAGTATATCAACGGGGGCATGTCTCACGTGATTCATTCTCTCATGCCTCCCTTGACATCAACATGTTCATTTAATGCAGCCTCCACCCCTCTCTACGTCTAGTTTAAACCTCCTCCAGTTCATCAGACTATATGCACAAGGTGGTTTAAGCTGCATTTACTCAGTTGCAAGGCAAGGTACCCCCCACCCCACCATTTAACATGAGGGAAAAAAGCCCCTGGGTCTTGGACTTGAGTATGCGGTGATGGTGGGGCAGGCAGCTGCTGTAGCTCTGGCCCCAACCCCAGGTCGGGGCTGAAACCACAGCTGCTGCCTGCAGCTCCATCACTTCCGCATCCCCTGCCTCTCCCCACCTCCTTCCCCACTCACCCCCTCCCAGCAGCCTCTGCCCCACCTCTAATGCCAGCAGGCTCTGTCCGCACTGCAGCCCAGGGCACGGAGCATGGCCCCAGCCCAGCCCTGTAGCAGTGGTGCCAGCTCTACATTGCTGCTATGGGACCAGGTTGGGGCTATGCTCTACGTCCCAGCCTGCCAGTGCTACAGGGAGGGTAAGCAGGGTGGGGAAGGGAGGGAGGGCTGGAGAGGGGAGTGGGGCTGAAGCTATGGGGGTGAAGAAGCAGCACAAGTGGGAGAGAGGGGGAAAGGGAATGGAGGCCGGAGGCTGCCAAGTGGGGCAAGTGCAAGGGTGCGGGTAAGTGGGGGGCAGGCAGTAGAGGGCAAGTTTCTTTTCCCTACCATCTTCCCCCTTCCTGCCCCTACTGCTTCCACACCACCTGCCCCTCTACTGCCTCTCTGTCACTGCTCCTTCCACCACCCACCCCCTTAGTGCCAGATCCCCACCTACAACCCCCTGCCACTGCAGTGGCGGTGGGGATGAATTTAAGGCAACCCACCAATCATCAGATTCTATACATGGGAATTATAACAAATATATAAGATTTCCATTTACAGAATCTAATTATTGGGGCATCATCTTAACTTTGGGGTCATCTTGGATTTGGATAAACACGGTTAATTCATCAACAAGCAGCTTTCTCCATGATTCTCTAGTTTCAGGATCAGAGGGGAAGACAGAGAGCCCCACTCAGACAGAGATCACGCGCCCTTGTAATCCAGGCCAGTCCTTCCTCAGAGGACGTACACCAAATCTCTAACTGCCAAGGTATTTGCATCCAACTTTACTGACTTCGCTAAAAATAATGAAGACAAGAATTGGCACGTTGGCCTTCCCAAGTCCCACGTCTTCCTCCCACCTCCTCCCATGCAAGATCTGGAAAGTTCAAGGTAAAAAAAAAAAAAAAAAAAGAAGCAAACCCTGATGTGTTTGGTTTGTGGTGAAGGGATACTGTTTATTTAGTGGGGGGGTGGAGGTCATCTGTAGGTGGGGAGAACCAATGGATCTCTGCAACAAATTTCTCTCTCGGAGTTACTCATCCAAACCCACCAGCCACCTGGAACATGTCTGAAAAACATCAGACTCCTTACGAAGAAGCATATGTTCTGCTCAAGAATCAACAACTTGTTTTTCAGCAGTAGACATCCTCCACCCCCTTCCCATCTCCCACTTCCACTTCCCTGCAGTCAAACACGTCTGGAAAGGAAAAGAACTAGGAAAGAGATGCAATTCAGAGTCCAGCATGCATCCGCCTGTTTGCCAGGGGCCCAATCCTGCATGACTCGTGCAGGGCCGAATTAACCCTTTAGTGAGCCCTAGGCAAACTAACTTGCCGGCCTCAGGCTGGTTGAGACCCCCCTCCCCAACCAGGTGCTGCTGCTAGGAAGCAGCCACCGCAGTGTTGGGAAGGGAAAGGAAGGGAGGTAGATGGGGTCATTTGCACTGCCGCTCCAGAGGGAAGGACCAGGGCCCCATGCAGCTCAGGGCCCTAGGCATGTGCCTAGTTTGCCTATGTATTAATCCAGCCCTGAACTCATCTGTGCACAGAGTTCCAGCTGGCTTCAAAAGGAGTCACATACCAAAAATAAAGCCCGTGCCATGTCTGATATAATGTCTGCAGACCCACCTGTACCCTTAGCACCTGTACACATCACACGAACACAGGACTGGAAAGGGCCTCTCAGGTCATACAGATTCAAGTCCTCTACATTCATAGGCAACTGTATACCCAAGGAGTCCTAGATATCATTCACCCTCCCCATCTCAGCAGCTACCAAGTGCTTGATGGAAATAAAACCAAAGACACCCTGTACCTGGCCACAGCTTTAAAAAAAAATTAAGCATGGAGAAGGACAGCAGCCTCCACACAAAATAGACTCTATTTTGCTGCAAACTGGTTACCAAAACTGGAATTCAATCTCACGAGGTTGCAAGTTTCAAGCCAAAGGTAAATTGGTACAAAAAGGTCTAAGACATGAGTGTTAAATAGGCACTCTGCAGGGCTCGCAGAGGGTCTGGGAGTTTTGGTGGGGAGAGGGGAGCACATAGCTGAAATCCCGGGTACACAACCCCATTTGGGATGTGTCAGCAGTATGGGGCAAATCGCGCCTGTGATAACCTCCTGGCTGCTACTGCTGCTCCATCCATATCCGGTCTGCAAGGAGGTGTGAGTTCAACACCCCCAAGGATGTGCCAGGCAGCTGGTTAGTTCATTTTCCCACCCTCCTGGTGACAATTAGAAGGTGGGCTTAGTTTTAGAGAAGACTGCTTAGTGGTTAGTGCTGGGAGCTAGGGGTCAGGACTCTGTGTAGTTGTCTGAAGATGTGGAGTTGTATTGTTTCCAGCCATGCCACTGACTTACTAGGTAGGTCCAATGCAAGTCACTTAACCATTCTGTGACATTTGTATTGAAGAACAAACTTAATCTTTTTACACTTCCTTTTATCAGTCTGTACAATGGAAATTATATTCATATGAGTTCCTCACCATAGGTGCTGATTACATGGGAGCCCAAGAGCCCTGGTCCCCCTTGGGAAGGGGGTAGGGTGACCACCCATCCCCAACTGGGCGGGACAGTCCCCGAATGTGAACAAAGTCCTGGTCCCAGGCTGCATGATTCTGGGACAGCATTTGTCCCAGACTCTCAGTACCATGCATGGATCTGGGTTTTCTGTTCACCATGGAAAAATACGGGAAAAGGTGGGTTTCCCCTTGCAGACAGGAAGACTATCAGCCTGCAAGGGGCTGCTTGTGCCTAGGAAGAATGGGAGGCAGGGGGTGCCACGTGTGTGCATGCACACACATGCATGTTGGCATGCACACACATGCATGTGGGCACTAATACAGCCCCAGGCAGTTCCCCCAGCTGCCTGTAGGTAAGTCTATGGGGGGAGGCAGATTAAGGCTCCCATGGGAGGGGGGCAGGGGCAGGGGCTGGGCCTGGGGGCGTTGCCTAGCCAGGGTGGAGCATGGGACCCAGGGCTGGAAGTGGGACAGAGCCACGGGTGGC
>NW_017729032.1:46332-66711 GCF_001723915.1 Gavialis gangeticus | reverse complement strand
GGGGGGCAGCCACTACATGCACTCCTGAGAGGAGGGCGTGGGGGGGCATGTGCCCCTCAGATGTCTATACAGGGTGGGGGCAGATGCAGGCTGCCCACTACAGCCTCAACGCTCCCTGCCCTGCTGCCCTCCCCCAGGGAGCCCCACACCAGCCACATGGCCATGGCGAGGTGCCCCCTGCCTGCCCAGAAACAGCAGATGGGGGGGCATGGACTTGTACCCCATACTACAGCATGGCTAGGCTGGGCTCCCGGGGGGAGGGCAGCAGGGCAGGGAGCCCTGAGAACGCATCCACCCCCACCCCTTCATGCGTTCTGCTCTGGTAGTGCTATTGGCGGAGGCATCATCTTAGCACCGTCCCTGCAAGCAAAAATAAAAGTCGGTGCCTATGTCCTTCACAAGCGTTCTTCAGGCAGCATTCTGGAGCAGGGGGTGCTGGGAAATTAGAGACAAGTGGCCTGGAAGAGTGGAAGCACAGAAGATTTTCAAGCTGATGGTGGGCTCTGTGCATCTTCGATGCCCAGCTCCTCAGGGCCAACCACCCTCACGGGACTGACAGGAAATCCGCACCCCCCAGAACGGAGCAGTCAGATGGAAAAACGAGCTTCCTGGAATCTCCCTCCACCCGCCCAAGAAGGAAACCATCTAAACCTAAATATTATTGTTTGGAAATTCATTTGAAAAGTAAATGGCATGACTTCATCGACTGCTGAGCTCTGTCCCTCATCCATTAACCATTTGCTATCCTGCTTGGTTTTTTTCCTTTCAATACCCACACCACTGCAAGAAGGGCTCCCAGCTACCACCATTAAGTCTCCCTCTGCTCAGCTCTCCACCCCATGGGCTCATCAATTCCCTGTGGCTCTGCATTTGCTATCCCGCCCGCAGGAATCACGGAGAGGGAGCTAACATTTACAATACCCGTTATCTGCAAATATCCCAAAACATACAACCAGCTAAGCAGGAAACTGCACCCTAGGGATAGGGGAAGGAAGTGGAGGCTGGAGGAAGGAAAGGGAGCCCAGAGATCCCAACAGCAGGACTGATGGAGACAGCAGCACCTGGGTAGGAGCCTGCAGGTCTCAAGCTTATTGTATAATATACCTCTGGGAGCTATAGGTACAGCACTGTCAAGGGCTACAACCACATGGGCCATTACATATCCCTCCAGCCTCCTTTGCTTTGCTCAAATCGCAGGCTATGAGAAAGGGTTGCTTACCTTGTGGAGCCAGTGTAGGTTCATTTGCTGTCCCACTGCTATGTGACATAGTGCTAAAATCTGAAAGGACAATGAGAAGAGACGCCGGTCAGACATCAGATTATACCAGATGCAACAGCACATTCAGTATGTACATAGGAAACTTGCCTTGATGTGAGACTGAGAACAGCAATGAGAAGGGGATAAAGGGGAGGCTTGGAGGGCAGGTTAAAAACAAATTACGAAGCTGTACGGTAGAGTCTGCTCTAAAGGGAGAACAGGGTAGATAGACTTTTGTGGCCCTTGCAATGGTGGCAGTTGAAGAGGACATCACGTTAGGGTGCAGATCAGAAGAGCTGACAAGAAATACTATTTGTTCTGAGCAAGGTAAGAAGATGCTGCTGACCCAAGTGTCAGCCTCAGGATTCAGGCCATAGTCAATGCTGGACACAGGCATGGGTGAACTGGGCAGCCAGGCAGAAAGGGGGCCCAAAAATGGCAATTTTTTTCCCATTGTCCCATTATTATTATCATCATCACTGGCAAAGTGGGGCCCGATACTAGAAGTACACCCACAGCCGCCAGGAGTCTAGGTACAGTATTGGTCACAGTATCTCAGGATGCGGTGCAGCATTTCTTCCATTTGATGGAAAACCGAAGGCTGAGGTTATATGAAAAAATGGGACCAAACCACAGGGAGAGTGAGATAAACAGTGGGTCAGCTGGAGCCACTTTGCATGATAACCTCTGCTAGATGAGTAGCCGGTAACACCAGGGGTGGAAAGAGCTTCAATATTTTATCTGCTCAAAACTACTTGAGGTGGGAGCCAGCAAGAAGCACACGTTGTACAGAACCGACCCGCTTCAGCAATGCTCTTGCACAGGGCAAGCTGAAATGCATGCTCTGGTAGCACTCATCGATGGACTTTAATTTACCTACCAACAACGCTGTAACGTAAGTAAAGCCAGCAGCAGTTGTTATAAGTACTGGAATGGACCAGTCACTCCAATATCCCATCCGGTTATACAAAAACCTGAAAGACAAAGCGTGAAAGCAATCAGGCAAAGATGCAACACCAAACCAACTCTGCTGCATTCGGTAAAGGTTAGACCAGGGGCTACTCCCTCTCCGCGACAGCCGGCGAGAGCCGGGAGATGAAAGGAACGAGTCGTTTCAGAACAAACACAATATTTGTGCATTGAGGTCTCATGGGAAATCACTCCGGGAAGCTGCATTTGGATGATTATGTTAAAGGCTGATACCGTGCTATTAGGAAAAATATACAGGGCTGGGGTTTGGCTTTCCAAAAAGCATCCCATGTAAACAAGTAAAACAGAGTGCGACACAAATATTCCCACTGGGATTTGCACTCCGATCTCAATAATAGCTTTCAGGGCAAGGCATCAGATGGGGAAACCGTAGCAGAAGGAATGAAGGAGAAGGAAAAAAAAGGGAGCCCAGCTATTCACAATAGCACCTACTGAAGACCTGAGCTCCTTGTAGAGGGGACAGGGAAAGCTAGTGGTGGTGGTGGTGGTGGAAATTGGATCTGATTAGCATTGCAGGGACCGTGGCCAGAAATGTGAAGGGTTCAAATGTTGCTTAGGCACTGCATCACTACCAAGCTGGTTGCAGAAGGCAAGCATCCCTGTTAGGCGAGGTGGGTATCTGCTCAGAAATGCATTCAAGTGATGTAGGAGCTAGGATGTAGGTGAGCAGCAGGGCAGAGAATGAAGGAGGATCCCGGGGCAATAGCCCTGGATCTGCGACTGCTTCATTGTGGAGCTCAGGCCAGGTCCTAACTCCTGTATCGTTGTCCTTAACTTCCGTGGGACCACAACTTTGATGAATCATGCTTACAGAAACAGTGACTGGACCACACTACGTGCCTAAAATGTAGGGTTGTATAAAGGTGAGAAGGCAGAGAGCCCAGCCAGCTGAGTACTCAATTCATGTGCTCGGCAGGGTCAGGCATAAAGAGCAGATGTGAAGGCTTCATCCATACCACTAACAGGCCAGCCCTGGCCTGAAGGCCCCCTCTTCGTGCAAGCATCGATAGAGCTCAGCCTCAGTGGCCTTCTCGGTCCTCTGCTGAGTCTGTGACTAAGGGAGGGCCAAATGAGGACAACGATTCTTGGAGGCTTGGAAAGCTGCTCCCGGGATGCTGGAATAAAACTACTTTTCTCACAGGTCAAATACTAACTTTCAGGCAGCTCAGGGACAGGCGGAGAACTGAACAAAACCCCAAAGCCTAGATCTGCTAAAGGACCCAGGGGCCTAAAGTGGTATTTAAACAGAATTTAGGTACCTAAATCCACAAATATTATCCTCCAAACCCCACTCTCGCGTTCTGCCAGTCAAGTTCCCTAAATCTGGATGTCTCTTTCTGCACATGTCCAGAAGTACCACCATCCCGGCAAGACTGAAAAGCTCAGTGCTGATCTTGCAACACAGCCCATTTGGAGTCCTCAGTCTCAGAGGCACCTTATTCCCCTGAGAGCTTGTCTGCACCAGGGGTGTCAAACTCATCTGGTCTTGCAAGCTAGATGAGTGGCATGGGACCAGTCCACAGGCCAGGTCATGCACACGGATGCCCCTTTACCCCCACTCCTCGTGCCAGATTCAGCGCACACAATGTCTATTCCAGGACCCATACCACGCACGGTGTCCCCCTACCCAGCCCTGGACAAGCTGGAGGAGCAGGAGGAGGGCACGTGCAGTGCAGTCCTGGACCAGCCAGGGTGGGCACTGCGTGTAACATGGATCTCAGACCACGCAGAGCGGGTGTCACATGCAGTGTGCATCCCAAGCCCTGCACCTGGGGCTGTCCCAGTGGCATATGGGTCAACTCAGACCCATGGGGCAACACTAAGGACTGAATGATGGCTGGATCTGGTCCACAGGTCAGATCTCTGACACCCCTGGTCAAGCCTGAGGAACCAGATCCTGCAGGCATGAATGACTGCTCCGAGTTTGGCCTAAAACAGCAGCCAGAGCCATATTCATCCCATCTTGGGGTTCTGCTGCCATTGGTACCACACCTTTTAAATGCTAATCTAGCGATTAAACCACTTGCCCAGGAAGCATGAGATCTCCTTGCAGTTCCCTCCTAAGCCCAAGAGGTTTCAAACCCACCCAGAAAAGGGCCTTTGCCACCAGATTGGACACTTAGCCGAGGTGGGGGCATTCTCCACCTGACCTATATTGAAGCCATGCCACTCTGCAGCAACTAATGCAAAATTCATTGGGCTATAGACAGAGGGTCCTTTGCAATTAAAGCCACAGCAGAGAGCTGGAGCACCTCGGTAGCACCATGAAGCTGCTTGCCATGGCTGTTTCTAACTGCAAGCTGGGTCGCAAATCCTCACCTTCCCAAGGGCTAAGGGACTTCACCAAGGTCTGGGTCCTACTGAAGGCCATCTCTCCTGGAAAGGTCAAGCTTGCATTCAGGTCTCTGCTCCCCGAGCTATTTACTCATTAAAGAATCATCCGATAACACACAGTAGCAGTGCAGTGACAATGTGCAGCAAGTCCCTACTTCCTTGCAACTTGCTGGGATTCAATCATTTGTCCACACACACGCACTACGCACATACAAGGTTGGGTACTAGGAGTGGAAAGTGTGCTGTGGCACACTGAGCTTTGCTGGGAGCTAGGCAGGGCTGAGCCCACATTGATACCTCCAGTTCAGCCGTCCCAGTTTGCAGCGAGGGCTCTGCCTGCGAGGGCGGCAGAGGTACTGGCAATGAAGGAGTTAGCGGCAATTGCTTGAAACAAGCAGGCCAGTCACCACATCTGGTGCTGTACGAGATACTACCCCTGTCTCCCAGCCCTGGACTTTAAATGTTAAAATTTGCATTTAAATGAAGACACACTTCCTAATAAAAGTCTCCTGGAATGAAGCCGAAGGGTAATTAAAGAGAGCGTCCCGCTTTACTGGTTTTTGCACAAGGATCAATGAAGCTACAACAAAACACATGACAGATGCTGACACCGGCTCCATCTTGCCCCGGTGGCTGAAGGTAACAGCATCTCAGCACTGTCACCTGATGGGTCCCACTCCATTCTCATGTACATATGTGAATGGGATGCTTTCCAGAGCTTGCATTTGGAAATGCCTTGGGGTCCCAGACCCCTGTCAGTAAGATGATTTCAGCATGAGTAAGGTTCCCTCCAGCGGTTCCTCACCACCCGCAGAGCCCACGCAGATGCCAAAAGCATCAGCTCTGCAGCCTCCTGAAGGACCCCACTCCCTGCTGTAACCAAAGCAGCCCAGACCCAGCTTCAGAAACCGCAGTGGAGGCACCGTTACATTTGGAAGACCGATGCCTGCTCCTCGAGGACCTGCACAAAAAAAATGCCCCAAAGAGACGCCTTAAGTTTCTGGCTAGGAACAAGGCCTTTAGTCTTAGACAGCACAAGGGTTTTGAACAGAGCCCGGGCACTCGGTCATAAGCAGCTGTAGCTTTAAAGCTGAAGGAGACTTTGAAAAAGAGCTCCCTTGAAACAGCAATCAAAGACGAGCAAGAAATGAAAGGAACGCTGCATTTGGGGTTTTTTTTTAAAACTCCTCCAAACTGGAATCCACCAAAAGCTGGAGGTTTGTATTTGGGTCTTTCATCCTTTTGACTCCTTTTGAGCAGGTGCAACCGAGCACGGGGTCTACCCTACACAAATCCTGCTGTCTCCATTTTTTTTTCCTTAATTAATATATTTCGTGTTCCAGGTCAAATCGGCTGAATCGTATTGATTGAGCACAACTCAATCGTGCCAAAAACCGTATCATTTGGGTAGGCAGAACTCAGTTGTTCTAAACACCACGCCTGGCACTACAGTCGGTGGGCATCCTCCATCCCAGGGACTCGAGACGCTGGCAGGCATCTTACGTGCAGGCCCAAGCCCATCGGTCTTGGGATTCAGATACCCCCACCTGATCTTAGCCCACAAGAGGCCGAGACACTTGATCTGAGCCAAAAGGCCTAGAAGCGATGCTGTCCGACTCAAATACAACAGCTGGGATGGGGCATCGGGTCCCTAGGACACACGCAGCTCTGAGGCCGGAGGGGTTCTGCCATCAGAGTCACTTCACCTTCTCCAAACACCAGCAAAAGCCGACACACTAGGGGTTGTGTGGGCAAAACAAAGGTGGCTATGGGTGCTATCGATTCATGTCCCTTACAGACACAGCCCTGCTGGCAGAGCTCTGCGACTAAGAGGGCCAAAAGTAATGTTGAGTCTTAAGTCCACTCCTGATCCCATTCAGTTTACTAAAGATTTTGCCAAGGACTTCAACCCCCTCCCCCCCCGCACTGAAGGGATGAATTAAGCCCAACCTAGGTTTCAGAAAACGATTTCTGATCTTGAGACTAAATGAGAAGCACTGGCCTGCAATCCACCTTTTTGGATGCTCTTTGACATGCCTGGCAGTAGGTTTGCACCACAAAGGTACCGAGAATTGGCATCAAGTTCATTTTCCAAACCTGAGCACACTTTCAACTGAATCCTCTCAGACACAAGGGAGTACTGGAAAGACTGTGCTATCAAAAGCCGTTGCCTACAATAATATCATATCTTATCACAAACACGCAGCTTTAAAAAAAGAGTTTCGGGAAATTGTGGGGCACCTTATGTGTGAGAAATATGGTAAGAACAGTTTCTGCGAAAGTAAAATCTGTAGGGGGAGCAGAATAACAAGCAGGGTCAGGTCCCTAGTGGCTGCTACTCAGTTACTTACTGAGGAAAGAGCTTTTTTCTTTATTCAGAACTGGTGGTAGAGGTGATATCTTTTATTGAACCAACTACTTTTTTGCAAAAATCTTTAATTGCAAGCTTTTGGGCACAAGCACTCTTCTTCAGGCATAGGAGAAAAGATTGTAAGAGTTCTCCTGGGTTTACAATCTGTTCTCCTATGCCTGAAGAAGAATGTTTGTGTCCAAAAGCTTGCAATTAAAGAACTTCTTTTGCAAAAATCTAGTTGCTCTAATAAAAGAGATCACCTGTGCCATGAGTTCTGATTCCTTTTGCCTCTAGACCGATACTGCTACAACCTGGATACCTTTTTCTTTCTTCTGAACTGCAAAACCAAGGCCCATATTTTATTCTGAGGGGGATGGGAGGGAAGTGTGAGAAAATAGGGTACCTCCCCAAGCAGCCTGCATCTGGCCCAGCAGCACCGTGGGGTTGGTGATACCTCCACAGCAGTCAGACTGTGCTGCCTTCCCAGGTCCCTTCAGTCTGCTCATGCACAGAACAGATCTTACTTACACGCTCATGCCCACATTTCTAGCACGCTGGTGCTGAGCTCTCTAAACTATGCAGTGGGCAGTGACAGCTGGAAAGGGGATCCAGGAGATAGGACAGCTGGGGTCTCCTCTCAGCGCTGCTGGCTACTGAACAAAAGCCCGCTCCATGAAGCCCTACGGAGCTCTCCCCATGCCCTTCGGTGGCTACATTATTCATTGGAAACTGCTGAAAAGCTCAGGGCATGACACAGAGCCAAGTGCCAGCGACACACAGCCACCACCAGCTCCACGTTGCCTTTGGGATGAGCCGACTGCTCTATCAAATCAGCTTTCCCAGTACTTGGCCAAAACCAGCCTGTGAAGGGCAGCCACGCAAAGCTTTGTACCGAGTGACGTTGGTACAAAGAGGCAAGTGGCTCCAAGTATCTGGCATCTCCATAACCACCCCCTGCCACCCTCCCCGTGAAATCTGCCCTCAAGCGAAGCTGTCCCACAGACTCAGCATCCTTTTGGATGCTCCAACCACAGCAAATGCCCAAATAGTCACCAGCACAGAAGATCCTCAGTCCCAGCTGCAAGGAGGGAACCGATGCATCATGGACCCAGCGATGACGTGATCCACCCATTCACAAACCCAGGCCAGATTGCTGGGGCTACGTCTACGAATAACGTTGCATGCCTTGAAGCAGCTCGAGCGTACAGCGAGCATAAGATCATCTGTCTAGCAATGCGCTCCAACCCACTCCCCACCCCCAAAACACAGCTCTTGGTTTTCCACAGTGAACACACAGTGCAACTCCAAGTTCCCGCCCGGATGTGGAAAGCGCTATAAGTTAAGTGAATTTGAGCCAAATGAAATTAAATGTGGAAGCGAGTTCCCAGGTACTCAGGTTAGCCTAAATCACAACTGTTCAGACAAACCTCTCTTTGGGCATTTATGGTTTTTGCCACTGACATCTACATTTTCTTCATGCTTGCTTTACACTGCAAAAGCTTCAGAAAACATGCTCCATGACCACGTTATAAGCCGTGATTAGCCTTCCCCAGAACTGAGAAGGGGGGTGGGGAAAAATGAAAGAACGTATTACATTGACATGAATTTATGACCCAGCTCCAAGGGGAATAGGATCAAGCTTGCAAACTACAAAGCTTTACATACGCTTCATTATTCAAGTTCCTGCTTTCCTTCTGTAGCTTGGATTTGTGGATCTAACCTCCGTGCACTGGAGACATGAAACAAAAGCAGCTGAAAACACAGAGCAAAAGGAACTGCCTCGAGCAATAAATTTAAAAATATTTATATTCCTGAGGCACGGAGCATCAAAATGAAAGGAGGGAACTGCATAGTCAAAGCTGGAAGGCCTTTTGGATAAATGATAAAAGCCTGCGGCAAAACACCCCAGGTTGTGATTTGATTTTGTCTTTATAAGGCACATCTCGCTCCTCAAAGGATGTCTCGGTTGTTTATAAGTTCAGAGCCCAACGTTAGAACATTTTCCCATGTTCCTTTGTTTCATACCTAGCCCCATGCTAATCCAGAGGATCACTCAGTGGGTAAGCGTACCCTACATGTGGCTTTCAATTAGACGTGCAAACTGTGCATTGGGCTTATTGCGTCTCCATGGAACGGGGACATCTCTCGGATGAACTATCATAGCTGGTTAGCGGCATCTGGCAGCACCATGCATCACATCTGGTCATGGAGAAGTGGGGCTGGAAGGGACCAGCAAATTTCTAGTCCAACCCCCTGCCAGAGACAGGATCTTTCATATCATCCCATACAACCATCATCTAAACTCTACATAAGATGACCCTCAGCCTTGACACAACAGAGACCTAACACCCTAAAATGCCACAGGTAAAACAGGGGAACCACAGCAGCCAAAGTCCTGCTTCTCTAATCTGCTGGCAATATATATTCAAGAGGTAGAGGGCCATGTCCCCCGCTGCAGAAGAAAGCAAAAAAACCCCCACAGTCTGTATCAGTCTGACCATGGGGTAAAATGTCTTCCTGACCCTCAGGATGGCAATTAGTCTGACCCTGAGCAGAGGGCCAAGACCCTCCAGTCAGCTGTGGTCCCAGCAGGAGCTTTGGTCCAGCCCAGTCAAAGTCCCTAGACAACACCCAGGCTTAAAAACACCCTGACACGTATGACAGGAAACAGGGAAGAGGGGAAGGGGGAGAAGCAATCAGCAAAGCCCAGACGCACGGGTAGAAAATAGGCATTAAAAATAAAAAGGAGTTCAGGTTTGTTTGACACAATGTTTTTTTCCATCAATCCATGCTGGCTGCTTGCAGCCAGCCTCCAGATCCTTGCAAATAATGGCCTTCGTTAGGATGTGCTCCTTCCCAGGTACTGAGGTGAGGCTAACCGGTCAGTAGTCCCGTGGGTCCTCCTCCTCACCCTTTTTAAAGAAGGGCACTACATTGGTCCTTCTCCAGTCCTCTGGTACCTGGCCTGTCTCCCACGACGTCATGAAAATCATTGCTACGGGCTCCGAGATGTCCTCTGCCGGTTCAATCAGGACCTTGGAACAAAGCTCATCAGGCCCTACTGACAAATTAATTCAAACCCATCAAAAGCCCTCTGGCCTTCTCTTTCGTAATCTCCTCCCTCAGCTTGCCTCCTTCCTTATGCAGATAATTAGTCCCTACTACGTGTCTGGTGGCTTAAAATATTGGTGAAAACTGAGGCAAAGCAGCTGTTGAGTGACTGCACTGTCTTTGCAGTTTTGGTTAGGAGTTCCCCCCTCCCCGGCTTGTTAACAGAAGACCCACAGCTTCCTCGGTCCCTCTTTTCTGGTCAACGTGCTTATAAACCCTCTTCTTCTTGTCCTTAACCTCCTTTGCTGGGTGCAGCTCATTCTTTATCTTTGCCTTCCTGATTTTGCCCCTGCAGGTCTTGCTATTTCCTGGTACGTGTCCTTGATGACCTGCCCATTCTCCCATTGCTCGTATGCTTTCATTTTGCATTTGAGGCATTTTAGAAGCTCCTTGGGCAGCCACACAGGTCTCTTGCCCTTCTCCTTGTGCTTTTATTGTGCCAGGACTGTTTCTCGTTGAGTTTCCAATACTTCCCTTAGAAGCTCCCAGCTCTCCTGGGTGCCTTTAGCCTTCAGTCTATCCTCCCATGACCCCGTGCCTATTAGCTCCTTGAGTCAGATGAAATCCATGTTGTTGAAATCTAGCACCCTACATTTTGCTGACTTCATGCTTTCCCTGTCTCCAGATCTGGACTTCTAGCGTGTTGCAATTGCTTCCTCCCAAATTACCCGTCACCTTCACATCTTGCACCAATTCTTTCCTTTTGGTCAGGACAAGATCCAAGATAGATGATCCCCTAGCTGTATCCTCTACTTTCAGAGACAGAAAGTTAACCTACACACAAATTAGGAACTGCCTTGACATTTTCTGTTTGGCTGCATTGTTCTTCCAGTGGATGTGTGGAAAATTGAAGCCTCCCATCAGTACCATCCCACAGCTTTTGGATAGATTTGTCACCTACTTGAAGAGTGCTGCATCCACCTCCTCTTCCACCTCCTCCGCATCCACCTCCTCTTGATGAGGACACCTATAGTAAATCCCCACCATTATATCAGTGCTGCATCTTTCACCTTTCGTCTTCACTCAACTGCATTGTGCTTTGCCGTCTTGTCCCTGGGCCAGGGAACAAGCATGTGTGTTTTTGACATACACGGCAATACCACCACCTTTTCTCCCAACTCTATCCTTCCAAAAGAGAGCGTAACCCTCACTGTTCACATTCCAGTCATACGAGCCATCTCATCTCATCTCGGCGATGCCAATGAGATTGCAGTTCTCTTCACAGGCTGCAGCTGCCACCTCATTTGTTTATTCCCCATACTTCTCCAATTCACATACATCCATTGGAAGGACTTCCTTGCTTCCTTTCTGTGCCACTATACCTCTCTGGCCCTCTCCCAGAGTTGAATTACTTCTTCGAGTCCTTTCCCCTCTGGACTGTGTGCTTTTTTGCTGGAGGGTTTTTGACCACCATCCCCAGTGAAACCTAGCCTAAAGCCCTGCTTACTAGGTTGGCCATCCAAAGATGCTCTTCCATTCTTGTCAGCTGGATCCCATCACCTGATAGCTGTCCTCCTCCCAAGAACATCCACCCATTGCCAAAGAAACTGAAGACTTCAGGTCAAGCAATGAAGAGCGTTGCATCTGGTTTGAAGTCTCTGGTGCAGTTGGAGACAGCTCAGCCACTCTATTTACGGTTTATACTTAGCATTTTCTCTACACATTTCAACTGAAGGGGGTCATTGTCACTGGGCGGGGAGGGAGGGCAGCACCAGCTGTACTTGTGGCGCAGATGATGGATAAGCCACTACAGCAAGGACCTATTCTTTTTGCTCTGGTACGGTCAGAGGGCTCCAAACAGGGATTGAAGAACATTGGACTTGGCATTGTACAAAGACCCCCCTGCAAAACCTTGCATACAACCTAGGTTCCCACCAGAAGTGATGACTGGTGAACAACAGGTACAGAGGAAGTGGAGGGGGAGGACAAAAAGGTGGAGGATGAGGTAACAACTGCTGAATATGGTCTGGTTGCAGCCCATCCCCTTGCTTCACCATCAGCTGACACCGACTCTGAGATACCGCGGCAGAGAAGAGCTTTGGAGGAACGTTGTCCATGCTGTTTGCATACCCACGACCAGTTTCTGCATCTCTGCCTGCACCACCAAGGTGCTTCTGTGTTTCCCCAGGCCACCTCGGCATATATTTTTCTAATCACCATGGTGTTTCGGTAGGCCGCAAACATCTGTGCTATAAAACCCAAGCTCAGCTTGAATGGATCTAGTGGAAATTTCCATTCCCTCTACCCCTGGGATTAGCTCCACTGTAATTAAAGCCTCACACCACATTATTATCCTCTTTCCTATTATTTTCAAAGAATTTTTGGCTATTTTTAAAATCATGCTGTTTCTGCCAACCGCTGATGTCAGGACTCAAACCCATCCTGAAACAGGTGGCTAATTGGGATCTGGTACGTACAAAGCCACTGGCCCATTTTCAACATTTACTTGCAACGAACAAATTGCTCAACAGATACACGGAGTGCTGTCTTCCCAATTAGCAGCTTCTCTGGCTAGTCTGGTTCACTTTCAAGTCATCCCAACCCTCCCCTGATGAGACCCTGACATTGGGACCAAGGGCCTTCTACCTCCATCTGCCACTGGAGACGTATGACTATCAAAGCAGCCAGGCCTGCAGTTTTAAAGCCAGGGCACCCAAACTTTGCAACGCAAAAGTTGTACTGGCATTTTACAAAGTGCTCCAGAGTTTTATACAACTTGTGTTTACAATTTGCCATTTTAACCACACACAAAAAAGGGTGCGTGACCATAAAATCCAGTGCCCTGTTCCGCTCACCGCTAAATGACCATAGCTGCTCAAAGCACACCACAGTGGAAACCTTTCACTGGGTAGCTTTACTCTCATCTTGTGGATACAGAGAAAAATAAATCATGAATTGCATTTAAGGACTGCATGAGCCACCAGATGACCTGAAAGCCTCACTTAGTGCCAGGACACCCAATAACTGTAACGGGGCAGGGTGGTGTCAGCAGAGAAAGCTTCTCACATAATGTGCTATGACGACACCCAGTAAGGGCTGAGGGTCCACTATGCTAGGTACTACAGTCACGCCGACACATGAATCTTTACCAGAGTTTGCAATCCGAATATGGAGACAGACTACGGGGCTATAGAACACATTAGAACTTTTTTTAAAGCAAATCCTATGCCTAATTTTGAACCAGCTACTCCAAAACATCACCGTCATTTTATAGATGAAGATATGAAAAAGACAAGGAAAGCGACTTCCTCCAGAATACGAGGGAGGTAATACAAGTGCCGGAAGCAAACTTTGGGATTTGCTTGCCTATGGGCCCAGGTTCAGAGTTTGAGAGCATGGAATGAGTAGCCAACCTTTCAAGCATGGTCTGCAATCTCCGCATGCTTCAGTGCTTGGTGAGAAGAGTCAAGCACTCCTAAAAAAAAAGTCAATGGAAACAGGAGTTGCCCGGTATGCAAAAAACTCACAGCCATGACACAGTGAGTTGCTCACGTGGGTGTCTGCAGGAGCACAAGCACCCTCCATCTACTATTCAGATCCAAATGAGGCTTCTTCTAAGCCTCGTTAAAAAATAAGAGTTCTTTCTGGCTTTGAGAATGGAAAAAGTTATGGAACTAGATTATGGGAGGTGGGAGCTGGCACCATTACAATGGCAGTGTGCAATGATGCTTACCTGTTGGATGCCAGAAGGCCTGTAGGTAACACAAAGCAGCTGAATGCACTCGTCAGTACAGAGCTGGGCTCATCCACCAGCATCAGGGTCCTTCAGTGGGATCCAGCAGCCTAAGACTAGAAGGGGAAAACTGTGTGCTAGGGAAGCAGTGCAGTCCAGGGGTTTAAGTCAGGATTTACAGGATCTATTCCCACTTCTACTGCCAGATAACTCATGGCAAGCCAGCTACCATCTACGATTCAGCTGATCCGTCTCTGGAGAGAGCAGTAATGTGGCCTTCCGCATCAAGTAGGATGCACAAAGCTCAGCAACTGACCCTTGTGGCAGCTGACTCAAAGATAGCAGAGTTTGGGTCTTTATGGTATCATGCCCAAGTTCTCCAAGAGTTTCTTTACCAGACAGGTCACATTTCTCTGGGATTCATTCCAAAGACCTTGAAAAACTCTGCAACAGCCTGGATTTACTCAGAGGCTTTGCTAACTCTGGTTTCAGGTGCAACTTTGGCTTCAACTTCCATCATGAAGCGGAAACCCCATGAGTTGCACGCGCTTTGGGCTTCGTTGCAGACCATTTACTTTGGATCCCGGCATGTGACTTCATTGACTTTAACGGGCCTTGCGGTCATCAGATAGAAGATACTGTGGAAATGCTGAGGACAGCTTTCGAAAGAAACCTGAAGTGTTCCCTCTGTTTTCCTTTGTTATAAAACACCAAAAGCGGCACTCACAAGTTTCCCAAGGAAACCTGTCCTGTTCTCAGAGACCTCGGGGCTGGGGCATGGGGTCTAGCAGTTAGCAAAGAGAAGTGCGTGCTTGGGAGTAGGGTGACAGAAGAAAAGATTTTGGGGGTGGTGGAAAAAAAAAACCCAACAACTTTAAAAGCAGACCCTGCTCACCTTCTGCCTTCCCCCAAGCTACGGAAGAGTCACATCAGCGAAGCCCCGCAGAGGGAGCTTTCCAAGTATGCTAAAATGATAACTGCTACTGCCATAGAAATGAGAAGAATGGAGCAGGACCTCCTGCCGTGTTAGGGGCAAAACAGCAAAAATTAGTCCTGTCCAACAAACTTTCAGGTTAAAGTGAGACACAGCAGGGGGGATGCAGAGAGAGAGCAGGAAGAACAGGGACAGGAGACAATACTGGTCAATATTCCTGCTCGGGGCACAATACGGAGCGGCAGCAAGCTCAAGAGAATCACTGCTAGGACAACTGGGGGGTGGACAGAAGATGCATGAACACTAGCAAAATCTGTTGTTAGACTGGTGTAAGTGTGGAGCAGAGGCACAGGCAGCACTACACCAGTCTTTGGGTGAAGGTTATTCCTTTGCAATTCAGGATGCACAATGATGTACAGGTCACGTGTCTGCTGTTATTCCACCCTCCACCCTTACGCAAGTTTATTCGAGCATAAGGCTTCCCAAATAAATTTGTTCCACTCTAGAAAACAGATAGAAGCTGACAAGCCACGCTCAATACGACTGTCAAATAATCTGACAGGAGACAACATACCCTTCAAAGACGTCTCTCTTGTAAACGCAACCCTAGGAGCTTTTGACTGATGAATGAAGTGCTGCAAACAGGAACTTGTTCGGTGGCAGCCCTGTCTTGTATTAGTCAGCCCTGGCAGAAGATCATTCATAAAGTTGCTGGAACAGCATCCTTCACACAACTTCAGCATCCTAAACAGGCAGCTCATTTATGGGATTAACTACTCTGTTGCATTTTAAATGCCATTTGCATATTGTTTTTGACAGAAAGGTGACGTTCAAGTGATTTAGGTGGTGGCTGTTTGGGCTGAGTAATTTGTTAAAGCATTTCAGAGCCGAGCCATGTTAAAAATATAGTTTTCACTTTATTACTGGCAGGGCTACCCTTGGAATCAAGTAGCTTGTAGATTCGCAAAAGACTCCTGGAATCAGTGTTTGTTCCAGGCTGAATTTTTGAGAAAGGGCCTTTCTGAGAATGAAGTTTGGGAAAAATAGGTTTTACCTACAAAAAAAAAAAACAAAAAACCCAGAGAGGTCTTCTGCAGAGTGCCTGAATTTATCCTCAGCTTTAAATTTGGCAGGAGTGGTATTTCCATCAGGGTTAGACCTCTTCACCCCAGAACGGAGGCAACAGAAAAAAGGTTTCTGTGCCCACAAAAGGCTCGTTCGTGCTACTGCAGTGGCTGGTCCCAGGGAGAAAAGGGCTGAGCCTACCCAGATCCGAAAGTACGCTTCAGACTGGAAGGTCACCAGGCTCGTCTGCGGAGGCTGCTCTAAGACCTACCAGAGATGAACCTGGCACAGCCTCACTGGGTATCTTCCAGATCTGGAGCGCTTCAGTAGACTCGGATAGGTCTGGTGTGAACAGGGCACACGCCACCCTGCCCTTCCCAGCACTTGTCACCGCAGCAGCATAGACGAGCCCTACAGCATACTCTTTTCAGACCCTGGAAATAATCTAGGAGTCCTTCCTCTTCCCATTCCTCTGTCAGCCGCCAGCAGCTGTGAAGCCCAGCAGAGTCTGTATATCCCCTTTCCCGCGCTGGTCCACAGTGCAATAATAGTTTGTCGCTCTGTATCGGTTGCTCCGCCAGCTCAAGGGGCTTTGACCTGTTTCGTGGATCTAAGAGCTCCCACCCAAGCGGTGAACCAATGGTGGGGTCAACATGACAACAGCTGGGTTTTTCAGGGGGGGTTTGGACAAACTATCCTGGACCACTACAGTCAGAAAGCACAAGTCAAAGCCTGACTGTGCCATCTTGATTCAGCCCCCTGTGCATACCAAATATGCCCATTTATTACATACAGGCACGCTCCCCAACAGAAACCCTGCTTCACTCACCATGCAGGATGTTCAAGTGAGTTCTGTCCAAGGAACTGCTCAATACGTGTTTTATCTTGATGAATCAAAGTGGCCCTTATTTACTACGCAGTCTTCAAACCCTGCCCTGAAGTCAGAAGTATTAACTTCTGCATAGACCTTTCTATGGTACTTATCTTAATATCCCAATACTTCATAAACGTTTAAGTTAAAATAAGCCTGGTAAGGCTAAGAGAATGACTTCATCTTCATTTTACAGGTAGATGTGAGGCACTGAGATAGATGAGCCAAAAGTAATCGGGCTACATGACTATGAATCGCATCAAATCAGAAAAGAAGAAAAGTAAGTTGCTTTGTCTTTGTCCAGGTATTTCCGCACGCATCTTTTCTTGTTTGCATTTGTAGGAAAGAATCCTGAACCTCAACAAAATGAACCTAGGCTTTTTTATTAGATTTTTACTTTTCAGATTTGGATCAAAACAAAAGGCCAGAATTAGAAAACAAGCAGCATATCTACCATTCATATAGTTCAATCGGTGAGCTATAAATTATTGCCAAGTTCCTCAACATATATACATGGAAGCCAACAAGACACAAAGATTAATAAATCTACCATATCTTGCTATAACACATGATATATACCTTTTCACGAGACATTTGTTAAATACGACTACCAATTACAGAGGCAGACAGGCTTCCGCACAACTTAAGTTGCAGCTTTGCTTGCCACGTTTACCAGAAACTCTCCATAAAGCACAGACGTTGAGCGGTTGAATAGCAGAAATGCAAGTAACCACACATAATTGCATCTGTCAGTACAGACACAAGAGATGCCATTGCTCACCCCATATTCCTATCTTCTACTGCTGCTGATTCCAACAAGAGGACCCCCACCCCCCAGGAAAAAAAAGCATTACGATTTGGAGAGCTCTTAAAAAGAAAAATCCATGTGATCTGGTTCTGCTCAAAACCAGACATATGTCATCCCCAAATGGAAACATTTTACTCACCAGTTGATCTCGTTGTAGTCATTATGAACTTCCCACCAGAAATAAAACCAGATCAGCGTCAGGAAGAAAGTGAAGGTGAGGATTAGAAACCAGAGACGCTCCCACTGTGAAAGTGAAAAGGTGAATGTTAATAAGTACTCCGACACTGAAAGGGAAGGGATTACAGTCATAAACCTCACCTACATGCAGTATTTCTATACAGATCCAACTGAATAAAGTTTAGAAAAAAATCATTTAGTTCAATTCATGCAACCCCCTCCCCCTCCCAATGCAGTTGCACTGTATCCCGATGTTGCTCACCTTGATCAATTTACAAACTACTTCGGTATGGATACCATTACGCCAGGAGAAGGGCATCTACTCCCAAAAGATGCATCGAAGTAACTTTGGGTGAATCTAATATCTTGTATTAGACTAACTTAATGTAACTTCTCACATCATCTGGAGCTTTCTATCAGTTTAGCTCAATCAGTAGAACAAAGCAGGCAGACCAGGCCTAAGATTGGTTGTTGCATGGAAAGCGAATCTCCCGAATTCACTATACGCCTATAAAAGCCTTTTCTCCTCCAAAATACTTCAACCTCCCTGGTTAAAGGGGACAAGTTTGTTCTCTGTTGGACAAAATGTGTCATGCCTCCTGTATCTATGTGCTCACTCTGGCAATACCAGGGCATAACTAAGTACTGGGGCATAAGAACAGAGGTGGAAGCCAAGGGACCTGGATCTTGTTCCCACCTCTGCCACAAAAATTGTCAAACGATACACGGCAAGTCACTTATTCGGTTAACTCGGTCACTCCTCCCCACCCCACTGTGGAAGACGAGGGTAATCCTGACCGCCATCCACCTCTTAAAGGCACTAGGAGACGTTGTTTACTTATGGTATAAAAGGACTTTGAGATGCTGCCCTTGAACCTCCTACCTACTCTTAAATAGTGTCCTCCTCTCAGAAATTGAAAGGCCTACATATATTCCAAGAGCTCAACCTCAAAAGGTAGATCTCACTACCTACAGATCTCCTACAAGCCTTTTATCCTCCAAAATAGTCCGACCTCCCCACATACATCGAGCGACAATTCCTACCTCCATCGTTTGCTTTCCCCTGAACTTGTACAAAATATTTGGCAAGTTCTTCAGTGAAGGGAGAGAGGCGGCACTGATCTCAGAACAAGAAAAGGATTTGCATTGCCACCTGGCTCTGACAAATGTATTAACGTCGAACTAACCGCTGCTTAGAGTTTCGTTCTAACAGAATTTTATCCAGTCAAAATCACAAAGACTTTTCTTTAGCAGGAGCATCGTGAGAAAGCTGCTCTGCCCCATCTCCTATTATTCCCGTGTGCTCCTTCCACGGTTTTATTCTGCAGTATTAATAGCCCCACTGGCACAGATGCTTTTTGATTTTCCTTGCAACAAAGACTAAAAAAAATTAATAGAGGAAAATATCCAAATGAATCCTCTCCCCAAAAGTAACAAACAAAAATGTATGTGCAGGCTCAACTCCCATAATTTTTTTTTTCCCAAATGCTGAGCACCCTATCTATCAGTCCTCAAAATATTCTTTTTCCCAGGATATTGTAAGCTGGCTTTTCAAGTATAGCAAAGTAGTTACCATAAAACAGGCATATTTGGCTGTCACCTAAGAGATTCTCTTATGTCTCTCCCATTTTGAGTTGATTTTCAAGGCTAGATCTACTTCTTATATAACAACATCGGCCTGATAACTGATCTAACGAGTCATCTTGATCTAACAACATTATCTTCATGAGCAAGCGCAATTCTAATTTTGCAACGTGGCTTTTTTGGAGTATTTCCTGCAGAATAAAGATGCAGAAGATGCGATAAGGGCTGAAATAACTTAATTTCCCAGTGCTGGCAGTGGCGCTTACCACTACAAATTCTTGTTTCCGACAAAGAATTAAGGTCAGATTTTTCTTCCCCCTCTGGAGAACCTAGCGGAGTTTGACTCCATTGAACTATGAAAGGCACTTAGGTGCTTAACTCTCCTAGCCTCATTTGAAAAGCCTATCCTGATGTTTGATGAGTCCAAAAGATGATCGTGAGGGTAAAAAGCAAAACAATATTGCTGCCAACACTGAATACAATCCGTCATATAGCTACAATGAGCTCTGCTGAGACTGTATGGACCGTTTCCTCCACGCGCGTTTGCTCACAAAACTGCACTGAACACAGATTTGCATACAGATGCAGATCACACCAGTGTGAACACGCACTATTTGACTTTACAAGTGCAAATGCTGAAGCTGAAGTGAAGCCCTAGGAAGAGGAAAGTTTAGTCTGCAAGTGCCGTGCTCACTTGCTGGGGATGGAAACTCGAGTTCAACGGGATCAATCCAAGTACTCCCATGCACATATTTAACGGGACAAGGATTTGACCCTGATGATGCCATCCACATCAGCTCCCATTTTACTGCCTTTCTGAACACATCACAGCGGAGAGTCAAACCAGTATGAGAATGGAACAGGTCACCGCATGATTAGCCACCTTCACTTTGAAATGCCGGGTGGATTTGTACCTAATCAAATCCGAACAGGACAGGGGATTCATAGATTCATAGATGTTGGGTGGGAAGGGACCTCCATAGATCATCGAGTCTGACCCCCTGCATAGGCAGGAAAGAGTGCTGGGTTCAGGTGACCCCAACCAGATGCTCATCCAACCTCCTCTTGAAGACCCCCAGGGTCAGGGAGAGCACCACCTCCCTTGGGAGCCCATTCCAGGTTTTGGCCACCCTTACTGTGAAGAAGTTCCTCCTAATGTCCAGTCTAAATCTGCTCTCTGCTAGCTTATGGCCATTGTTTCTTGTGACCCCCAGGGGTGCC
>NW_017729032.1:39584-41332 GCF_001723915.1 Gavialis gangeticus | reverse complement strand
CCTGCTACGAACCCGTGCTGGTTTCCCCTCGGCATAATGTTCCCTGCTGGGCTCTCACATATATGAGCCATAATAATCTTTTCAAAGACTTTGCCAAGGAGGGAGGTGAGACTGACTGGCCTATAGTTGCCTGGATCCTGCTTCCTCCCCTTCTTGACCATGGGGACCACAATGGCCCTTTTCCAGTCCTCCGGGACCTGGCCCGTGCGCCACGAGCGCTCAAATATTCTTGCCAGTGGCTGTGCAATGACATCAGCCAGCGCTATCAGCACCCTCGGATGGAGATCATCCGGGCCTGCCGACTTAAACACATCCAGTCCTTCCACGTGACTCTGCACCGTCTCAGGGTCAGCGCTTGGTAGTCTGGTGCCCTCCTGTTGCCTCTCTACGATCCCACTGTGAGACTTGTCTTGCCCCTTGTTTAGGAAGTCTGAGGCAAAAAACTCATTGGGGAGTTCAGCCTCGTCCCCCCGTCTGTCACCAATTGCTTTTGCCCATTCAGTAGTGGTCCTATATCACCCTGGGCCTTCCTTTTACTCCCTATATATCTGAAAAACAATTTTTTGTTACCCTTAACTTGGGATGCCATCCTCAGCTCCAAGGTAGCTTTGGCCTTTCTAACTGCCTCCCTACAACTGCAAGCTGAGGCGGCATACTCCTCTTTAGTAATCTCTCCACGTTTCCACTGCTTATATGCCCTGCTTTTTGCCCTTTGGTTGCTCTGGATTTCTCTGGTCAGCCAAGGAAGCCTCTTGGCCCCTTTCCCCCTGCATCAGGATTGCCTCCCCCTGTGCCCAAAGGATCGCTTCCTTGAGGCGCAGCCACCCTTCCCGGGCTCCCATCTCGCCAAATCTCTTACTCTGCAGTGCATCATTGACTAAACGCCTGAGCTCGCTGAAGTCGGCCTTCCTGAAGTCTAGCGCTTCCACCATGCTAGTTACCTTTCCCATGCTAGGCCTTATGGTGAATTCTGTTATTTGGTGGTCACTGTCCCCCAGGTGACCACTGATCTGTATGTACCCTACCATGTCATCCCCCGTTGCCAATGCCAGGTCCAGTATGGCATTCCCCCTAGTGGGACCGTGCACCTCTGGCGCCAGGTGGAGGTCCTGTACACAGGCTAGGCACCTACGTGAACGGTGGGAATTTGCCACCTGCGTCTCCCAGCAGATGTTTGCGACTTCACATAAAAAAATGCCATGTGTTTAAATTCATGGCAAACAGATGTGCTCTCACATCACCCAGGAGGATGCCATTTTCCAGTGCTCAGGGAAGTGAAGATGGCAGGTCATATCGAAAGGAAGTAGCAATCAGTACATACATGTTGTTTGCTCAGCTCTGCTACTAAATTCAGGGTCACCTGGGCAAGTTACTTAACCTCATGAATAGGATTACAATACTTCCTATCTTCATAGGAGCGGTTCTGAGATCCTCCGATGAAGAGCAGTAAAGCAATGCAAATTTGTACAATACCCCTGACGTCTAGTCTTCTCACCACCAAAATTCATTGTCAGCCAAGTTTCATAGTTTCATAGTTTCTAGGGTTGGAAGGGACCTGAGCAGATCATCTAGTCTGACCCCCTGCCATGGCAGGAAGAGCACTGGGGTCAAATGACCCCAGTAAGGTGGTCATCCAACCTCCTCTTAAAAACCCCCAGGGTGGGAGCCTGCACCACCTCACTTGGAAGCTGGTTCCAGACCCTAGCCGCCCTGACCGTGAAGTAGCGCCTCCTGATGTCCAACTTAAA
>NW_017729032.1:33275-38910 GCF_001723915.1 Gavialis gangeticus | reverse complement strand
TTCATCTTGGAGTCAATAATGACTCCCAGATCCTTTTCCACCTCCGTGCTGACAAGAGGGGAGTTCCCCAGCCTGTATGTGTGGTGCCGATTGTTCCTTCCCAGGTGCATCACCTTACACTTGTCCGTGTTAAACCCCATCCTGTTCTCCTCCGCCCATCCCTGTAACCTGTCTAGGTCCAACAAGTGTCGTCCCCCCCCACATGTTTTACTTACAGCATATTCTTCCTACTGGCTCTGAAAGCTTATACCCGCTTCACCATCCAAGGCAAGTGCTACTCAAAAGTAACCTTGGTCTTCAATCCCTTATTCTATCATATTTTGCATCTGGTGTTAACCACCCACCTACGTCTTCCACCAATGAAATCCAATTGACCAAGTGACCAGCTAATGTCTGCAGAGAGCTTGAACCACTTCTAAAAGGCCGAGAGGCTAGCTCCATGAGCTTCCCCACCCCTCCGTTTCCTAGATTTGAAGTTGTATCGCCAATGTAAAAAAAAAAAAACAACTTTCAAAGCACTTTACAAAGTAGGGGTTACAGTTACCAAAACTAGCCTTGATCTCAGATCCACACTGGCACAAAAAGAAAGGGATACTGAAATAAGGAGTCAATCACTTTGAAATAACCTTGGCCCTTTTTTGTAGAGAGGATGACAGCTCCTTCGATAAACAAGCCAAGCAAGACATTTCAGTGCAATTTATCTATGTTTTTATTCATGTAGCATAATTTGTGCTAAGCTCTCCAGCGGTTATCTAGGTCCACCCCCAGTAAAGGAATGGGTTGTTTTTTTTCCTGCACTGCTTGCTTGTCTGATGGTTTGAAAATGGCAGCAAATGTTTCATTCATTGAAAGGTTCCTTCTCTAAATTTTGTATCCGAGTCTTGGATGGTGTTTCAGACGAATAGAGCTGTGCGTGTTGAACAAAAACCGTGGCACTGCTGATGCACGTGGAGAATGGGCTCTATGTTGCCCACCATCTAGGATATTTTTCGGTTTAAATTAGACCACTGCCATCTCCCTCCTTCCCTGCCTCGACCCAAATGCACATAATTAGTGACAGCTTCACAATCCCAGGACTTGGGAACGATCAGACCTAAGGTGTGAACATTTTACACAGGGACAAAACGATGGCTTCGAACCTAGACAAACCAAAATATCAGGTTGTAAAATCAAACACGTTTGGATTATTTATCTGCCTGTCACCTGGGAGTGGTCTGGAAACTGCTACAATGGCTTTTATTGGAAAAACCAGGAGAGGAGCCTTGTGTGCACAATTTGAAGGAGCCTAAAAGTTAGGCATTTTCATTTCCAGAAGAAATATGTCATGTTTCCTGCTTGGCAGCTCAGACATTTTGGCAGTGAAGCATCTTTCTTCAGCATTTTTCCTTGAATTCCCCCTTTTCCTCCTGACTGTTAATTTTGCATTCCAGGATTAAAAGCCACTGCTCCCAACGTCTGAATTATCCTGCCCAAAAGGATCCAAGACCGCTTGGGCTGAGTCCCACCCACGAACCCATGACGGTGCTTCACTGAATGCCAGTAGTGCAGCGACGTGCTGTCATTTTATTAAAAATGGCTGGTACCTGCAGCAAGGTACAAACCTAAAAGGACATTTCTTTCAGAGAAAGTTACTGGGACGAGTTTTTCAAGCGGTGTGTAAAACCAGTGACACTACCCCCTTATAAATTCGAGATGTTACGCCATTTCCCCTTGAAGTCCAGGATCCCAGCCAAGTTTAAACTGGGACAATGATATTCTGCATCTTGATATCCACTCCTGTGGTTACTTCCCAATGGATCCAGTACTGTAGTTCTCAGCCGCGTCTACACGAGCATGGACATTTGGTTCCCTGGGGACAAACAGCAACGGCACACCTTATGCCCCTGCTACTTGTCCCCAGGACCTGTGGCACGTGGCAGGTTACCCCAGGTGGGGTAGGGGAGGCTGGGGCCAGCACTGTGCCTGGTCCCAGCAGTCTTACCAGGGGCCATGGGGGCCTCCTGGGGCTGCAGCAGCGGCAGTCCTGCTACGTGGAGCCTGGCTGGCAGCCGGAGCGTGGCTTTGTCTGGCTAGGCTCCGGTTTTGGGTGGCGCATGCTGTACCCACACACGCTGCCTTGCTTGTTTTGGTTTTTTTTGCACAGGTTTTTTTGATCCTGGGATCTCCCGGGGTCATAAAAAAATCCCCGCACTGCTCCCTTACAGCACTGAGAACACCTAAATGTGCGGTAGGTGGCACCGTAGACGTGCCCGCGGTGCCATATCCCACACAGCCGCACTCATCTGGATGCAGCCCTAGACTATTAAAAGCTTTATGTACAGTCAGCAAGCCCTCTGTCAACCAATGCAGGGTGCAGAGCTTTGATATGAAGAGCACAAAAGGAGAGATGACGACAGCAAAGCCCTCACACGCAGAACGCTGAACTCTGCAGAGGGTAAAAATAATTGCATCAAATGCTGTATTTGGTGTGCGTTGTGTACTCCTTTAATTTAAGGTAACCCCTTTTCATTTGGAGGCATCCTTTGCTCCCCCATTGCTCCATTTGCTTAGCCTCCCAAGATGTAGAAAGGAAGCGTTCTTAAATCCATAACAACGAGCCAGGAGAGTTAAGTGATTTGCATGGGGGAGAGTTGACAGCAGCACTGAGACCAGACATGAGAAATAACACCTGGGTCCTTATTTCAACCCTACAGTTCATTCCTCCTAGGCTCAGAATACAACGGGATCCAAAGCGAGCTCTAACGAGAAGAAGAGATAAAGCAGGTGCATGCAATATATTCTCAGCACAGCAGTTGAGATGGCCACAAACCAGAGGAGGGGGGCAAGTTACTCTATTACAAAACATGGAGGGGGGGGAAAACGAGTTTGAGGCAGAAATATCAAAAAAAAAAAAAGATCAAGAGCAAAGTTAACAGGTTTTTGAATTACAGAAGAACATTTCTTTTCTTTTTATATTGCACACAATCCCACTTCTTCTGTACCTGTAATTTAATATTTATCTGGTGCCTAATTGCAGTGGCATTTCAACAAAAGGGAATTAGAGATGCTAGCTCCAAGAGTACCTTCAGTAATGGGCAGATATCAATCTGCCTGTGCCCGCTTGTCCAGATTAGAGTTGCATTACACAGTGTTCCTAAAGTAAATAGGAGACATTGCAGGTCTACCGGGTTGGTTTTTTTAATGACAATGTTCCAGTTGAGAAAACAGTTACTATAACTGGCAGTTCCATAGTTTTTCTTCCTCTTGAACCTGCATCCCCTCACAATATTAATTTACCCTCCTGAGGCCTGGAAGCACTATCCCTGATGTAATGATGGAGAACCAGGAGCAAAGGGAATTAACCAAGGGCAACTGGAGTTGGTGGCTGAGCTAGGAAGTCAACCCACATCTTGTGATACCTTCACCTATGTCTTCAATTCTCTTTGTCTTTTATATATGACAGCAAAGAACCATAAGACACTGAATTCAATTTTCTGCTTTTGGGATTAGTTCTTCTGTGACCCCACAGCATTAGCTATCATGCACTGCCAATGGAGCATAAAACTAAAAGGACCGAGGAAAAGAGTTCATTTAAAATTATTTATTTGCTTCCTGGCTTTGAAAGATTGTATATCCCAAATGACCCCTTAAAAGCTTCCAGGGGGAAAAAAAACCCACTAGACATGCTAAAAACTTAAGCATTTTTGATGCTTTGCCACCTGAGAGAGAACTTTAATTTTTTATCTTTAAATTGGAATAGATGAGACTCCTCATGGACTTCTAATTACTTTGCTTTACTGCACATGCACGGAAAGAGATGTTTCTAGGTAGGGAGGTTCAGCTTTGAAAACCAAGTGGAATTTGATTTCCTGGGTCCAAAAATTACCATTTTAAAAAATTAATACATTACTTTAATGAGGTACATAAGCAATTCAAATGGGTTTCTTTGCCAAGGATAACCTTGCAGTACAATTCCCGACTGCCATTCATTTTCAGAACAGGTACTGATTTGGTACCTGCGTGGCCCAACAAACCCTGAGCTTTCAATAGCACCAACGTAGCTACTTCCAGTAATCCCTTCACCGCATTCATTGCAGCTTTTTTTAAATAGATAGGCTAAATGTTGGTTCTCGATTTGTCCCGAAAGATAATCGTCCACTTTGAAAGGCAGCCCTCCAGCTCTAGGGACTGAGCCCCTTCTTCAAAGCCTACACACATGCCAGTGAATAGGAAAAAACTTTGATTCACCTGGACGGAGTTGGGCCACTATTCACCCTAGGAAGACATTTATTGACAGGCAGGAACATGATCATGATCAAGAGCCAGGAATAGGAGCTATTTTGGTTAAAAACAAAACGTTAAGCCAATAAACCTGACTCACCAGTTTCAGTGTTAATGAGGCTTAGCAGCATTTAACTCTTCAGACATGAACTAATCGTCACTCCTGCAGTAATGTTATAATTTAGAGACACTCCCTTACTTAAAAGGCTATGGAAGGTGAGAATTGGGAGATGGTCGCTCAGAGTACATAGAAAAACTGAAGGACTACAGAGGCTTGCCTACTGCGCCACAATAAAATGTGCTTAGTTCTTCTCATTCATGCCTGCCTGTCTTTGTGTATTGCAAGCACACACTTCATTAGATTAAGTCTTCTACAACCTGCCAAATGCAAAATTGCTGCCTCCTCTTTACATAACACAATGAATGGGAGTTTACATACTCTACTTCTATACTGGATGCTGGCAATGCATCTCCCTTTCAGTGGTATATTTGTTCCTGAATAGCCAATGCATATATTAGGAACTAAAATATTATGGTTACAGCCTCAAAAGGAACCCTGCAGGTCTTAAAAAAAAAAAAGCAAAAAAGAGAGAAAAGTCAGGAAGGAGTTCAGCGTAAGTCTTGCAAATCCAGATGTTTTGGAATAAGCTATGGAGGAAAGACAAAGTCAAGGATAGACGATATCTCAAATTTAGGATGATTATAGTATTTTGTTGTGTCCCTTTGTGTTCCCAGGCAGCAAAAGAACCAACAGATGAAAACAGGCCTGCATCCGTCAACAAACCAGCATGGAGTGCTCAAGCTAGATAATCAACGCAACTCTCCAGACCATGCTCCACGCTAGAAGAAAGTGAGAAATACAGAAATGCAAGTGACAGAGCGAAAGGTGCAGACATGACAGACAGAGCAAAACTTCCACAGAGGTGAGGCACCGAGCCGTTCCTGCCCTCATGCCCAGCACTCTCACAGCTGTAACACCACGGATTTCAGAGCTTGTCTCAATTTGCATGTATGAAATGAAAGGAGAATAGCAAATGCGGAAGTAAGTGGGCTTTAATTAGGGTTACCATATGTCCAGGTTTTCCTGGACACGTCGTCTTTTTGTTCAGGTGCACCAACATATCGGTCCATATTGTATTGGCACCAGTAAAAGGAAAATTGACATTACTGGCAATCGGCTTCTTTTGGATGATGTGGCCGATGATATCACCAATAAATACCGTGTGCACGCACACAGCCGCAGCATGCACACGGCCAGGAATGCAGCCGGGCAGCTTGGAGAGCAGCGTCCTGCCAGTAAGTCTGTGGGAGGGAAGGGGCATGGAGAAGGGAGGGGACTAGGCATGGGGGGGGGGGCAAATCGAGGCCCCCATGG
>NW_017729032.1:32535-32740 GCF_001723915.1 Gavialis gangeticus | reverse complement strand
GGGGACTAGGCATGGGGGGGGGGGGCAAATCGAGGCCCCCATGGTGAGCAGGGCATGGGACAGAGCTGCAGGCGGCTGGTCTGGGGGGCAGGTCCCACCGGTGCACGCACCCCCAGGGGAGGTATGGGAGGGCATGTGCCCCCCCGGATCTGTGCGCAGGGTAAGGGTGGGTTGCCCACTGTAGGCTCAGTACTGGGAGAGTCAC
>NW_017729032.1:31366-32404 GCF_001723915.1 Gavialis gangeticus | reverse complement strand
CCCCACCCCAAAGAACCTTGCCTGCCTATGTCCTTAGACCAACATGGCTATAACCAACAACCCTTGGATCCCATCAGGCCTTTACCTGTACATGTAGAGGGACCTTTATGCAATTCCTTCAGCCTGGGCCTAGTCAATTAAGTTTCACCATATTAGACTTTCATTACATTCATTTGCAGTGAAACGACTTACCTATATTTCATAGAGTTACAATACAGAGACACAATGGTTAGGAGAGTGAAAGTAGCACTCCATCTCCTGGATGATACTAAACCACTAGAATTCAATTCACATCTTCACAATGATCAATGGCAGTAACTGGCCCATGGAGCTGCATCATCCAGCCCACAGGGCTTCCAGATAGTCCAGATATTTGATGACAGGGTAGCAGTGGCAGTGTTAATCACCACTCTTCAACTGCCAAATTTTCAGACTGATGGGGACCCCCGCAAGCTAGATAATGTGTCCTTGTGCACCAGATCACACCAGTGTGCAGTCAGATCCATGTGCACAGGATTGGGTCCATGAATGGACCCCACGTGTCAACTCTGTGGGGGATACAGACTGTAGACTGACCCTGTGCCACTCATTTAGCCCAATGGGGTCAAAAGGTTGGTTGCCACTGGTCTACTTTATGGGATAACGGTGACAGGACAACTGAATTGCCAATCACAGGATAAGGCTTAACAGGGCCTTGGAGAAGTAGGTGGCCTCCTGGGATCAGGCTGAAGTACAGTTCATCAAGGAACATGTTGTAATGTAATTCTGTCCAGCAATCGTGGCCAGATAGCTTTTCCACTTATTGCACTGTCATTGGCTTGTAGCATAGAATCAAAGAACTGGAAGGGACCTGCAAGATCATCAAGTCCAGTCCCCTGCCATGGGCAGGAAGTTATTGGGCTCAAATGAGCTCAGCAAGGTGCTCATCCATGAGTGCAACAATGTGAGAATTGATGCCCATAAGTTACAGTAGAAACTGGAGGATAAAATAAGTGGCAGTCTCATGCTCATAGGCCAGTTAGTCTTACCTCGATCCTA
>NW_017729032.1:0-30689 GCF_001723915.1 Gavialis gangeticus | reverse complement strand
GGCTAGGGTCTGGAACCAACTTCCAAGAGAGGTGGTGCAGGCTCCTACCCTGGGGGTTTTTAAGAGGAGGTTAGATGAACACCTTGCTGGGGTCGTTTGACCCCAGTACTCTTTCCTGCCATGGCAGGGGGTCAGACTAGATGATCTGCTAAGGTCCCTTCCAACCCTAGAAACTATGAAACTATGCTAGAGAGAGAGATGGAACATTTTTTTTTCTTAAAAAACAACAAACAACTCTCAAAAAGGGTGAAAAGTCAAAAGAGAGCAATATAATACTGGCCAATCACCTCAAACACATCAGACCCTAATTGTATTGGGTACCAGTGGTTCTCAAACCTTTAGACTCAAGACACCCTTCACTGAACTCAAGACACTCCCCACTGGACTCAAGGCACCCCCTCCATAACTTTTGTGAATGAAGTGGCACTCAAGTTCCAAAAAATAATGTATATTTACAGGGCCAACTTCCTTGCAGAGGGGCTGGGCAGCGGGGGTGGGGGATCAGCCTGGCAGGGACAAGCTTTAGCCTGTGCTTATCTGCTTATTTCCTCATACCCTGCTTAACTCTTCACATCTGGTGGCACCTGGCAAAAGGATCTTGTGGCACCCTAGGTTGCTATGGGACCCTGGTTGAGAATCACTAGTATAAGGACAGATGAAAAGGAAGTAAGTTAAGTTGAAATAGACTCAGATGAGGGAGTCAAACAGATAAGTACCCTACTAAAAAAACCAACAACAACAACAAAACAAAAAACCCGCAACAACTTTGGCCGATATTTGCCAAAAGAAAGTATCTTTTGCACATGAAACCATTAAATTTGATAAATTTGCAAGACTGGTAGTTCTGGCTGGCTACATATTATTGTTGGAGACATTAAATATTAGTATGGACAAAGCAGTCCAGAATGCAGCAGAGAAAAAAATTCAGTGGCAGCGGTGAGAGAGTAGATAACAAATAAGAAAGACTCGATCAACATTAATGCAAAGGCTCCAGTCAACTTCACTAGGCTTTGGCTTGGAGCCGAGGTGTTTTTACTGCCATTTATTTATTTAGGAAAAGTAGACAAATTGAGGTTTTTTTTAATTTTGAATTCTTTTGCAGTGGATTTGCATTTCACGCGCCATCAGGAAACCATTCATCCTTAGAAGTTATTGGCAGAGCCTATAAAAAGAACCCAAAAAACTACTCGCTGCCTCATTGCTGCTTGAGCAAAATAATCAGATTCCGCTGCCTAAGAAATATGAAGAGGTTTAAAATACATGTATTATTATTCATATTAATGATGATGCTGCTGATGATAATAATAAAACAACACTACCTCCTCTTTACAGTAAGAATTTCTTTTTTGATAAAATCCAAAACATGGCTTTTACAATATTCAGCTCCAAATGCAATGATTTTCTTTAATTCACTTCTCCCTGAGAATCCTACAATAAATTTATTCCTGGGAATATTTTTTTCCTAAAGCTGCATGGGTTTTCTTTTTCCTATTCAGCTCTGAGCAGATGGCAGTGCCTGTGATCAAATGTGTTGGTTCGTTCTATTTGTTAATAAACATACTGTGTTAGCAAGAGACCCAGGAGGAAATATTTCTCCAGTGCCTATCCAGAGCTAATCCCAGGCTGGAATTAATACTGGTGACTATGTAAGGCAATAAGGAGATGTCACTGTTCAAGAGGAGACCCAAGTCAGTGCTGTTGTGTGTGTGCATATTGTGCAGGGGATGATATGGTCTTTTTACTGTTTGTGTGTTTTCTTGTTGTGCGGGGGTTAGTATTTCGATTGTTTTATGCTTTGAAGTATTCATGTTCTAAATATGATGTGCATGTTATATTAAAAACAAAATCAAGGCTAATATTACTGTCATTGAAGTCATGGGACTTTTTCAATAGAATCTTAACCAATTAAAATAGCCAAAGTCATATTTTCCAAACCTTGTAAGACATTAGTTATCCAACACCCTGGACTTCCAGCAATTACCTACAGACTTGAACCCTTACCTTGCTCTCTTAGCCTTTACTTCAAAAGAAACAGCATGCTAAAGCCCATTGCAGAGCCTTCTACAATGCACCAGGATTAAGCAGTATGAATTGTTACAAGCCTTACCTCCCACCCCCGCCAAGTATTTAGCATCTTCTCTTAGCAGGTCTTTCCTCCACATCTTTATTTGAACAAAGCCCTCCTGGCCATCAGGCCAGACCCTCCAATTCGACAATGGAGTAAGCAAAGGATGGGCCTTTCATTTTCCTGTGATACATCATGTGCACTTACGGCTCTACAAAAACGCAATGTATGCATATCATAAGGAATCAGAACTCGTGGTAGAGGTGGTATCTTTTATTAGAGCAACTAGATTTTTGCCCCCCCAAAATAAAAATCTTTACTCACAAGCTTTCGGGCACAAGCACCCTTCTTCACACACATTCATAAAGCACAAACCTGGGTCTAGGCTTTGTATCAATGTATAGATTAGGACTAGGACCATGATAAAAGGAGGTAGTCGTGCATGCTGAGTGAAGCCTTGGGAAGAAGGGAAGGGAAAGGGAGCGCTCAGAGCTGCTTCTAGGCAGTTCATCCTTTCTAACTGAAGATGTTGGGTGTGCCCTACCACAGGCAAGTAGGTAGGGGGCTGTTTCCTCAGTGGCTGACCTGGTTTTTGGGAGGAGGCAGCAGAGACACGGCCTAAAACAGATACTGAATTTGTTCCAGGATAGCTCCTTACTTCTGCTAAAGCAATGGTTCTCAACCTTTTTAGACTCAAAGCCCTCCCTGCCCCACCCAAACCTTGGGAAATGCCAGCTTTTTGCGTTCACTCCCTTTTTTGACTATAGAAAAGACAAAAGAGTAATTCCTCCTCAGAAAGCTAGGTTAGAGTAGTGTTGACACTATAGGGTGCCTATAGACATGCTCGTTCCTGTTCTAATTAGAACACTCCAGCGGTGCCTCACCATCACGTGCATTAAGTCCTTGCACATTTCAACATGGCTGTGGGGGCACTATCTAAAGCTTATCGAATGAGCTTTAGATGAAGCATCCTGCGGCAATTTTGAAATGCACGTGGGCTTAATACACATGACGGCGAGCCATTTTAACTAGAGCGGCTGTCTGGGAGCTGCTTTAATTAAAACACCCCCCACCAGCCCCAAGCACATGTATAAGCAGCCATATATTCCTGTGTGCAATCCCTGGGTTTATCTCGTGAATCATGTAGGTGTTTGTACACCCAACAGTGCTCACATCCCCCTTCAAAGGATCTTTTACCATGGTACCATGGTTGGGAATCCCTGGGCTAAAGAATCACCACTATAATATATTCCATGACATTTTCCAAGACCAAATGTCCCAAAAGTAATAGCCAGCATTAATTTGCATCCTTCCAGCTCCACGCTATTTTTGTCTAGTAAATTACTGAAGAAAGATTGAAGGCATGATTTTATATACATCATTATTTACCAAATTGGACCTGGTAATTCTCAGACTAACAAAATTCTCTGTCTCAAATGAATTGTTCCCTCCTCAAAGATCATTTAGGCTATTGTTTTCTTCCTCCCAAGGAACAGTGTGGATCACGAATATACCGACTGAACGTATTTCATTAGTGCCATTACTCCTCACTTCAACATTTACATTTTAATGCAGTTACAATATTAAAGCAGCAATTTAATAATCATGTTATGCGACTGCACAGTCCCTGGATGGAAAGTGCTCGTTACACAGAACTACGTAACACAGACGCACAAGCAGGCATCCATACAGATCAAGATTCGAGCCCTCTTAGTCTCACCTGCTTACTAGCAACTATACATCCTGCCCAGCACTGTTTAGAGCGCATGCGTGTCCCGTAGCAGAACTTCATACAGCAAGGAGACAAATGAATTCACTTTGCACTCCAACTCCAAGGAGCACATTGCATCCAAGGACCCCAAGCCATCTTTGATATGAGCAAGTCTATTTGACTGACAACTATTGACCTTCTACCAGGCCCTATCTACTGTGGGAAACAAACTTGAGAAACCCTGGACACCATCTTGTGCGTTCTCAGTACTACTAATGAAGATCTGAGGCTTGGTTGATGTGAACACCTCTGAACACTTGCCGACAGTCAGGTCTTTACATGGTTCCACCATGGATATCTGACATCCTAGTTAGCATGTGCAACACTGTCCACTGCCCTGTTTGAGTGCATGAATGTGTGTACACCTAGCACTTCACCCACGGTACAGTTTAAGCTAACCTCCTTAGTGATTTAGTAATAAATTAATGCTGGACCCAATGATTGCATGAGGTCCCTTTCAGCCCTAAACTTCCGTGAATCTGTGAACATCCTCTTCCTCTCTCCCTTTACCCCACCTTCATCCCCTCCCCGCAATCGATATTTCAAAGTTTAGTCGAGTTTGCGTTATATTTTTATAAAAGGGGAAGATTAGATTAATTAACCTGGAAATACAATTTTAGCAAAAAGGGAGACATCACTTTATGGCATTGAGCTGGGTCGGTGGCTGGCCAATTCCTAGACGTTAGGAAGGATTTGCTGATTAAAGACTCTCTAGTTAATAGGCTGGCAGGCTTACATAAAAGGTATACTCCGACAAGTAAATGAATGGGAGGAGATAATAAGTAGCCATCAGATTAATTGGACGACACGTTTGAATCATAAGGAGGGGGAAGAAATACCCAAACATTCTGGCTGCTAAGGACATGGCAGCAATCTGGACACGCGTTTAAAAACTTACTTCAAAACCCACTCCTGATGTACTTTATTATTGTAAAAAGCCAAGTAATAGTTCTCCGCACATCTTGTTACTGAAGAACACGAACAAGGGCTATGAGCTGTGACATGCCCCATTTACAGTCCAATTTAGTAGGTGAAAGTGAAAGCAGAGAACATATTATTGAGATAAATCCTGTGTTCCCGCGGTAGAGATGTAATTGAACTGTATATCACCAGTTGCAAAAAACCACCAGAACCAAACTCCCCCCAAAGCCGTTCTCTACGAATAATGTTATTTCTCCTTTTAAAGCCTGTCAGCATGCAGCCACCAAAACTGACCAGTAAGGGCATATTTAGGTCAAAAAAAAAAAAAAAAGGTAGTATTCAAAATTCCCTCTGGATTATGGCGTAGTTCAGTAAGAGAAAGTTTTGTATTCAGACAGCTCTGATTTCCTTCCAGACAGTGGCAAGGAAGGAACCAGCTCAAACTCCTAACCGACATACTTAATTTCTATTAAACTTAATGTTTCCATCTAGTAGAGAAACATTTCTCAATGGTTGGGTCTCTCTCTTGACATCTAAATTTAATCCCAGCAGCTACAATTGTGATTCATGCTGTTCCGAAGGAAAATTTCGGCAAGCCAAAGTATCATGCAAACGACGCTCAGGTTTTTAATCAGGTGCAGCCAGTAGAAATCCCAATACAATGTTCTGGCCTTGTCGTCTCCTGATGTTATATCTTGTTGACCTCAAAATTCAGCACTTAATACTATTACAAAAGAAAATGTCCTAGGTAGTTTCAATTGGTTCATTACTCACATCTTGTCCTAAACCTAGATAGTATGACATGATAAACCTGTGCTATTAAGAAGCTGTTGCATTGTCCTCCAGAGTTGGACTCCATCTCAAGGGAGATTTTATGTCTCGGGCTGTAAAGTGCACTGGGATATCCTCTGTATTAAAACAGTGCCACACATTAAAAATTAAAGTAAAAGAAAATCAAAGGTTTGCCAGAGTCTCTTGGCCCACCAGACTGTTTGAAATGTTTTCTATTATCGACTATATTGCAATAGTGGAATGGGGTTCTGGTCACAGACCAGGACCCCGTCCTGTGTTTATACAGCACCTAGGACAAAATGCCAATGCAAGGAAGAGACAGCAAGTGAGCAATGGATGCAGACAAATGGGGATGTGCAAGATGACAGCAAACCAATATTTAGCAGTGAGAAACAAGAGTCTGTCTGCGAACGAATGGCTCAACTGCTATACAGTGCTTTTTCAGCAGCATGGCAAAAAAAGTGAGCTATTCCCAAGGGGGAAAGAGCTTGGCTGAAGTGTAACTGGGTGACAGGCACAGCAGACAAGGTGCTTTGGGTAAGTCCGATGCCTTTTATTAGACCAACTCAAATAGTTGGAAAAACTCTTCTTTGCAAGCTTTCGGGCACAAACGCCCTTCGTCCGGCTGAGGAAGCATCTGCAGATGGACTGTGCTCTTCGTGGATGGAGCAGTAAAGCAGTCAGAGGCCAGTACATATGCAAGAAAGCCGATCAGTTTAATAAAAGTCTAATAAAGATATGGGATTTAACCAAAGAACCTTGTCTGCCGGAGATCCAGCAGGTCAGAGGCAACTCGATTAATCGAGCTGACATGCACTGAACTGCGTGCAGTGGTATAAGTGGCAAAATGTGTGTCAGCACGCAGAAAATGGCAGCAGTGTGCTTTTGAACTAAAACACTTCCGGTAGGTTTTCGTTCAAAAGCGTGATGACGTGCATTTGTCCACTTATATAACTGCATGCACCGCAGCACCACGCACTTTTAAAAGTGCCCAGTGCTGCAGCACAAGCCTGTGTACAAATGCCCAGAAGTACTAAATTTAATGCGCATTAAGAAAAGTGCATTAGTGAACATGTAGATGTGCCCATTAGGAACTAGACTATAAGAGCATTTCCCAAGTACCCACATACAGGCTGTTCCTTTACTCCACCCCTCTACAAGCCTCCCTGTGATCTACATGCCAAAAAAGAACATGCCACAAAGGCTGAAAACAGCCTTTACTAGAAGGCAGAGACCTGGAGGTTGGATGGGTGGGCAATGCCCAAGATAGGGACCTTTCCCTGCTGCTGCGCTGGGCTGAATCCAGCTCAGGTCAGTACCCCAGCATGCCATTGCTGGTTGCGTGAGTGCCCTCGGTATGCAGAATTCCCCGTTGTAGTCCAGAGCTTTCTAATCTAGACCAATCTGTATGTCCCAAAAAGCCAACGAGGTGGCCATGGACGCTAACACATAATTACTGACTAATGGATAGGTGCTACAAGAGGGCAGCAGGACATCCTGCTCCCCTGCCCAAAGGGGTACTATCTGCTTTCCAGAAGTGCTAAACAAGCCTACCCCCCACCCCGTTACGGGGAGAAGTCGTCTCTTTGACGTTCATAACTGGCACAACACAGGCGGGTTGTACAACAGCTCTTTCTACACTTGACCCGAAGGAAACTACAAGCTTCCCCTTGTAGCCGTTTCCTTTCAGGACCTATTATCAGGCCTCATAAGCAAGCAGCAGGCTTACAAACAACACAAAAGCAGCCGGCTGGAGGTTTTGTGCCTTTCTCTCTTCACTAGCAATTACTTTGCCATTCAGTGCAGACACCGATGCCTGTGTGCGCACGTCAGCACCAAACACCTCCCGTGTCACTCTCTCACAGCCCGTCATCTATTCTGCAGTCTGAACCTGCCTCGGCTCCATCGCTGCTGCACAAATGAACCTATTCGGCCAGTTTTCATGCCATCCAATATTTATCAATGCCAAGAGATGTGCATAAGGATGAACGCCTAACAAAAAGGGCCTAGCATGGATTCAGTTGACAGGCTGCACATCTCAAGGGACATCCAATTCCAGGGATCAGAGCATTTATCTACTATTGGAACAGGGGGTCGTGGAGGGCTTCTTTAAGTCTCCTTTGCTGTAAGGCCCTAGGCAGGGGAGGGCAATTATTTTGGCTGGAGCTGTCGAGGGCCGCATGGGTAGCCCCAGCCCTTGACAGGTGCCCCGCCCCCTGGTGGCCACATTGGGACTGGAAGTCCAGCCCCCTAATCCCTGATTTTTGCCACTCCTTTCAGCAGGGAGGTTTGCCAGGTTGGAACTAGGGAAAAAACCAAATCATATTCTAAAAACCAAACATCTCCTACAACATACATTCATTTGATTTCAAAAAACTATTTTTGTCCTGATTTATAGGCATTTGCATAGTGTATATAGAGGTGATTGCATAATAGCTTAAAATTAAATCTTACTTTCATATATTGAAAGCGGGGTGTGGGGAGTATGGGTGGATGTGGGCCCCGCACTCCCGCCCGCTGCCACTTCCCCCCCTGCCTGCCACTGCTGCCCTTCCCCTGCCACCTCCCCACCCACCGCTACTCCCCTCCTTCCCCCGTCCTGCCCGCTGCTCCGTTTGAGTGAAAGGGAAAATCCTGGTTGGTGGCTGGTCTAGATAACTCAGCAGGGTGACCTGGAAAACAGATAGTCAGGATGGGATGGAAACTCCTCCCAAAGCAGCATGGGATTTTGTTGTGCTGAGACACTGGATCATCCAGTTGTGAGTTATACCAAGGCACATGCATGGACACACGCACACACACAAGTTCTGAGCCACTGGATCATTGAGTTGTGTCTTATATCAATGCGTGTGCATGCACACACACTGGTTTTGAGCCACTGGATCATCCAGTTATGAGTTATACCAACGTGTGTGCATGCACACACAGGCACACACCCCCACACACTCTCTTTCAAGTTCAGGGACAGAAACTGCTTAGAGCCAGAGATGCTGCAGCAACTCTGCCAGACTTGGAACCATTTTTATTCAGACACACGCCTCAGCATCCAATTCCCCAGAGCCACAGCCTTGCCCTGGAGAAGGCAGCTGGACAGCGATTGCTGCCACAAGTCAATGCCCCACACCCCAGCACCCTCGATGTGGAGTGGAGACTGTTTGAGCTAGACCCCATCCACCCGCTACGCAGCAGAGCAGGTCTTTGTGTGGTATTTCAGCCCAGGTCACAATCCAGCTTCTGGTGATTAATAAAAACCCTTTGGGAAGATGAATCATTTATCACCATGCCTGATTTTTCAGAATGCCTACATGATATAGTTCACGACAGAGATCAAGTTTCACAGCGCACAGGCACTAAAGCTACTTTATTGATGAGTAGGCCCATCAAGCCGACTGGTTTATATAGAAAATATATGTCCCAGCAATGCCCTAGTTGTCAAAGCCAAGTGACAAACTGCCTAGTAAAACAAAGATTGGCCTATCTGGGTTCAGCTGTTGATTTCTGTACCTATCCAAGCAGACAGAATTGAACAGGCAGCTTTAAAGAAGCTAGTCAGCTGGAAGGCTGCACATGCACAGGCCAGGGTTGTGGGAGACATGTATCCCCCCTCTTTGCACAAAGTGAAGTGGGACCAGAGATTAAATATTGCCGTTTCATGCCCGCTTTGATATACCACGTGCTAAACTCCAACCCATGAAAGCACATGCAATTATTAACGTGCTGGGCTATGGGCAGACAGATAGATTGCAATGCTCTCCTAGCAGTTTAGCCATCTTCTTTATTGACTGGAGATGTAGGCTGAGTGTCCAATCTGTAAAACTAAGCAATCGGGGGGGGGGGGGGGGGGGGGGAATAAAGATAAAATGCTACAGCTTACTTGCTCTCTCTCATATACACACTCCACAAATTTTGGTCAGGTACATCTCTCATTCTTCATGTAACAGCAGGAACGCCTGTTTACAAATCAAGAGCTAATGGAAGACTAAATCATACTGCTGCTATTGTTTTATACTGGTTCCAGTCTGGCCAACAGATTACAGCACTCGCTTCTCAATTTGGCCAACTTCACAGATGGCATTAGATGCCAGCGACTCAGTAAATCTCACCATGCCCTGTGGATAGACTGATATTCTCTCCTATACTACAGATTGCTAAACCGAGGCAAGGATAAATTAAGTGGCAAATCCAAGACCAGAATCAATGGCACAGCAAAGATAGGAACCCAGATGCCACCAATGGCTTCAGACTAGGGGTTGGCTATGTTTTTCAGAGCAGCAGCCCAAAATAAGGCAGCTCCATCCAAGGCAAGCTGGTGCTGGTGCTTCTCACTTCAGGTGACACCAGGGATCCCCGCCACAGCCACTTCCTACTGCTACTGCACACATGTCCTGCCCTGATAGCTGAGCTTCGTGGCCATGATAAAACCACTTTGTGAGCTAGATTCAGGCCACCGGTCTTAGTTTGATGACCCCTGCTTCAGACCCCAACTTGTAAGTGGCCAGGAGCCACAATAGCAGGGGCACCCTCCATCCCCTGCTGCATGCCCAGGAGTCCTGCTTCACCTTGAACTCCTCTTGCACCTCTCAGGCACCCAGAGCCACAGGCTCACCCAGTCGGTCATGGCAACACGGCTAATCAGCCGCTGCTGCGGTTACAGCTATTTTTGTGCCCTCTGCCTGCACCCCCAGTTACACGACTGCCCCCAGCCCTCTGGGTTCACCGCACTGCACTGCCCTGAGGCAGGGAAGGGGAAGCCCAGTGCCCATTGCTCCAGCTGCAGAAGCAACTGGGGGAAATGATGGACAGGTGGGAGCCTGGGAGCTGTAATATAACTCTTTGTGGGCAGGATGCAGCTCTCAGGCCAGTAGTTGGACAGCCCCGTTTTAGACCATTCTGACCCTCCGGAAAAGCAAACCGCATCTAGAGACCGGCCTCCGGTGAAAGAGCTCCGTCTTCACAGCAACGGGATCTAGAGCACGGGTTGTCATGGAAAAATCTGCCACTTCAGTTAAAGATGAAACGCGCTGCTTTCAAATGATTTTCCTATTGCATGACAAAGGGGTCCTTATGCAGCTAGTCACGATGTGGGCTCCTGCAGGGGTTCCTGCATTGCTTAGCTCCAGGACGTTTTGGGGTGAAGGAGGAACTCCGTGTCCTGAAAACGTATCCAAACAAATGGGGAGTTTCTGTAAAAAATGTAACGTGCGGTTTCACTAAAAAGACGGTGCAAATCATCTTCATGAAGGATGCCTTTAAGCGATAACAGTACTCCTGCCACAAGAGGCACAGGAAGCCTCTGCATGTGGCATGCAGCAGACTGGGTAGGGAGCAGAAAGCAGAGCAACAGATCGGGAAGGAGGAAATCAGAGGGGCAGTTGGGGAGGGTGGGTGGCTAATTTGCTGCATGCCTGCCAAAAAGGTTGGCTCTTGCTGTCTTTTTGTCTTGCTGGCATCCTATGACCCCAGCTGACTTCCTGCCCCTGGGGCGGGGGGCTGGACTCGAAGATCTTGCAAGGTCACCTTCCAACCCCAATGTCTATGAAACCTATGAAAGTCTTCAAGGAAGATTTATTTTCCTTTCTTTTGTAGCAAGGTCAAGCCCCTCTAGTGCACAACTCCACTACCACGGCTACAATCCCCTGCCCGATCATCACAGCATCTGGCCTGGTTTTTTAACTCAGCATCCTCCTGCCTCTCACATCTCAGCTGCAGACAGTCACCCTCTCCCTGCGTTGCACCAGCATCCCCTCACCTTGCTGGTTTCCATCTTTGCATCGCCTTCCCGCCGCCCCTGCATGACAGCCGCCGACCCTCGAAATCTCTCCTAAAACCCCACAGCCAAAAAACCATTAAAAGCAAAGTCCGCCCTCCAAACTGTGCCTCTGCTCTCTTCCCCGTGTCTGCTGTGTAAACCTGGGAGGGCAACCCTGCTATTGTGGCTTCACGCCTAAAGACGATGCTCTTGAGACAAGAAGACGCTTGGCTCAAACGTTTCATCACCACGAAGTACACCCAAATCGCTGATGCCCTCGTCCAGGGTCAAGGCTGCTCTAGTGTCCCAGCCTATCCAGTAGAGAAAAAGGTGGTTAGCCAAGCTAACCTGAAGGCAGGCCAGAGTGGCACCTTATAGACTAACTCATTCAGAGAGACATGAGCTTTCATGGGCTACAACTGACTATCAGGCTAGCATAGGCTACAAGTGACTATGAAGGGGCTTGCAGAGAGCAGGGGTACGAAACAACACACTGCAGGAGACTCGGCTGCATCTTTCAGTCTAGGATCTGATACAGAAGAAGAAATCATCGGCCACGGAGGCATTTTCAGTGTATAGTGGCAATCTTTACAGTCACCCAGAGGAAGCATCTGACCGTGGATGGGTAACAATCTTGTGCGGGAATTCAAGATCTCATTTCCATAACGTAGTGAGGTTTAATGCTGGCAATGCCCTCCGTTAGCTTTTCACTGGGTGAAGCAGGTCCGATCCTCTGGCGCCCTGCACCCGTGCACAACTTGTGAAAGTCACTGGAACAGGGATGTCTTCCGGGCACTTTGTGGTAGTGTGGTTACCCGCCCAAGGTGCTCCATAATGGAGGAAAGTCGAAAAACAGGCCGATTGCTCCTTGTTTCGTCCAATTCTACACTACTTCGTGGTAATGGGGTCACATTTGTGTCTACTGAAGGTTGCAAACTCTGGTCATTCTTCCCTTTGGGTTTTCCACAGCACGAGAGGCTGCAGCTCTGAAAAACAAAGGGTTTAAAGCAACCCCACCCAAGCAATTTGGGCATCAAGCATTAAATGAAAGCAGAATTACACTCTTCTGTTAGTTATTCTGCATCCTATTCCTCAAGTGCATTTTGAGGCATGAATTTCTATAGATTTTTCTTTTCATGTAAAGTAGGTCCCTTGAAGCACTCCATCTGGAAGCTGCACAGCCCAAGGTCCCTGGTGGCAACCGCACCACTATGAGCAACGGCCTTCCCATTTCCGACAGCCAGCCCAGATGCCCTAGAGGTTCGCACATTATAAAATGAAAAGGTCCCGGTAAATCATGTAATCCACCCCCCTACCCAGCAAGTGCAGGAAACCTCCCCAGAGTGTTTCATCCAGACTCCGCTTAAATTATTCAGGCGATGGCTCGCCCATCATTTCTCTTGACAGACTAGCTCAGAACGAGCTCCATTAGAGACTGGAAGTTCAATAGCTGAGAGCCACAACACAACTGCATCTGGAGGTGAAAGCAGCATTTCTGAATCTCTTTATCGGGTGTAGCACTTGAATCAGGAGGGACCTGGCTAGTAACGTTTTAAATGACCAGCTGGAGAGGGAAAGAGAGAGACAGGGGAGACGGTTTCTATTTGACTCTGGAAAGTCAAACATCGTTTGACTATAACCACCAGGAAAAGGACACTGATGCTTAATAAGGAAAGCTCTTTGGCTGACTGTTAAGCTTATATTAAAGCAGGCTAGACACTAGATGTATTGTTTCAAGCCTGGTGCCCCCATAAAAGCAGCTGCTTGGGGTGATGAACGGATTCACCCTGCCAGACAAGCCATGGGGTTGCAGCCTGGAAGCATGTTGCAGTCACAACACGGGCCGATTCAGCGCTACGGACTGGACCAGCCGACAAAGGAAAGGACGACTGTGGTACCAACCCATGTTCAAAGCACCCTGCCGCTTCCTTAATGGGCGTCACTCATCAGCACCAGGGCGGCTGCCCAAAAGGGACCCAAATCCCACTGTTAACCATTTCCGATACAACTGAGGTTGTAGCAGTATAACCAAGGGGAGAGGTGTAGCCTCTCTGTTTTTTGTGCTTATTCACAAGGAACGAGACTAGCACCAAAATAAATGGTTATTAAAAAAAATATAAAAATGGGTATTTTAAAAAAATGGTATTTTGCATACAACAGGCATAAACTGGCCATGTAATCAGCTGAGACAGGAAACGAGAAGGCTTTGTACCATCCAGGCAAAGGGCAATGGGGCTCTGGAAAAACCTTCCAATAGAAATAGGGGTGACAGCCTAATTGCAGCTTTAAGCTGGAGGTTGGTCATCATGAAAGGGTTTATACAAAGCAGTCACTTGCGTAAGACTGGATAACAGAGGAAGAGGCTTCTCCTTCTGCGCCCCGGTGTTTCTGTAGTGGTGCTTTTGGTGTGATACTAAGACATGAAATACATTACTCATAACATATGCATTCACCCAGGGTATTATTTACAGCAGTCAAGATAGCAATTTTCTGCAAACTTCTGTAAAACCAAGATGCTTCAACTGACCATAAAAGTGCGAAATGAGCCAAGCCAAGTTAGGTCCCTACAGATATCAGCTGGTTTGCTCCGATGGTATAGTATATACAGTGTATATTAAAACCCGAAACTGTTGCTTTGACCAGAACAGCTCTGCCCGGTGCTAAGAGTCAGAAGACTGTTACTGCTAGAAAACGCTGGTTATTCAACAACTAGAAATGGAGCATTGCAAAAGTTTCACAGAATCGGGTGTTTGCTCCAACACCTGAACCACAAGAAATCAGTCCATGAGACAAAGCTGAACTACCTGGATTTGCAAGACTAAAATCCATATACATTCAGTGAGGACCTTTAGATGATGAAAATAATTTGGGGGAGAGGGGGGTAGAGCTTTGGCATGCCTGGTAGACCTATTAAAATCTTTACTTCTTGCTATGGTTTCTATTATCTTCAACAAGGAGCTAATTCACATGCAAAGCTTGCAAGAAAATAATTCATTGCTGTTTTAAAGCACTGACATGTATCTGGAGAATTGTAAATATGGATGCACTGGGCTTTTAAAGCCATTTTCAGTATAAAGAACAAAGAATAACTGCTGGAAAGGACATAAAACTACTACAATGCATCAGCCTTGAGACCGGAGAATTAAGTTCTGTATCTGCAGGCGATTGATGGGGGGTGGGAAAGAGGAGAGTTTGGAGTCACTCAACCAGTCCAACACAGCAAAACATTTAAGTTTCTTACCACTTAAATCAGCCCCATACACAGATAGCTCAGCTATATGCACAGTCAGGTTAACATTGTACATACATATCATTGGACCAAGTCATACTTCTTAAATTGTGTCACAGGCCCTGGGATGCTAAGGATACAGACACACAAACTGACCATGAGGCAAGCAGCAGTGTAAGCCTTTGGCATGCCATCTACTCTGTGATATCTGCCCAAAGGAAAGTGAGGAAGCTTGTCTAAGGGGGGTAAACCGCTTTACATTTACCAGAGTAGCTGACACAAAGTCCATACCCTAGCTTACTTTTTAGCAATGTTTTTATGGCCCCCGAGCCTAAGAAGCAAGAAGCATTTCTTGTTTAGTCCCATTAAATACTGGAAAAATGAACAGACTGAGACAACAGACCGTAAGAGAGAAACACATCAATGTGCTGGTTGATAAAGTCTAAGCCCATCTCACTTCCAGTTTTAGAGGACTCCGGTTCACAGCTACAATGGATACTGAAGTTGAGGTCTAGGATCACATTGCAAACACTGAATGACACCCAGATCCTAGGTTAACACAACATTTGTACATGCCTGGATGGACTAAGGCTTTTCCCTGTGCTCCTGTCTACTGCTTTTGTCACGGCATGGAGAAATCCTAGGCTACTTTTCCTTAAATGTCTGAGTGCAGGAATTCAAGTCTCTGTTGGCTCTTTCCTTTGAAGCTAGGTTTCAAAACCTCTCATTGCCCCAAACCAACACTGACTCCTACCGTTGTCACGAAGGGTGTAAATCATGGCAGAAAATAAATCCTCTAGGGCAGGGTCAGGAACTCACAGCCTGGGGGTAGAGCAACAGGCAGCGTGCAACAATGGGGACACCCTTTCCACCCCATACTATGCATTCATCGTTTCATAGATGTTAAGGGCTGGAAGAGACTTACAGATCATTGGATCCAGCCCCTCCCCGCACTTGGGCAGGAAAGACTGCTTTTTTCTGCTGCTAGATCCTCTCTGCTGCCCCAACTCTTCCATCTCTGCTCATGGTTGCTCTCTCCCCACCTCACTCCTGCGGCCTCCATTTATGGTTACCACTGAAATCGGTGCTTTTATTATTAATGGCCAGGAGTATTCAAAGCACTCAATAGCGAGGGTAAGCAGAGGAAGGGGAAAAGGGGGCACAGAGCAGGGAGTGAGAAGAGATGAAAAGTCTGCAGCAGCAGCCAGGTTGCAAGCAGCCCCCGTGAACCCCTGCCCTAGGGCTAGCCCCACTATGAACAGTGCATTTAGTTTTTTAATCATTGGGAAAAGCAATTCTGTTTCTCCAGGAGTTCAGTGCTAGGCAGATAGCAGGCTACAAAAGATCAAGCAGTTTAGATTTGTAGTCATTTAGGCACACCCAGGGAATCATTGTACCTACCAAAAAGAATTAAGCAACATCTGAAGTTATTCAAAAAGAAGACACGCATAAAGCACAATAGTGCTTTAGAAACAAAACAGACTAATGTCAAATTATATAGAACGACCCATAAAAGCCACTGTACAACAAATGGTAGAGGCTGCTGTACTGCTTTTACAATTATTAGGTTTGACCCTGCCTTTAGCAGCCACAGTCCACAGACTTATTGGACTATAAATATCGTCAACAGCTTAAAATTCTGCCCAGGAACTTGAACCATCACAATGGTAGTAACAATATAGTACATAGTACTGCGTTTTCTCACATCTCAAGCTCCCATATAAGACATGGACCTTATTCTGGGGTAGGCAGAATGAGCTATGGCTGCATACTGCAGGGACAGAGCCTAACCTTCAACTCACACTCCCTCCTGCTCAGGCAAAGGCTGTATTTTAACACTTTCACAGCTGAATTGTTAGCCGTTCTTGGCTGTTCTGCCAAAAGCTGAAACTGTAGCTGCTGCTAAGACAGGGCTCCAGGAGCAGAGTGAGGATTTTGAAAAGAACTAAAAACAGTTTGCAGGGCTATGAAACAGGAGGAGGGAGACCAAGAGTAGCTAAATTGCAACTTCTCCAGAAAAATGCCTAAGCAAGAACATGAAACATCAAGACCATTAAAAGGGAGAGTGGGTCATTAGCACTGTTTGAGTGATGAGCAAACAGTCATAATCAAGAGGATTATAATGAGCCATGAAGTCAATGGACACCTTCAGTGCTGTCTGAATAGAAACACCACTACTGCTACTCTTGGAAGAAAACCAGCTTCTCCACTTAAGACATGTACCCCAATTTTGGAAGGCTAATTTTGCCAGGGGGTGGCTGGGGGAAGTTGAGTGTGCTATGCATGTAAATACAGTGCTTCTTCCCCACTTCCTCCTTAACCCCTGTTCTCTTCTGATTCGCTTGAATTTTGCTCATATTTCCCATAAGATGGGATCGTTTCAGAAACCGGAGGGTGTTACCAAGACGCTGGCTCAAGAGGCTCTCCACCAGTACCTGAGAAAGCTGCCACAGCTCACCCCTGCTTACCAAAGCAATAAGGAATATGCACGCAGGTGATATGAAAAAATGATTCATGTTCTGCATTCGTATGTGGGGCACCATCTGCCTGCAATGTGCTGATTTAAGGAGATCAGCTTCACACATCCATGCAAGTTTGTGTTTTTGGATGAGGTTTGCGAGGCTGAGAAAGAAAAACTGAAGCTGGGCAATTCAGGAGGCTGGAAGAAACCGAGCAGGAAACCAAGGAACAGAAGGGACATGATATCTTCCCATGTCACTGCCTTAATACGCATTTTTTTCCAGTCCAGTAAATCTTCACCATCATGGGTTGATTCTCCAAGAAGACCTTACTGGTATGTAGCTTACAATGGTCTTCCACATCTCTTTAATTGGGTTTGCAGATTCCCAGGCCCCTCCGCGTGGTTGGCACTACCCAGTGCAACGAGGCTTACAAACACGGGAAAGCGACCACGATCTTATTGCCATCAGCAGCACTGAGATCTGCCGCCTGATAACCACCAGGGACACACATGTGAAACCACAAGCCTGAAGATATTTGTTTGTAGGCCTTTCATTATAAGCATCCTTGGTTTTCTGACTGAAATACCAGAGATGCCCTCTCCGTCCCTTTTCCCTGCTATGTATTCTCTACAAAGGAGTCTCATTTAAATGCACAGCCGAATAGGAGTCCTTCAAAAGATGATTCCTGGTCATCTGGTCTTCAAGGGGAGCCTAGAAAGGGCCACATGGAAAGGAATGGCAAAACCAGGAAACACCACTGCTGGAGTGATGGCCACAACACAAAAGAGATGCTCTGCAATGTTCCTGGCACGAGGGTTTCAGAAAAACTAGGCTGCTGCACCTTTTTGGACAAGCTGTTGAAGGCAACTTGTCTACAGCTAAAGGAGACCCTAGATTGTGCGGGTTGGTCTAATCTGGCCCCTGGGGCAGCCGGGATACTCACTCCTGAGCTCGCCTGGCCACCTGCTCCCACATGCATGTACCACTTGGATCTGCACTCTGGGGCATCTCTCATTGCCACTATCATGTATATGGTATATATGTATGTACATGGTACGTACATGTACCACATGGAGCTACTACTTTAGGGGCATTTCATTGCCACTATCATGTACATGGTACATATATGTATGTACATGATACATACATGTACCACTTGGAGTTCACTCTGGGGGCATCTCATTGCCACTATCATGTACATGGTATATATGTATGTACATGGTACATACATGTACCATTTGAAGCTACCACTCTGGGGGCATCTCATTGCCGCTATCGAGCACGCTGGAGACGGTTTTGAGAGCAGTCATGAGCAACAGCCCCAAAGTGGCTTCATTGCTACACTTTCAGGTTTGGCATGTGCAAAATAATAGCAAGTGGGCAGGGTGTGCTTAAGTACAGACACAGCAAGCAGTGCTGTGAATGACTTTGGGACATGGAGTGGCCAAACTGCTCCTTCAAGAAGAGAAAAGATGTTGCCTGAGCACTGAAATGGGAGTCAGGGATTCCTGAGTTGGAGCTAGGCTTGGATGGGATGGAGCTAGGCCATTGTAGGCCACCCCTAGTACTCTCTGGAGACCAACCTGCAAGGCAAATGGGCAGTTTTATGCCAAGTTTTGCCATATAAACAGAGCAGTGCTTGCATGCTGCAATAAGACACTGGGAGGATATTTGTTTCTTGTTTCTGAATTATAGGTGGAGCTTATCAGTCTTAGGCTTTCCCAGTGCTTCCTGGCATAACAGTCTTTTTTCAGTTTCTTATAAACTTTGCCAAATTCTAGTCATTCAGACTGATATTTCCCATACCACATGTCAGTCTCAAGCCAGGGAATGTTTCTTCTCCCCCTCCTTTTGGAGTGGTTAAGATAGAAAAAGCTGTTCAGCCACTTGCAAGAACAAACACTCACATGCAGTAATGATGAATGCCACAGAAACATCCACAAGGAAATTAATAAATTCTGTATTCAGAGCAGGGTCTGAATAGCATGGGATGAATTATGCAGGGGGCCACACATCGGAAAAGGAGAAGAAAAAACATAATGAACAGCTGCTTAAGAAGTAAATCCCATCCACCCTGTGCACTGAGCGAGACAACAGGCCAAATATCACGAGGGCTGAATTAAGATGGTTCTGCCACTGAAATGTTTGACCTTGGGAAAGTCATTTAACCTTTTGGTGCATCAACTTATCCCATCTGAAAAAAAAAGGGATGATCAGCCTCACAGGATGTCATGAGGACTCTGGCATGTTTACAGGGTTGGAAGACATTGATTTTTATTTCATACCTTTTTCAGGAATGGTAATAAGTAATAGGTAGTAAGTGCTTCCCAAGGAGGGACAAGAGGAAGAACAAAACTGGAAGGAAATAAAGTGAGCAAAATGCATGATTAACCCAAAATACGTCAAAACTATCCTGAAGACTGCTAATGCTAATGATAAGCTGCTTCTAAAGAGGCACTTTCATCTTCTTGCACATTATGAACATTGAGCCCTCACCTGGTCCCTGGGGAACAGATGGGTATAGTCCATACCCGTCTTTTATAGGTGGGGAAACAGCTTAATGTTCATCCCGTCCTGGTCACTGGGAAAGCTGGCATCCAAGCCTAGCTCCAACTCAGGAATCCCTGACTCCCATTTCAGTGCTCAGGCATCATCTTTTCTCTTCTTGAAGGAGCAGTTTGGCCACTCCATGTCCCAAAGTCATGCATTAAAGCAGCCTCCCATGGAAAGTCTACTATACTGCATATGCACTTTTGCTTGCTCAGATACTATAAGGAGGGATAAGACATGCAACCTGAATAAATAGACAGCATCCAATAAGTATGAATCTCTACATTAATTTGCAAGAATGTGTTCCCCTCCCTACCCCCACTTCACCAAAAAGGGGGAAGGGGGGGATTAGTTTTCCAAGCCAGATTTCCAATATTTCCAAAGCCCACAAAATACATCTAACCCTGATGTTATTTTACAAGTCCTTGAAAAAGTATAATTTCTGTGTAAAGCCACTAAACCCTGAAATGCTTTTCAACATGTCAGAAAATTAGCCATTTTTTTTTCAAACTAACAAACCTGGATGCCTGAAGTCCTACCTCGAGAAACCTGTGCAGGATAAACGGCTGTGATTTTGTCCACACAGCAACGATAGCTACGCATATTTCTGGGAGCACACAATTTCCCTGCCACTTAAATGGATGTGAATTTACTTCTTTTACATACAATTTTACCTCCTTTTCTCTCAGCAATGTGAAAATTGCTTCCTCATATAAAAAATAGATAATAAATATTACAAATAAGCATTCTGGGATCGGCACATAAAAAGAGAGAGGCATCAGCTGTTTCTGCAACTTTTTCCTGCAGGCCTTAGCGTCCTCACATAATAAACATAGCTTAATAAAATAGGCCAGTCTTACTTGAATTAAATCTCCAGGAGCCGAGGCAAATAACTCCATAACCCTATTTTGGAGAGGTTGCTGTAATCTCAGACAATGGCCTGGTGCAGCAGTTAATAAGTTCAGAGCGTTTCTTTTGCTGGTTCCTAAACAGATGCAAAATTTAAATTTCCATGCCGTTTACAGAAGTGAGGCAAAAGTTTGAATAAAAACCTTTTGCTAGTAATGTTTCATTTGGCCAACAGCCCAATTCATTCCTTTTGTCCAGCTAATGCTTCCATTGCTTGTCTACACTGCAGAGCCGGTGCTGCTAGAGCAGGGGTGGGCAAAATTTGGCCCACGGGCCAGAACCCGCCTGCCAGACCATCACCTGGCCCATGGCAGCCCTCTAAGATTTAGACAATTATTACCTGCCACTGGCTGCCTGTCCAAAAGCTGCCAAATCGCTGGCTGCAGCATCAAGCAGCTCAGGCCCTGGCTGCAACACAACCAACCCATCCCCAATCTGGCCCACTCTGCCCGGACTCCCCAGGAGCTTCTGGAGACCAGTTTTGGCTAGCAGAGGCTTCTGTCCTGGTGCCCCTGTGCTTGTTCCCCAGCCCTCCCTCATCCAAGAACTGAAATTCAGGTAAGGGTAAGAACAGGTGGGGGTGGGGGAGACCACTGGTGGTGCATGTAGGGTTATGGTGGCAGGGGTGTGGGACTGTGCGTGGAGGCTGTGGGAGGTCTGGGGTTAGGGTGAGGGGTGTGTGTTGGGGCTATGGTGGAGAGTGGGGGCACCCCACACATCTCATCCGAGCTGCAGTGCACAGTTTCTGGCTGCAAGGCCGGGACCCATACATTGCAGCACGGAGCCAGCACATGGCATGGAGCCAGCCCGGACTGGCCTAGCCCCTCCATGGGCCTTGGCCTTGGAGCGGGGACCTGCGTGCTGCCGGGATGGGAAGGGATAGGATGGGACAGGCTGGCTCCACGCTGCATCGCACAGTTCCCCACTGCAAGACTGGGACCCACACATTGCAGCACAGAGCCAGCCCAGCCTGAACTATCCCAGCAACACATGGTTCCTCACTGCAAAGCTGGGACCCACATGGGGCGGCACAGAAGGGACATGCCGGACTGGGCTGACTCCATGCTGTGCCCTGCAGTCTCCAGCCTTGCAGCTGTAACCGCGTTGTGCCAGGCCACACTGCTGGCCCCATGTCACACCATATGGGTCCCAGCCTTGCAGCCAGGAACTGTGCGCTGCAGCCAGGATGGAACGGGATGGGTGGGGCCAGCTCCCCACCTCCCACCACACCCCCAACACCCGCCCCCCACACACACTCCCACCCCCCATCATATCCACTCACACTGACACCTTGCCATACAGTCAACCCCCCACCATACCCCCAAACACACCCAAGCCCTCCCACAGTCCCCAAACACACTCCCACCCCCCGCCTCTACCACAGCCACACCCACATCCTCCCACCTCCCCACCCCAACCACATACCCCATACCCCCACCTGTCCACACAGCCCTCACCATACCCACACACCTCCCCACACACACAATATACAAGTTATATATGGTATTTTGAGCTATGATGCAATTGCCTGTAGATACACTATGCAAGCACACACAAATGAGGACTTTTTTTTTCAATAAAATTAAAATTATAGTAGATGTTTGATTTTTCTAGTATATGATTTGTTTTTTTCCTCCAGTTTCAAGATTGCAACCCCGCCCCCCCATCCCAAAAGGAGTACTTCTGGGGCAAGGGGAGGAACTTTTGGTGGCAAAGGTTAATGGTTAGGCGCAGGACTTTTGGTCTCAACATGGTGAGCAGGGAGTGGGACAACTGTCAGGGGTTAAGTCTACCCATGCAGCCCTCGACAGCTCACCAAAACTCGTTAAGTGGCCCTCCAGCCAAAATTTGAATACAGAATGTATTTTTTCCAAAAGAGGCAGGAAGTTTCAATGGTGAATAAAGACAATTGAATGCTAATCCTTAATCTGGTACAGACTTGGTAAAATTTTGAGCAAGTCGCCCTCTCTTCCTGGTTTATGGCTCTCCCTCCTCTTGGCTCACATAAAAACAACAAGGTGGGAAGAAGCAGGGGCACTATATGGTGAAGGAGGGGTAGATATCAAGGACAACCAAGAAAGGCCCATGAATTGAAGAAGTATTTTTCCACCTCTTGCATCAGGATGAAGTAATGAGGATATCGGTGGCATACCACATCTCAAGGAGGATTTGAATATAAAAATTAAGAGAAAAGTCAGGGGCATAGATATAATCTGCAATACTGCAGGAACTGGCAAATGAAATGGCAAATCCACCAGCAGGGATTTTCATGCAGATAGAAACCTATGACTGAATAATAGCAAACGTGTTGCCTATTCTTAAAAGGAGGAGGAAGTGATAAAGGCAATTAGCTTGGCTTCAACGGCAGACAAGATCTTAAAACAGATACGGGAGGAAAGGACACGTAAAATGGGACAAAATACAGCAGAGGATGACCTATATCAGAGGATGATCATGTCAGACTAATTAAATATTTTGTAAAAAAATAAGAGTTCTTGCATAAAGATGAGGCAGTGGACTTAATTTGAGCTTCTGACACTGTGGCTATGGGGAAATTATTAGTCAAGCTGGAGAAGACAGGGATCAATGCTATGCTTGTGAGGGGGATAATGAGCTGGTTGAAAAGAGAGACTCCAGTGGATTATGTTGAAAGGGGAGTTGCCTGCATGGAAGGCAGCTATCCCAAGGGACCTGTCCTGTTTTTGCCTTCCTCTGGACCATGGGGGACAGCCATTTTCCTAGGATCTTCTGACCATGTACTGCCAACTACTTCCCCATCATTACGGTGCCAGGGCATTGGCAGTGCCCTTGTCTCCTCTGCTTTTACCTATTGCATGCTAAATAGCATTCTTGCCATTGCAGGTATTGGGCATGTCACTGTACACAAGTCTGAAGTGGGAATTTTGGGGATTCCTTCAGTTAAAGCTGGTCTATGAACAGAGGACATGGGAACGGATGGGCCAGGATGCCCCGACCACTCCTTTGCTTATAAATGAGAGTGCACCTTGTACCTGCCTCTGCTGGAATTACATTTACACCTACATAAAGCAGAGACCTTCAACGTGAGTCTTTCCCACTGCTAAGCAAGCATGGCAAATACATGTTTAAATTAAATAAACTACGCTAATTTGGTGGCAAGTGTAGGGACAGTATATCCTGCGACCACATATGGGGTTGAATTAGATGACTCTGGAGGTGCTTCCAACCTTGTGACACCATGACTCTCTAGAACAGTGACTCTTGGATATGGGAAAAATAAAAATAATATGAACTTTTAGCTTTTAATTTAAGAACGCTTTGACTACTTCTTTGCAGGTGGCTCATATGGGAATCACCAGTAGCAGGTTAAGCGTCCTGTTCGCATGACAACATGGTAGGTACTTAAACTGAATGTGTGCTTTGTACGTACGTCCTTGGGCCCTATTTAAAGTCTAGATGAACTCTTGATTCCAGAGATGCCAATGGCAAAACTCTATGGAGGGAGGATTTCATGCCTCAGCATCAAATGTGGCAAACTTTTTATTGTTTGAACATTCAACATCACAACAAGCAGGTTGGCTTTTCCCCACAGCTGTATTGTACAGCCTTTGCTAATCTTCCATTTAACCAGGAACAATCACTCTAAGACACACAGAGAGACTGACCCACCTATGCTCTGGCAACCACCAATCCTTTGGGATCATGGTGTATGAATAAGAGGTCACCCAAACCTTCAACGCACATGCCTAGGCAGGAGTTTGGAGGAGTGGAGCCTGCCCAGACCTGCCATCACTGACCCTTCAGTCACTGAGACAGAATCCAAAGGCCAGACCAAGTCCAGATGTTTGGTGCCTCCCTGGCTGTAGTTGTATAAGCATCCGGGAATTGAACCCCCTCTTCTGCATGGCAGACAAGGACTCTACCACTGAACCACAGGAGACTGTGGTTCAGTGGAGAGGTTTTGTATTATTTCTGCTTTTTTTTTTAAATGAGTTTATATGAGAATCCATTTTTTGTTCCAAAAGACGGTCCTGGTGATGTGATGTGCTACATGATATTCATGGCCCTGTACTTCATTTTTGGACTCTTGGAAAGGTTATATCCTTAACTAGGCTGGGATAAAGATGAAAGGGTTTGAGATTACCTATTGGTACAGTGCCCTGCAAATGCATCACTGCCTTAATGGGTTTTTTTTTGCTAAAACACACAAATTCCATATGAGAAAAATTGGATTTTTGCCAAGCAATTTAAGGAGTATTGTTCTGCTGCAAATATTTACTGTGGTGACTTGACTCATATTGTTCAGGATGCCTTTGAGGTATTCAAAGGGCGCCCTAAGTTACTGTAGGAGATTTAAAAGCAAAGATTTTTCAATTAAAAAGTGGGATAAAATTATATACATCTATATCTCTATAGAGCTCTCTCTCTCTCTCTATCTATATAGATAGATCTATATATATATAGAGAGAGAGAGAGAGAGAGATCTATATATCTATCTATCTATATCTATATATCTATATATCTATATATATATATAGAGAGAGAGAGAGAGAGAGAGAGAAAAAGAGAGAGAGATGTATATATAGAGATGTAGATATATAGAGATATATAGAGAGAGATCTATATAGATATCTATATATAGCTGTATCTAGAGCTAAAACTAGATCTACGCCATAGCCAAATGGGAGCTTTTGCAGCTCCTAGTTTTCTCCTGTCACCATAGCATTGGAGCAGTCCACAAAAAAAGGAAGTTCTGGCGCTGACTTGAGGCAGCATGATTTGTCCTTGTGATTTTAATGAAAAACATAAGCACCTGATCCGATTTGATTAGCAGCTCTTTCTAGGTCCCTCGGTGAAGTGGAAAGAGCAGCGTGTTGGCATGCCTCCAATTATCTCCTTGTCTTTCAACCGCCTATTCCCAGTTGGCGAAAGCATCTTTTACTCTGATTATAGCCTGGCATGTGGCTTTCCAGCAGATGACAGCTCATAAAGGGTATCCCCCTCAAAGGAGGAAAAGCCATTTGCAAACGGCAGCCTCTGCATTTGCCAAAGAGTGAGCTACTTAATAGAGAATAAAAATCTCTACAGCTTCAGGAAAGATTCCCTTCCATTTGTCCTCGTCACTGGAGACACACTATTGATTTTAAACTAGAAGGGAACTCAAATGACACCTATTTATACGAGGTGTTCAGCCAGTTCCACATTATTTTAATCTCTTTAATCAATTGCAATGGATTCTGCTTTCTAAAACTACCTTTAAGTGTCACCCTTTCCTGCCTGAAAAGTGAGCAAGGGATTTTTCAGCATCCCAAGCACTTTTTAGCTCTGTTCATCTTCAAAGGGGCATTGCAAACATGAATTCATCCTCATAGCACTGCTTGCAAAGGAAGCATTATCCCCGATTTATGCACGTGGGGATGGATATTGGCCTCAAAGTACATGAAGGCCCACCATTAGCTTTCCTAGCTTCATATAAACAGCAGCCTAATTTTCAGACACGCCAAACACCCAGAAAGCCTACTGATGCCAAAAGGACTTGGCATCTCTGAGAATCAGGACTTAGCAGTAAAATTTACAAAGAGCTTACATGACTTGGGAGCCTAAGTCCCACTTTTTTCAGAACTGACTTAGGCACCCAAATCTCACAGGTTGCTTCCCTGTTGTACATGCTCTGTGATGCACAGCTGAGTCTGCCCTTCAATGATGAGTCCTTGGCATCCAGCCTCCAAAGGGAGCCTGAGATGGGCCACACAACACTGGAAATGACACAAAAACTAGTTAGGTTGCCGCAGCTCTTTGGACAATGGATTGAAGGCAACCTGTCTCTGGTTGAGGGACCTCTAAACTGTGTGGGTAGCTCTAGGCTGAGCCCAAAGCTCGCTGAAGCATGACGAGACCCCAACTCCTAAGCATCCCCAAATCACTTATAAAATAGGATTTTAGGTGCTTGCTTGTTTTTTAACGCAAGATAAATAAAAATTTCAACACCAGCCATTAACATAGGCAACCAGCAGGTCTGCATCACAGCTCGGATGAGCAAGGAAAAGTCCCTAGCGCCCAGTCTTACAGAGCTCAGCTTCACAAGTACATGCCCCTGCCTGCTATGGCTGACAAGTCAGGTTCTGCCTCCAGCCCTGGCAAGCGGGTGAGAAGTCCTGTTGGACAGGATCTATGGATTTCCCTCCTCCTCCCACCCCAAGAATCATTTCAGTTATTCTTGTCCAAGTTTTCCTCCAACAAACATTTCCGAACGTGATTTTCAGAAGGCCCCAGGGGCCAACTGCTGCCCACCTCTGAACAACCAGCCATTACGGCCTATGCTCAGAAGTTGAGGGCATCGGGCGCAAAGTTGGGCACCGCATGAGGAGTTGACAGGACTCCCGACACCTGGGGCAGCTGCTCCGCTGGCTCCTCCTTGCACGTTCAAGCTACAGCAGTAGAGTCTGAGCCCAAGCTTCTGTTGTGCCAGCCGCAAAGCCGAGCCCATTGCCAACTTGGAAGCAAAACCAGGTGCATGCAAGTAAAAACAAGTGAAAAAAGTAAATTCAAGAATAAATCTGCCAGGGTTGCAGGAGGTAAAAAAATCCTGAGCGTGCTGACAGCAGGGCGGGTTCATGGCTGTCCAGCTGGAATGGTTTTACTTTTCCCACCTAAGCCTGCAGACAAACTTCTGTCCACATAGAGCAAACTAAACCCGGCTGCTGCTTGCACATTTGAAACCAGCGGAGAAGGCCGACCAGAAGGAGCCCATTATAAAGGCCAGACACCAGATGATCCATCTCCACCGGAAAGTTGTCTCCAAAGATACGGTGCAACCCATGCCATGCTCTCCCGACCATGAGAAGCACTACTGTCAGCACCGTGTGACTGAGACTTGCGCCTTGTACATTCAGTCCCACGGTGTGGAAACCGCAGAGGAAGGAAACACGGGTTGAATTGTAATGCACAGCAAGACAGAGCATAGATAAGAAAGAAAACCCGCAGGTTTATCCCACTAGGACGAAACACTGACGTGTGTGGGTAGGAGGCAACACTACAGCTGCTCTGTCCCATTCGAAGCTCCATAGGCAGCACGGCAGAGATGTGACCTCTCCACCACCCAGGAACAGGACACGGTAGGCAAAGGAGGGCTCAGGATGTAGACGTGTAACTATATCTACATCAGGACTTTGCCAGCAGAGCTTTGTCCAGCAAAATTTAAGCATACACCAGGCTTTCTGTCTCTAGAACAGAATAATGGGTCAGATTTATTCTTCATCTATCTACCCTAGAGGTGACGACAGCCACGTTGCTAGTAAGCATCACTGCCTCGGCAAGACGTTGCCAATAGTTTAACAAAGTGCTCCCAGCCAGCATCTTCCCCACTGGCCCATGAAAAATCCCACTCCCCAGAGCTGGATGATCTCAAAAAAGGAGAATGAGGAATTCATCGCTGCCTGCCTTGAAAGAAAATCTTTTAAAATGCCGTAAGATGGAGACAATGAACATTACATTAAGATCAGAAGGAAGCTCTGCTCCTGTGGGTCAGTGCTATGATGCCTCAACAGGGCATGGAGAGGACAGGGCATGGAAGATGCCCAATACTGAATGAAATCTTGGTCACTTGTGTTCAAGAAAGTCCAATTCGAACAGGAAACAAGGCAGAGAAGAGGTATTGGGATGAGACGGACAATGGAGAGCCTTTTATGAGACATGGCCAAGAGCTTGGCTTGTTCAACTTAGCAATGTGGAAACTGAGAGCAGAGAGGCCCCCTAAACCCATCAGGGAGGTGAACACCCGAGAGGGAGAAGAGTTAAAAGCTTAAAACTGTTTAATCTAAAGGACAATATAAGCACAAGCACAAGCTTAGTTAGGAATAAATGCAGCCTGCAAATGAGAGAACTGTAACCATCAGAGTGGAAATGTTTGGAAACAGCCTCCCAATAGGAGGCAATAAACCTTCCTTGTTTTCAGATGAAGCCTCATCAGTTTAATAAAAGGGATTATGTGATGCACCGGTAGGGAATTGGACTTGATGATCCAGAGTGCCCCTTACTGCTCCATATTTCTTCTCCAAGAGTGTCCATGCAGCACTGAATTCAGTCTCTCTGCCACCCTGCACTTTCTTCACTGGTTTCAATTTGCTCTGCTGCAACCCTGGCCTGAACAAGGATCACATTCTCCAACTGTTTGCACCACCAAAATGCGCTGTTCACCCACGATTTTATTCAAGACGCTCATTTGCTTGTGCATTTATACTTGCAGCAGTACATGCTGTTTGGCTTCTGTCCAGAGATACCTGGGCCTGAAAGCATCAGGCTTGTCAAGTAAGTGCCAAGCCACTTAAGCACAAGTCTGTTTGGTGGCAGGGTTGTGGGAAGGGGCCGGCAAGAGAAGAGCTTTGAGAAGAAAACAGATGGCTTTCATCTAAAAGAAAAAGGGAAGTCACTGGAATGGACCATCAGGGAGTTCCTTCTACCACCACAAAGGACAGGTGAAAGGGATTTCCCTGCCTCTTTGGGGCTCCTTTACTCTCCGCATCCTCTCATCGCCATTAAACCTAGCACTCAGAAGTCATTAATCAGGATTCTACTGTGCTTGGTGCTGCATACATCCAATAAAAAGTTGGCCCCTGCCCCCAAACACTTAGACTGTAAGTACAAAATGAGACCACAAAGAAATACTCAGTGCACCAGGACGTGGTCTCAGCAACTTAGCTGCCTAAGCCCTCTCCATTGCCTAACCCCTGTCCACTCGCAGACATCGTGGCAAGGGACAGACAAACAAGGAAGCGGTCTGGATGTTAACGAGGAATTCCTCCCAAAATACCACTTCCCAACTTAGCTAGCAAGTGCCTCCATTTGACAAGTGAGTAACATCTGACTCAGTAATCCCCTCCCCTCCTCACACCCAGTCATCAGTTCTCATTGTGGCAAAGGGCAAGGGTATAATCCAAGCCTGAGCCGGTCAGGGTTCACAGTGGTTTTGCAAGGTTATCTCCACCAAAGATGACATCCTCAGAACTCACCAAGGCTAAGTACAGACCGTCGAAAAGCCCAAGGCTGAATTGATTCAATCTTTGCAGGTTCATCTGAGCTGCAGAGATTGAACCAATAAGCAAGTGAACAGACATTCACTTTTAAGTCCAGAAATACAGTCACAGGCCTGTGGTCACCCACACCAGAAGCCGGGGGGGGGGCAGGGCGCTAGAGCACACCTTCCTGCTTGGCTGAAGCAGACAGCTTGGGCCAAGGCTAGCCTGCCCACACTGTGAGGGGGTAGGGTGCAAAGCATCCTGGGATGTTAGGGGACTGTGAGTTAAACTTGAATCTGGAGGAAATCTGGGACAGAATTTCAATAAACTGACAACCTAAATCAGTTAAGTCTGATACTACATCCATCCAGGTTTCTCTTATCCCGGTTTTGACTATTTTGAAAGCGGTTTACATGCAGTGAACTTCTGCTGTGTTACAGATTGGAACTGGTTTCTGATCATTTATACTGGTTTGTGTGTAATTTCTGGCCCTAGCCCAAGGCTCTCCTGAAGAGCCAGCCTTTGAACACAATGCTCTGCATCCGCTCTCAGCTAGCTTCCTGGAGGAGGATACCAACACCACACCCAGCACCACCCACAAGGTAAAAGGCCCCAAAATCAAGGCAATCAGCATATTTTAATGAACTTGTGCACCCACACACCCTAGATCTTAAGGGACTCAGTCCCTTAAATAAAAACAGGAAAAAAAAAAACCTGAACCTCATTTAAGGAAGATGCTATGGGTGTAACTTAATGCCGGTAAGCAAGAGCTAGACAAGTAGGCTCCAGTAACCAGAGCTGGGGGAGACTGGAAGGTATGTTGCTACAATGTCTGCACCTAAATTAAAGAGGAAGTGGAAGATATTACTTAACAACCTCAGCTTAATTATGCAGTATTGTTAATCAGCAGTGTTCAGAGGCTCCAGTCTGGCTCAAGGCCCTGCTATGCATAGGAGCGACAGCCTATGCATAGGAGTTTACAGTTTGAGACACAAGACCAGAGGATGCAACTAGAGCAGGGGTGGGCAAAATACGCTGCGCGATGCCAGGTGGGCCTGAGCATGGCTTACCCAGCCCCTGCCGCAGGAGATAGAGCCTGGCCATGGGCCTCTGTGCTATCCCATCCCACCCTGCCATCAGGGCTCCTGGGAGCTATAGGGTGGAGTGGAGGGGGTGCATACCAGGAGCCCTGATGGCAGGGTGGGAGAGCACAAAGGCCCACATCCATGGCAGTGGGGGGGTGCAGGG
>NW_017729031.1:119002564-119004422 GCF_001723915.1 Gavialis gangeticus | reverse complement strand
GGCTCCCTTAGCAAACATAGTGGCTCAAGCACCCATAGGAGTTATTGGCAGTCCTGCTTATCCTGCTGCTCGAGCGGGGTTTCAGGGAACACACAGGAGCAAGTAAGTTTGACACCCCTGCCACAGAGATAAGGGATCTTTTGCCATCCTTTGTCTACACTAGGGATTGGACTGCTACTCCTCTTTCCATTGAAAATAAAAGGTCTCACACTACTACCTGGAATACATTTTCCCAGTACAAAAACAGTGCATAGATTAGTCCCTATTGATATGTAGTATGGAGCACCTTGGAAGCCAAAAAAAAAATCACAGGGCACATTGTGTTGGGCACTGTCCAGTACAGTAGGACAATGTTTGCCCTCGCAAGAGCTTACAGGACACCAATAAGCAGGCTTTGATTTCTGCCTTCACTTACTAGTACGTCTCAGATGAATCAGCCTGTAGAAATTCAAACAGATGCAAAACATGCTCCATGGCTTTCTTCAGCAGCAGGACCCTGCACCATATTTATTTCCAGTCTTTGTGAAGATTTTTCATTCTTAAATTGTGGTGGGTTCTACAGAACTACAGTCGGTGACAAAATGAGCAATCACTACCTTCAAGTTGTTCTACTTCAAAAATCAGAGCTGGTTCAGTTTTAGCTTGGGCTGCTGACCATTCATACCTGACAAACTTTAGTGTTTTAAGTGCTACCAGGTGTGGATTATTTTTAGTGCTAGCTGTAGTGTCATTTAATCCCAGCCCTCCAAGGGGATTCTCTTCTTCCCATGTGCTATTTGTGGGCTTCCCATTGCCTCCTGGGCTCTCTACCTCCAATGGGCTGACCAAGAGAATTTGACACTTACAGAAGTGAAGAGGACATGGGCTGTGGTGTTGTTAAGGACAAGGGATGCTGTTCAGGTAAAAGTAGGTAAGAACCAGTATGATTTGCCATGGGATCATGTGTAATATCCTTATAGTTACTGTCATGTTGGAGTTAAGGGCACTGATACAGTGTCTAGGAGAATATTTAGTTAACCAATGCATATACAAATGTGTTGAAAGTGCTAGCCCTGGATCACATCCTGAGCTTTGGATACCACTACGAGTTTCAGTGAGGAAGGGGATGTTCAGGTAATTCCCAGCCCTTTCTAAAAGGCACCCCAGGATCTTGTACCACCCAAATCATGCATAAGGGACAAATCTTTGACATCAGGTGTGCCCAATATAGCAGGTTTGTGTGCGAGCCCAGTGTCCCTTACACACACTTTCAAGAGGACGAGCCACAGATGGGGCTGGAGAAAAACTATTTTCTGCAGCACTCACATCCTTCTCATCTCTTCTTGGGTAGGCACATGGAGGCTGCAGCACCTTCAGAAGAGGGGAGAGAATGGAGAGATCCTAGAACCTCCTTGCTCCCCATCCCATCCCATCCCACCCCACCCCACAAACGCACAAGCAGACACATTACCCTCAGCGCAGCCCTTGGTGGTGGGCTTCATCCTTCCAAGGGAAGCACTTTGTGACAGCTGCGATGGAGCTTCACCTCTCCGGGGGCCCCACTCCCCTGAGCAGCAGCCGCCTTCAGATCAGGAGCTGCAGCCCCCGAGCAGCGCTTCTCGGCCTCCTGCCCCAGTCCCAGCCCCCAGAGGCTCCAGCCTCCCCACAAGGAAGAAGACCCCCTCCCAGAAATTCCCCCCGTCATGGGGACCCAACCCCCCGCCCCAGACCCTTGCGGGCTGAGCGCCCCCACTTCCGAACCCAGCTATGAGCTACCCACGGCACAGCACGACCACCGCCTACAGCCTTACGCCGCACGCGGAGGGGGAGGGGACGTCATGACGCAGAGCGCACACGCGTCTCCCACACCCCCCCGCTT
>NW_017729031.1:118993886-119002187 GCF_001723915.1 Gavialis gangeticus | reverse complement strand
CCCGGGAGCCCCGGCGGCCAATCGCAGCGCGCATCCGGCCCGAGGGGGAGGGTGTTAGGCTGCGCGGTGCTGCGTGTGCGGCGGGTGGGGGGCGGATGGGGCCTGCGGGACATGTGGGGAGCCTGGCCTGGGGCGGGGTGTGGCTCCTTACCCCCCATCCTGCCCCTACTGCCACCATGGGGCAAGTCCTGTCTGCCCCCTGGGGTCCTGCTACCTTCCTGTGCTGGGGACCCGTCTCCCCCTCCCACATCCCCTGCTGCTTTGGCAGGCTTGGTGCAGGGTGCTCCTCTTTCTTCACTGACTGATTTTTTTTTTTTTTTTTGCCTCTGACGGGCACTTGCTCCTCTTCTCCTTCTTTTCATTTGCCTCCTTTGTTTCTCATTCTCTTTTTCTCCATTCACTGGGGCTGGGTCCTTTTTTCTCATCCTCTTCCCCTTTGATATACCCCCTTCTTGCTTTTCATCATCATCCCCTGTCTTCTGAGCTATGACCCCCCGCTCTGCTTTGTCTAATCTGGCCTAGAGTACCAAGAAGCAGAAAGAGCCTCACCTTGGGTTGGGGGAGGGTCTGTGGCTGAAGTGTATTTTATTAAGTGTGGTGGGGAGCACTCACACCCTCAGGCCTGTAAAAGGCTATCTCCTGTTGACCCGTTAAAACACATGGCAACACCTGCACATGAGTGCACTAAAATCAAGGATGGATTGGGCTGCAAGGTGTAAGGTTCTTCTGTGAGCAGCCAAATAAGCTGTTTGTCATTATGGCAGTTCAGTGAAAGAGTCCAAGGATGTGTGGCTTGTTGCTGTTGGTCACCTATTTCTCTTTCAGATTAGAAGCAAAATGTGGGTGTTTTTCTTTATGCGGACATGTATGTGCTTTCCACTTCACCAGTGTCAATGGACAAGAAATTCTGAAATCGTATAAAATGAGGGTTGGAAGGGACCTCTGGAGGTCATCTAGTGCAGCCCCCTGCTCAAAGCAAGACCATCCCCAACTAGATCATGCCACCCAAAGCTTTGTCTGCTCAAGTCTTAAAAACCTCCAGGGATGGAGATTCCACCACCTCTCTGTTGTAGCCTGTTTTAGTGCTTTACTGCCCTCCTAGTGAGACAGTTTAGGTGAGGTATTGGGAAGAACTTCCTTTGCTGCAACTTGGGACAATTGCTCCTTGTCTTGTCATCTGCCACCACTGAGAACAGTCTAGCTCCATGGTCTTTGGAACCCCCCTTCAGGTAGTTGAAGACTGTTATCAAATCCCTCAGTTGTCTCTTCTCCAAACTAAACTGAGATATCTGCTATGCAACTCCATGTTTAGTGATCATGGAACCCTTCTGAAGCATAATTGGAATATCCTTTATGTTTAAAAGATATTCTAGTAGCTCTCTCTTTAGTTCCTGTTCTATGGCTAGCTGTTTACTAAGTCGTAACCCTCCACTGTAACTGGAACCCAACTGTAGCTGAGAAACTTTACTGGTGCAGCTGATGAAAATGTGTCCCAGTCACTTCTTGCAATTTTTTTCCTGCATACATTCTAGAGCGTTAGCCAATACTTTTGGCAGAGCTTGGTTATGTATAGAAGCTGTGAGAGCATGTACATTGCAGACCCAAATCCAAATGTAATGTGAAAGGATTTTATAATAGTCTGTCTAAATTACAGATGGAACAATTGATGTTTGGACCCAGAATAAAACAGAGCTACTTATGTAGTTCTTGTTAAATTATTTTCTGCCTGCTTCCTGCAACTACTTAAGTAATGGCAAATACAAGCTGCTCCTGCTTTTCAGTTGCATGTCCCAGAGTTCCTCTGCATCAAATCAGAATGGAATTTTGAGAGTTGAGTCCAGTGTCTCCTTGGGGGTTGTGACTGTTGCCATTTTCACATTTTTTTTCATTAGCTTCCACAGTCTTTAATCTAGTCTGGCAAAATTCCTTATCTCTGACTTTACCATAATGAGAAAAGTAATTCTACTCATCCCCAAAGAACTTTTATAATAAAGGGTGAATGAGGTAGGTTTTTGTTTTAGGCCAGTATGTTTTTTGGATGTTTTTGCAAGGCTTAATTGAGCTTATATTGATGGACCTAAACTTTATTTGCAAACACTGTATTTCAGGTGTCTAAACAGACTATTTGATAGCCTCCTTACGATTTTGTCAGGTGAAGTATTCACCAGGGTCGTATACAAATCCATGATCTTCTGTTACATGCTGCTTACAGTGGTTTGTAGCTACTACCAGAGTTTTTTCCATTTTGTCTACTGGGAAATTTGTACAGGTTTCTAACATTTGAGTGCAACTGTTCAATTTTTAGGAATTGGTTACGTTTGGGTTTAGAGCAGACAGGAGTTACAGGAAGACTTGCATCGGCTATGTCCAGCTGTATTGTATTGACATTAATACAGCTGTACCAAACCTCTTTCGGTTTTGTTTGTTTGTTTGTTTTTAAGCCTCTTTTTTTTTCTAGTGTAGACAAGGTCTTAGACTAGGTCACTCCTGGCATGGGCACCTCACTGCTGCAGCTTGTTCTTCATACCTCATACAAAGCAAAAGACTATAAAAATGCAAGGCTGCCAAATTGCAAGTGTTTTTCATTAGTCATTATCAAAACCACAACGTAAAAAATCAGGCATTTATATAGATAATACAAAACTGTCTGTACTACATAACTAATGTGGACATCAGGGAAATTGTAAGGTAAACTTATTCTTGCAGAAATATTTTTTTTATTGTATAAGAACTGACTAATGTCAGCTTTTTAAAGTTCCAGTGTGGAACTACAGCTTGGATGCTTCCCTCAGGGTCAAGATTTGGATGATACATGGGACATAAGTAGCTGAATTAAGGAGAGCTGTCAACAGGGTAGGAGCATAAATGTTAAGTGTTGGATATTTATTTGGGATATTTTTTAAGATTACTTGAAACAAAGTCAACAGCTATTTATGTTGCTTCCCATTAGTTCTAATTAGGAGCTTAATGTTGGTAATCTTGGGATGGGTACACAGTTGTTTGTCAGTGGGAGCAGTTTACTGTTGTTGTGTACTGTAAAAATTGCCCAAAGAGTATTATTCTTGTTTGGTTGGGTTAAGTTTTTCTTGATAGTTCAGAAGACCTGATGGATCAGGCTTTGAGTAAGGACAGATTTGAGAAACATTTTCCATTTATGAACATGTTGTCTTACCTTCTAACCAGCCCACTTTCCTCGTGGAACTGTCCAGAGTGCTGGCAAATCCAGGAAACAGCCAGGTTGCGAGAGTTGCAGCTGGTTTGCAGATCAAGAACTCTTTGACGTCTAAAGATCCAGATATCAAATCCCAATACCAACAGAGATGGCTTGCTATCGATGCCAATGCCCGGAGGGAAGTCAAGAACTATGTAAGTTGTGTACCTGAATCTTCAGTAAATTCTGGTTGGTGTTGTGTTTGGTTTTTTTTTGTCCTTTTGCTTTTAAACTTAACTGCAGTTTCTCTGTGAGGCTGAGCAATGAGCGTTTTGATGCATTTCTTACCATCTGAAAAACCTAACTAGTTCTCAGCATCCTGACAAAATGGTGGACCTTATTGTACTTCTACTAATATTTTACGTTGCTCAAAGCAATGCTTAAAGCAGGAGTGGGCAAAATGCGGCCTGGGGGTGGATGCAGCCTGCCAGGCCATTCTATCTGGCCTGTGGGGCCCCTAAAAAATTTAGAAAATAAATATTAATCTGTCCCTGGCTGCCTATCCATGTGGCCCTCAATGGCTTGCCAAAACTCGGTAAGCAGCTCTCTGCTGAAAGTAATTGCCTGCCCTGACTTAAAGAGACCTGCATGTTTCTCAAACAAATTTTGATGCAGCTGTGAGCTAGGTACAAGTTAGGTAGGGACTAGCTGTGTAATAGTTCCCTCCAAGGGAAAAATACCACATAGTCTCCATAATTTCTTCTAAATTATGGATGAGGATGGAGGTAGCGAGTTGTTGGTTCATCTTCTGCTGATGCTTGCAGGTTGGTGGTAGTCTTTCAACAATAGTGTTGGGACGGACAAAATATCTGAATGTCTGTTTGGGCCTTTAAATAAGCAGTATTGTACAGTGTATTCAGGAAATGCATGGGTTTATCCTGTGAGCCATTTTGCACAACCGGTTATTCTGTTACTCTTGCACATGCTGTGTCAAATTAGGCTTTCCACCACTTCTGTTCGGTGGCAAGTTCAGTTCTTGCATGTGTGCACGTGCACATGTGTGTGGAAATAAATAGGAATTATAGGTGAAGCATTGAGGCAAAAACTGAAACCTGCTCTTAAAATACAAAACCTTTCTTGAAGTATCTGAATAGCCACTCCAAAATTTCTGAGATGGTAAGCAGGCTCTTTAGAGGATGGAGATTTCTCCCTACTTTGCTGTATTGCTTGAAAAGCAGGTACCAATCTTTGTTTCATGCTTAAGCATTTCCTCAGAAATTATTGCCCTATGTTAATTGTGAAAGTCTAGAGATGGGCACTATCTGCGTGTGTATGCAGGGCCTAGCATTTGGAGTCCAAGAAGAAGGAATACCTAAATTCCACATATTAAAAGCTGTGACCCTAAGTTTTGTATGGAAGTGGAGTTTATCTTGCAATACGCCAAGCTTAAAGCCTCTATCTTTGTCTTTTAGGGGTTGTTGTAATTGTTTTGTTGTTTTTGTTTGTTTTAACACCCCCCAAAGGTAGTGCATTGTATACACCAGATGCCTTTGTAGTAGTTGCATTTTGACTCATGACCACATGCACTTGAAAATGTTTGCAGATCTGTTTAATGAGTTGGTGTTGTTGGATGCAAATGCATTTTTGGTAGTAATTTGTTTTAACTGATATGTCTTAATGTTTACCATTGTATGTTCTTCAAAGTAAGTTTGGGCACCTAGATAGTGTATGTTAACTTTTTTTCAGCTGTTTCTCTTTCACTGGAAATCAGAGATGTACCGTTGCTCTCTTTGACCACAAATGAGTTGTGTGTGGCAGGAAACTTAACTTTTTGCTTCTGGCAGAAATACAACTGTAAAATGACTGGTCCTTAGATATGGAACTTATGCCATAGCATGTTAGAGAATTCATCAGTTTAATTTGCCTTTCAATATTATCTAACTGTCAAAAAATTTAAAATGAAGTTCTTGTCATGTGGTAAAAGTGACTTATTGAGAGAACTTCAGAAAAAAAAAGAGTAGTAGTGGTAAGAACCTGTGCATCAAGAAAAAGCTAATCTGTACTAAATCAGGAAGTGAAGTCGAATGGAAGTGTGTTGACCAATAGCAGATCAGATGTGAAATGAAGTTAATAGGATTTCCCTTGTTCATCTTGCATCTTAAAGCCACTACTGCCACACTTTGCTAGGCAGGTTTTGTAGATACCAGAGGTGAAGTGGCCATGGAGATTACTGTAGTTTCCCTCATGTCTAAAGGTATATTGTTTAAGGCTCTGGCTAACACTGCAGCAGTGGGTTGCTTGGGGAACTTGTACAACATGGTTAGTGTTGTTCACTGTCATTGTGAGCATTCTGATTTAACAGTTTTCTCTTGCAGATTCATCTCATAATTGAAATTATTTGAATTGGGCTGAATAATTAAAATTTCTATCTTGTTCATGTCCAAGTATGTGTCTGGATTTAAACTATCACTTGTATAACTTTTTTTTAATTTTCTGATCATCTGTCAGACAAGGCAAACAGTTTTCTACATGAGTCATCTGTGTACTTTAAATTCTGCATACGATGGCTATATACAATTATGAAGTGTGGCTTTGAAATCTGTGCAATCATGCATGATCAGTCCTATGCCTGAAGTAGGCAATCTGGATACCAGTCCTTTTACAGCAATGGTTCCCAACCTTTTTTATACTGCGGACAGGTGAGAGTGGATGGGGCATGCAGAACCAGCTGCCTCCCTCCTGGGGCTGCCCCGCCGCGCAGCTTTAACCCCAGAAGCTGCTCACCTGAGCAAACAGACAGGGGTCCAAACAGGGGGGCTTGTGCCATGATCCGACAGCCAACCCACTACAGCCTGGTACCAGGCCATGGCCCAGTGATTGGGAACCTGTGTTTTACAGACATTAATTGCCTGTGGTCAAATAATTCTTTATAGAAGAAGAAGCTGAAGTAGTTTGATTCTTGCTACTGATGATCCAGAACCTGACTGAATTCCTGATGGTTTTTCTACAGGTCTTGCAGACATTGGGTACAGAAACATACAGGCCCAGCTCAGCCTCCCAGTGTGTGGCTGGCATTGCCTGTGCAGAGATTCCCATGAACCAGTGGCCTGAACTCATTCCTCAGCTGGTAGCAAATGTTACAAATCAACACAGCACTGAGCACATGAAAGAGTCTACCTTGGAGGCAATTGGTTACATCTGTCAGGATATTGTAAGTATCTCTTCTTGAATATTCTGTTCCTCCTTCCTCCTAGTCTTCCTTATAAATTTTGTTGTGTCTAGATGTTTGGGGAATAAACTATTAACAAATCATCCAAGCTGGCTTATAGCTCTATATCAGGGATTGGCAGTGTTTTTGGGCAGAGTGCCAAAAACACCCACAACCTCGACTTGTAAGATGTTGGTGTGCCAGGGTGGATGGTAGAAGAGCCACGAGAAACCCAGTCCTTGATGTGGTAGCACAGCCCTGGCCCCTTTCCTGCCGTCTGCCCTGAGGCGCACATGCCAAGCAGAATGCCTCTACTTGCCATGTTCTGGCACTGTGCTGGGGGTTGTCTACCCCTGGTCCTATATCTTCAATGTTGTCTGCGGTAATAGAGAAGAAGGCTTCCTTATAGAACTTGTAGAAGGAAATAAAAAATGGGAACAGTGACGTCCAAAAGACCTGACCTCATTTCACAATACAAATCCAGATCATTTTGAGTAAAGTACAGATACAATTGTTGAGTATGTATGGGGTTTGTACTATAGTGATCGGGTGCCAACATAAGAGCCTAGATCACTGATTCTCGATCTTCTTAGACTCAGCGCACTCCTTGTTACTCAAGTCACCCCTCAAAAAAATACCGGCTCTTAGCTTTTACTTGTTTAAAAATTGCAGAAAAATAATAGAACAATTCTTCTGTTGCAAAGAACGTGGACCAAAATAGATCAGAATGTTTTAATGCTATTGATTTCTATTTAAAAATCCATTGGTTTCTCTTGTGAACCATCTTTGCACAACTAACAGCGCTGACATTGCTTAGCACCCTATGCAGCTTTGAAAGGAACTCAAGGCATCTCAGGCTGCTATACACCTTGGTTAAGACTTGCTGACCTAGGTGGATCTCCTGTTGAGTGAGTTGACTAGAAGTAGGTGATAAATGCTTGCTGTATCTGTATTTTGGGGAACTAGAAATGTTAATACTGTGCTTCGTGGGAAGTCTCTTTATTTCCAGGTAAGCAATTATTATAAGTTGACAAATTGTGGCTTGGTATGATACCTTCCATTGAAGAACTGCAAGAAAATAGTGTAAACATTTAAGAACAAAAACATTTGTTTATCAATGTCCAGAACTCACTTTGGAATTGGAGATGCAGCTGATGCAAACTGAAATTTTCAAACCTTGTATGATGTCTATTTTCAGGTGCAAGTCAAACTGGCATTCTTCTGTTTCCTTGTGGAAGCAATTGAATAGTTGCACTGCTTTTCTTTTTTGAGGAGGAGTGGTTGAAATTTCAGAAATGGGTATTGTTCATTGGAACAAGAGAAGCTTACCACATTGGTGTCCTACACAAGGAAATCTTTCTGCATGCTGGCTTTCAGCAGGAAACAAAAGAAGCCTTCGTTCACTCTTCAACCTGTAGCTGAACTTGCCTCTTAGTATGTAACAGGAAAAGCCTACTTCCCAATACTTCTTCTCGAACAGAATTTAGGATGTTTTGGGTGATGCCCCTTTTACAGGAGAGAGGATGAAAGGTTGGAGACAGTTTGAGAAGCTTCCCTGATAGATGGAGATGTGTTAATAATGTATAAGATTGCAAAATGCTCTCCTCCTCTTGAAGAGGGAGTTGGAAGTCATGGAATGCCTCACAGGGTAAAGTAAATAACTGTATCAAAGTGTCAGTGAGGGTGGGGCATGGAAGAAATCAACAGAATAAGGCAGAAGAGAGACCAAAGGAAAAACAGATTGAATACCACCAGAAAAGATAAGTGTGCCTCTTGCTGCACTGAGTGTTTAAAGGTTTTGTGGTGTTGACTAGCTTAATTTGAAAAATAAGAACAAAGTCGTAAGTCTACTTCTCTCCAAACAGGTCTAGGAGGGAGAGATCCTGAACTAATGCAAAGAGGTGATTAAGCTGCAGTCATACAGCCAGATGGGGGGGGGGGG
>NW_017729031.1:118981261-118993838 GCF_001723915.1 Gavialis gangeticus | reverse complement strand
AAGAAGAGATGGATTGACGGCCGGGACCCCGGCGGGGGGGGGGGGGGGGGGGGGACTGACACTCCAGATCAATGGTTTTTTGGCAGGCGAGGAGGTAGGGAGTGTTGTTGCGGGGGATCTGGGTGAAGGATTGGTTCTAATATACACTGAAGGGTTCTAAGTGCATGCCGGTCATTTGTCTGGAAGACGGCAAGTAATTGCACTTAACTAGTTTATAGTGGGTTTTTGGTTGTCCTAGATTGTTGAACAGGGTTTTAAAGTGTGGTCCTACTTAGACTCATAAGTGTGTTTTAATGTGGCATTGAGTTGGCATTCTATGCATAATGTTGGTTTTAGAATCTCTCGTTGCATGAATTCCAACAAAGTGTTTAGATGTGGTTGCTGGGACCTTGTTAACTAATTTGAGATTAATTTTTCCTGCATTGTAATTTTTAATTAGACTATATGCATTATTTTGTCCCTCAAGTCCTGAGTGGTAAACATTTGCTACCTCTTGATTTAGTCGTCATCCCTGCTACTGGTCTCCTGAGAGATTCGCTGGGTGTGGGTCTATTACAGATACAGTGGTCACAGAGTAGTGTGTGTGTCTAGTCAAGTGATAAGAGTTTGACTTTATAAGAGCCTCGTAGCTGTTAGATCAGCATGCCTTGGGATCACCCCATGTTTGCAGCAGTGTAGTTTATTTGGTACGTGAGACACAATCTCTGGAATTCCATTCAGGTGCAGCTGACTACACCTTTTCTGTTTTGACTGTGCTGCCCTGGAGTCACAGTGGGGTGTTAAAGTGCTCATAGTTGCTTTATGATATTTCTAGTAAACAAAGGGCCTTTTGGCCTTAAAGGTTTAATCTTTCCTGTCTGTAGAACTGGGTACGGCATTGTTTGGGAGGGACATGAGGGTAAAACCCTTTGTGTATGGAGGAGCAAGTATCTGTACAGCTACAAATAACTTCAACTGCCAAGTTCTGCTTTCAGGACCCAGAGCAACTTCAGGACAAATCCAATGAGATCCTAACAGCCATTATCCAGGGGATGAGAAAAGAAGAGCCCAGTAACAATGTGAAGCTAGCAGCTACAAATGCACTCCTGAACTCTTTGGAATTTACCAAAGCAAACTTTGACAAAGAGGTAAGTGAAAGAAGGAGAAGTTTTGGGTGTAAGGCAAGTCCAGAATCCATGGTCTGTGATGAGAAATCATGCACCACGCTGAATTCTACTTGATGCATAATACCATTGTGGCTGAGACCTGGATTCATGTGCCCTTTCTGAGGCAGAAATGCCATAGAAATGCTAAACTTGGAAACATCACCGACTACTTTTGAATAAGTAAGACCTGACCTTTAGGGTTTTTGCCTGTTGAACATGTTGCTTTCTAATCAAACTTTGCTCTGTAATGCTGTTGTGGGAGCCCAAGCTTGGATTAGCATTTCCTTTCTTGTGCGGCAGGAGTTCAGGCTTTCACTCGGGATCTGAAAATGGGTGGGGAGGAGGAAAAAAAGTTAAAATTTTACCAAAACATTGAAATGGGGGTCTCTGCTTGCTTTTTGTCTTAAGTACACCTATCTGGTTCCTACTGAAGATTTTGGGGAGGATGGAATTTTAATGAATTTTTAGCCAGCCATACAGCTAATAGTGTAATTGTAACTTCAAGCACCTACACTGAACACCTTCAAGAGCAAATTGGATGCTTATCTTGCTGGGATCCTATGAACCCAGCTGACTTGCTGCCCCTCGGGCAGGGGGCTGGACTCGATCTTTTGAGGTCCCTTCCAGCCCTAATGTCCATGAAATCTGTGGTCTCAATTGGTGTTCAGTTTGAGATGGTAGGGTGCCTTCCATTTGGACTTCAATCTTCTAATTGGGCTCAGAAATAATAAATATTAAATTTAGTGGCAAAGAATAGCTTAAGTGCCCCTCGTATGACCTTCCAGAACACTAAATTGTTCTAGCTAAATCATGTTTTGAGACCTTGTGTACTGATTGCACAAACATTCTAGAAGACCATAGCTTTCATAGTTTTTTGGTTGTATAACACCATTCTAATTCTACTTTATTCTCCCGCTTTATTCTCTTGTAGTCTGAAAGGCACTTTATTATGCAAGTTGTCTGTGAAGCAACGCAGTGTCCAGATACAAGGGTAAGTAGTGGTGGTATGTCTTGAATTGTCATGTTGCCTTCAAGAAATTGCATTTAGAACTCTCAAGCATCATAAATGCACTAGTTCAAGAAATGGTTGTTTAAATCTCTAATATTTGCATGCAACTGTGGTGAGCTCTGTATTTTGAGGAATGATACCACTTTGTTCTGTTTCCTTTTCCAACAGGTACGGGTAGCTGCCTTGCAGAACTTGGTGAAGATAATGTCTCTGTACTATCAGTATATGGAGACGTATATGGGTCCGGCTCTCTTTGCTGTGAGTAGTACAGACTGAAAATTGAGTGGCTTAACTGCAGTATGTACTCTTATTTTTGCAGTTCTGTAGTGCTTTTCATCTGTAAAGAATGAATCCTAATACAGAGACCACCTTGCCTAGGCGATACCATATTTTGTCACATACAACACAACATGAGGCAGCAGGTGAGCTGCTGGTGGTATCTTGTTGAGGCTTATGATATGGAAACAACATTTTATTTACAAGAACTTTTATACGAAGAACTGCTTACAGTAAAAAAAAAAACAAAAAACAAAAACAAAAAAAAAACTAGCAGTCTTGCTACTGTCCTTGTGGGCTTAACCTTTGTGACCTAGTGTAGTTACTCTGTCATAAGCATGGTGTCCAGGAAGGGTGGTATCCCAGGAGACAGTCTGGGTGAGGCATCTGGCACCAAGAACTTCCCAGTGCTATGCTTCCTAAATGCACTGTGTTCCCCGAAGGGTGCACACTGTCTTGCAGTCTGTCACAACTCTGGAAAAAACATTTTTCCAATATTCTGCCTTCTAAAATAAAGGTGTATTTTTTATTTGTGGGAAGGGGGAGAGAAAGAAAGAGTGGGGAGTGGGTGAAAATATGGGAATTACTACACCACCCTCCTAGTATAGCATCCCATAGACAAGCAAAGTTTAGATATAGAAGTACTAACTTAGTTCCAGGTTTTGTTAAAGGTGAAACTAGTAATGCAATTTAGAACTCTTCTAGATTTTATGCAACTAAATTTTGAATATGAAAGCACCCAACCTGTTCATAGCAGATATGGAATTATGTTTATGAAGCCTTTTCCTGTGCGTTAAGCAAACTACTAAACTAAATAACTAATCCTTTTTATAGGTAATTTTTTTAATGGGTAGTCCAAAATTTGCATCCTTTGTTTGTCCTGTTGGTTTGGCTCTCTGCCAGCTTTATTTTAAGGAGATGCTTCCCTGCTGCAGTACTTGTATAAAAAGGAAATTGGCTTTTTGCCCCTTCCTCACTGGGGATCTGTTTTCTCCTCTCATATCTGTGGCAGTTGCTGCTGGTGGGCAATTGTGTTTGTAGCTTTTTCAAAAATTGCTGATTTACAAGTCACCTGGTGGTGCTGTAGAGCTGCAAGGTGGGCTGCATCTGGATCTCCGTAGTGCCCACAGTTTTACAGACATGTGGCATTAAAGTCTCTAAATCTAAATATTTACGGGAGCTGCTTCGAGTGGTGGTTGCTTTGAGTGGATGTATTTATTTTCCAAGGGGCTAGAGGGAGGTCCACTTTAATTTTTATAGCAGCCTGAAGAACCCCTGAACACTTTTTCTCTGGAATGGAGCACTATAGCTAACTAACATGTGGCATTAGGTGATAGAGGTGGGTGAAATTGATGTTCTTACTATAGAACAATGGAATCTCTAGGTTTAAGCAGAGAAAATAAGACAATTTATTTACGTCTTTGTGGAAAGCTTTACACAATGTAGATGGAGTTCTATTTTAGTAGCACATTAAGATGCCAATAACTTTAGATAAATAATGAAGTACACAGGAGAAAAAAATCAAACATCACTAAACTGCAGCTCTTTCCCAGGTCCTGAGTTTCCTTTTATCATATACCCTGCCTGAATTGTGCTTCAGAGCTGGGATAATGCCTTCATAAGAGAGAAATGCTGAATATTATAAACATATAAATCCCCATATGAAAGCTTTGTAGTTTAGGATCCAGAACATCTCTTCCAAAGAAGTCTATACAAACAATAACTTAGGGCTTGAAGCATCTTTTAGAACAGGGGTGTCAGTCAGACTTACGGCCCATGGAACTGTTTCATGTGGCCCACAGAACCTGCTGCTGAAATCTGGGCATGTCCTGTTGGCAATGCATGTCAGAAGAGGTGGGGGAAGGGAGGAAGGAATGAGCAGCGTCTGCATTAACTGTTTTTCACCTGGTCTTCATAGCTAGATCTGGCCCACAGGCAGGATGAGTTTGGCACCCCTGTGTTTAGAATATTATATTATGATCACATGATGGCAGGGAACTAGTTGTTGTACACTTTTTTTTTTTAAGAAGTCTTCCATATGGTCAAGTCATACCATTCTGAAATGTGCAGGCTGTTTTGGAGTGGTGGGGGGTGTATTTTGAGGAAGAATGATGCACTAAAATGCTCTTCATCTCCATTTCATATTCTGAAGATCACAATTGAAGCAATGAAAAGTGAGATAGATGAGGTGGCTCTACAGGGAATAGAATTCTGGTCAAATGTCTGTGATGAGGAAATGGATTTGGCTATTGAGGCATCTGAGGTGAGTTTGAAAATGGCACCTGTGTATTGATGTTAATGACTTCTTGCATCATATGAGCATCTGACAGTGCTGAAAGGGAGAAGCTAAGGTGGGTCTGAAGCTTGTTCCTTCAAGGTGCAATTGTCAGTCAGCTCCAAGCCCCTTGTGTAGCAGTCCTTAGTCTATGATGAGACATCATGCACCACTCTGACTATTAAGTGATGCATATCTGTTATGGAAGCTGAGACTTTGAGCCTGCATGGAACACAAGGCAGTGTGTTGGTTTTGTTCTAATGTTGCTGACTATAGTTATGGTTTACTTTGCAGCATAGCGTGGAGATAGCCAAGCTAACACTGAACAAGCAAAATTGGGAACTAGTAGCAGCCTAATCATGATGGCATGAACTAACACATTTCTTCTATAATCTTTGCTTTACCCTTGGTTTGGTACCTAGATTCAACTGAGTTATAGTGCCTTGTAAAAACTCAGGCAGTTGGGCGTTCCATGTAATGCCCAGTAGTTAAGGCTGCCTAAATGTTCCCATTATAATTCCTGTTGTTTTCATTAAACTGCTCTCCCTGCTTTTTATTTATTGGGCTATAATTTTTCAGGTTTGTTGTCCCTCTTGAGTTAAAATCTTGACCAAGCTATTTTAAACAGAATGGGATGGAATTTTTTTGTTTTTTAATCCAATGAACAAAATAGTTATAAAGCTGGCAATTGAAATGTTATATGGGATAAAGATATCGTTTGAATATCCTGCTAAGGAAAATATAATTTGGGAGCGCTAGGTTGTCTGAAACTAGTACATGTAAAATGCATACCCTTAAGTGACTTGAGTATTTTCAACCCTGCTGATGTACCTGTGGCTGACTTACCTGTAGAGGATATGGTCTGTTAGCTTGCACAATAAAATAGTTCTTGACAAGGAAGTTCATAGCATCACAGAATGTTGAGCTCTTGCCTCACTTAGGCTTCCTTTTTATTGAGGAGGGGCTAAAGTAACCAAGTTAATTCCTGGTGAGCAGAGCCTTCCATGGAAAGCCACATGCTTTCTTTATCTTTCTGGGTTTCCTCAGTTCTGTGAGAAATAATGAACCTCTGCCATCAAACTGCAACATTAGTTAAGCGTTCTCATACCTAATTACTGGCATCTGTAGTCTAGCTGTGTTATACCGTGTAAGGGGCTTTTTGAATTAGTTTAAGAACTGAACATAAAACTGTTTAACAAAAGAAAAAGTATCTCCCTAGAGTGGATGACTGAAAAGGAAAATGCTATCTTAATCTTCATGTAGGTGCTCTTACCATCAACTAGTCATGTACTCTGGTGTTAATGAAAACTGTAAGGGTACAACTCTCCTTTCTCTACAAGGATCTGAATTATTTTTCTGTTGAATGCTCAGAATAGCAGGGGTAAAAGGACAGTCAGTTCCATAGCTTTAATCTGAGTTTTGCATGCCTCTTGCCCTTCCTATATGGGGGCCACTGAATAATTTAAATATGCAGCTTTTCTTTAAACATGGTTGTATAATGTTGGAGGTACAGTGTTTGTACACGGAGTAACAAACTGAACATGTGCATCATACTGAACTGGAGTAACTGCAAGGTGTTATCTTTGGGAAGGTTTCCTACTGCACTGTAAACTCATGAGTGAAAAGTAAATATCTACAGACTTATTTCCTTGTAAACTGCAAGCTGAAAAGTTTCTGAATTGGGCATTGTTTTGTTTTATACCCTGTTTCTTTCTAGGCAGCAGAACAAGGAAGACCTCCAGAGCATACCAGCAAATTTTACGCTAAGGGAGCACTACAGTATCTGGTCCCAATTCTCACACAGACGCTAACAAAACAGGTATGGTTTTGTTAATTGTGTGAGTGGTCTGGAGTTCTTTATGTATATGAAGAGCTTCACATGTCTATAATTTGCACATGCTATTTCCGGAACACTTAGTTCTGCCTTGAATAGCGTGCTGTCCAGGAGTTGGGCCTCTGGTCATTGAATTAGTATTTTGCTTTGCTTCTCTTCACTTGCTGATGAGCTGGGTTACCCACCAATGAGGCCCTCTAGAGGAGTCTTGTAAGGCCTTCTGGTTCTCAACAGCTCATGTGGCAGTCCTTGGTCTATGATGAGACATCATGCACCACTCTGATTGAATGATGCATCATTTGTGGAAGCTGAGACTTGAGACTGCGCTGAATGCCATACAGGTGCCAGCCACATCAGGCTGGTTGTGTGGCACTTCATTAAGGCCCATTTCCCTTTCTAATTTTTGGAGGCATTTGATAGGTTCATGTGGATTTGCCATTTAGCTTCATCCAGCATGAGGTTTAACCGACAAAAGCCGCCCATGTTCTGTTTGCTTTAAGACCCTATTTCTGGCTTTTGTTTTGAACCTTAAATTCTGAGCTCTTAGGACCATATTTGTTTGAGCACTTCACAGGGACTTGTTTAAGTTGTGGGACAAACAGTCCAATCAAAACTTAATAGACTCACTTGCTGCATAGAGTCTAGTTAACGTGATGCAGTTTAATTTAATCTGTATAGGATCAGGTTCATCTGGCATTACTGTAGTGAGCTGGGGAGGTCTCTTTTTATAAAGATAGTGTGCACCTGTTTCCTATTCAATTTTTATTGCTGCTTGCCTGAATGCATAGAGTTAAATCCCAGTAGGCTGTTTAAAGAACCAAGCAGGAATGGTAAAATGGTGATGCATGAATTTCAGGTACAGAGATTGAAGGCAGTTAAGATAACAGTGGGCTGAATTAACAGTTTGGTCCAAAGGTGGGTGGCTGCTGCTGCTGAATTGCCACCAGTGTCCTGGCTTTCTGGGCTGAATAAAATTGGTGGGCTGGTTCTGGCCTGCAGGTTGTAGGTTCCTGAATTTTGACTTGTGTGTGGACAACGCATACCCTTTGAGTGGCTGCAAAAGGGCAGATGTGCAGTCGCTGTAACTGCAACATGTGCACAAGCATGTAGCAAAACAAGTAAGCTATATCACCCCAACTTTAACCTTGGATGATTAGTTTTGCTACATTTTGTATTGTCACAGGCGAGTGCACAGGTGATGGAGCTTAATAACTGCTTCAGCTCACCCTCCTCTTTTTTTGAAATCATTCCCAGCATTTCTTTGCCCATGCCCTTAACTGGTAACTTGTAGGGTAGAGTTGGGTTACTTTCACAAGGAAAAGCCTGAAATCAAAGGAGACCTAAAATCTCAGAACCCAGGAAGAGAGAGCAGGGTTGTGAATTACAGTTCCATAGTGAGTAGGGTCGGAAGGGACCTGAGCAGATCATCAAGTCCGAGTTCCTGCCATGGCAGGAAAGAGTACTGGGGTCAAACGACCCCAGCAAGGTGATTGTCTAGCCAGCAAGGTGATTGTCTAGCCTTGAGAGGCTAAGTTGATAGTTGTCCCTTCAGCCAGGGAAATGGATGTTGTGAGCAGGACAGGCTGCTGCTTCCCTCCACAGATGTTGTTAGCAAGGCCTAGAAGAACTTAAACGTCAAATAACTACTTCTGGATCTTCAGTGTAGTCTGAACTCATTTAAGACTGCAGGACTTGGTTGTGAAGTGACTTCCCTTGCCCGTTAGATCCAGCTAGATAGCTTAATCTTTATGTGGTAGAAGTAGCTTTCTGGTTGGTAAGGGGTATTTTTTTCTTGCCAAGAATGACCCAGGTGCTGTTTTCTCCTCAGGATGAAAATGATGACGATGATGACTGGAACCCCTGTAAGGCAGCAGGGGTCTGTCTAATGCTTCTGGCAACCTGCTGTGAAGATGACATTGTTCCCCATGTACTGCCGTTCATTAAAGAGCACATTAAAAATCCAGACTGGCGATACAGAGATGCAGCTGTCATGGCTTTTGGGTGCATTTTGGAAGGACCAGAGCCCAACCAGCTGAAACCACTAGTTATACAGGTAATGCCTAGTGTGTGTGGTTTGTTTTGTTTTGTTTTTTCCAGGTTATTGGCCTGTTTGGCCCAAAGCACGTTGCTAGTCAAATTAATAAAATGTGATTTACAAGAAGAAAGTTTTATAACAGTGACCCAGGTTCTGTGTGTCTGGATTATGGCTATTTTACTCAGATGCAGAGCAAGTTGCTAAGAAGGCTTTTGTGTCAGTTTCTTTAAAATGTTGTATAGGGAAGAAATTTTCTTGTGTGCCTCAAGATTACTATAATCATCTTCATTCACTATCACTGGAGCAGCACTATGTCTATAACAGGGCCTTTGGGCTGGATATGACTTGTAAAGCCATTGGATCTGGCACAGTGCAGGGGGGTTGCCTGTGCCACAGCAAGGTCCTAGCACTGGTCCACCTCAGACCCAAGCTAGATTATTTCAGCCCACTGCTGGAAAAATGTTGCCAACCACTGTAGCACAGAGCATGTGGAAGGCACTTGGGGATAGATCCCATTTCCCTATCTGGTGCCTAAAGTAGCACCTAAGTAACCCAGGTAACTGCTGCTTTTATCACTTTTGCACTGTTCGGGATCCAGCATAGCTGTGCTTGCTCCTCTGCATCCCTACTGAGGCTGTACTGTAGCTGGATAGTTTCCCAGACACAGTAGAATTGCTCAGGTGTTCATGTGATGCCAGTTAGATTAGTTGCAGGAAAGCTGTGACTAGTGGATCCGGAAGACTGGAGGAAGGCTCTCATCTTTAAGCTCTGTAGCCTAGTACTTAGGGTACTTGCTTGGGAGTGGAAGACTTTTGTGGGGGTGGGCTAGATAGAACCCATAGTAGACTTGAACCTGCATCTCTTGCATTCTAGCAAAATGACTAAACCACCAGTCCACAGGGTGGGCTTTCCCAAGAGCACTCTCCAGCTCCCTTTGAAGCTGACCCACTGGGCAGCCAGGAAGCAAAAATAGGTGGGGTCAGCAACAGAGTGAGGCAAAAGGATAGTGGCTCAGTGAGGTGGGATACTGTCCTGGAAGGGAAGAAGTGCTGGTTCTGGACTGGATATCAGCTCCCAATGGGGCAGAAACTATCCTAATGCTGTTAAGCTGTTTTATTTTAATGAATAGCAAACACAAGGTGCAGTGGGCCAGTGCCAAGGAGAAGACTGGAGAGTGCCATATGTAACGTGTAACTTATTGCCTGGTGCTTTACTGGGAGGCAGGACATGCAAGTTCAAATAGCCTCTTGGCTTGACCAGCCTAGAACCTGTCTCTCATCTCTGAGCAGAGCCTTAAGCCACCAGGCTATCAGGCAAGAAAGTGAGACGGTTCTCTTTCATCAGTTTTATTTCTGGCAGGTGGGTGCAAAGGGTGGTCCTGTTCTGTTACAGGTGGAAGTTAGCCATACATTGCACAAGTGGCAGGAAATGGCCTACTTAAGTGCCATGTAATCACACAGAAGGTGAAATATGATTTAGTCCTAAGTATACAGAGCCATGCTTGATCCTTTTGTGTGTTCATTTTTGTCTTGCATAGATGAGAGGATTGAAACATCAAGGGTTCAGTGTATTTTAGCCTTGTCTCTAGGAGAAGTTTTATAAGTTGTCTTTCAAAAAGGTGACTATTTAGATAGATCCAGATATATCTGGTTTCTGAGCTGTGAAACTCACTTAATTGCTAGTCCATTAAATAACTCTTAATAGGGTATATTCCTAAATAGCTGTATGCTGCTGACATCATGTACGTGAATTGGATACAGTTGTGACTTGCTGCTAACTGTGGTTTTATTCTAGGCCATGCCAACTTTAATAGAACTAATGAAGGACCCTAGTGTGGTGGTTCGGGATACGACCGCATGGACTGTGGGCAGGATCTGTGAGCTGCTCCCTGAAGCTGCCATCAATGACATTTACCTCGCTCCACTGTTGCAGTGTCTGATTGAGGGCCTGAGCGCAGAGCCTAGAGTAGCTTCCAATGTGTGCTGGGTAAGGCAGAACTCAACTGCTGTGCAGTGATACAGGTGGGACTCCTACCATAAAAGGGGTGAGGTTGATGGATACATCTAGCAACTCTTGTGAGCATATTTCATTTGCAGACCCATCAGCCTGTTTGTCCACCACACAACTGTTTAAGTAGGAACCATCTCAAGTCCTATGCAGCACTTGGGGTGCAGAAAAAGCAGGGGAAACTGTTTCTGGACATCTTCTCAGTTAACTTTCCCTTTCCTTCTAAACAAATGTGTAAAAATGGTTTCAGTTTGAAAAAAGCAGTAAAATCATTCTCCCCTATGGAGCACGAGTGTTTGGTAACTGTTTAGGAGCTTTTCTCAGATGAGTCCTACGTGTTTTTCTGTTGTTTGTCTTCCAGAGGCAGTTGAACTGTTAATTCAGTCCCAGTCCAAGGGAGACACAAGATACTGCCCCCCAATTAGCTAAGTGCATTTATAGCCACCCAGCACTAATTTTGGGAGTTTGAAACGCATCTCATTCCTTTTGTACAGCTTCAAGTTGTGCTATTGACAGGGCACTGAGCAGGATTGGCCAGTTCAACTTTACTTTTTCTTATTAATCAATATACCTTAATATCAAATAACTTAAACAAGTGTGCAATTTCTCATTACAAAGTGGGGGTACTTCACTGTATTTTAACTGAACTGTTTTGGCTGAGTTCTCACCGTAATGAGTAATGACTGGTAAGACACACTTTTGAAACTGCAGAGCTAAATCTTTGTTTTTCTTAGCCCAGTTTCTCTGTTTTAAAGAGTTTCAGGGCACTCAGTCAGCCAGAGGCTCTTCCTGATCTTTTGCTTCCTGGGGCTTTTGCTTTCTGAAGTCCTTAATTGGTGTAAATTTTCCAAATCAAAAGTGAAATGGGGTTTGCAGCTGTAGTCGCCTCCCCTGACTGCAGCAGGGACTGGGAACAAATCTCTAAGGCCTTGTCGAGACTAGGATTAAGGTGTGATGTCAGCACAAGTTAGCTGCCAGGTGTTCTCACCTGTTAGTAGACTCTTACAGCCAAGGTTATGGGCCTTTAAGCTGTTCACATCTGGTAGTGAATGCTGTAACTTCTTAAGCAAGGCTTCAGGCTGGATTTCTGCTTTGAAATTTCATTGGTGGCATGTCAAAGCATAATGGGTCTTGCTCTTGGATAGCTGGAGAAGGAGAACCATCAGTTTTGAACTTTGCTGCTCTGTCAGAATGCAAAATTGACTCTAACCATGGGGCAGGATATTCATTCTACTGAACTATCAGGACTGGCAAGCTTTTTTTCCTGGTGGTCAGGCTGTTTCAGATTGACCTGAACACTCATTTGCACTAACTCTTTCCCAGCTTTTAGGGGTGGGTTTTAGCACACTTCTTTCCTCAACTGGTGAAACCTACTAAAAACTCTTAGGGGAATTGGTATGTAGGCTGATGAGTGGTGCAGTTGAAATAATAATCTTGTGTAGTCTGGTCAGTTCAAGGGGCTGTATGTGTTGGGCTAGTTTGCCCATGATGGGAGACTCTCTTCATTATAGAGACTGTGATCTGTTCTGTATTTTTAGGCCTTCTCAAGCCTGGCTGAAGCTGCCTATGAAGCTGCAGATGTAGCTGATGATCAGGAAGAGCCAGCAACCTACTGTTTATCCTCCTCATTTGAGCTAATAGTTCAGAAACTTCTGGAGACCACAGACAGGTACCCTTAAATTGGCTGACATAAATGTCTGCAGAAACACTGTTTATACCACTTAAAATGGCGAGTTCTTTTGCTTCCCACAGTTTGTGAAGTGGTGCATTAAAAGGCATCAATGAGTATATATCACTGCATGAGGACACAAGTGTTACAAAAATAACCTTCCACACAAAGATTTCTCCAGATTTAGTCCATGTTCATCCTTATTGATATATTACTTAAGGCTTTCTCCAGACTTACTCTCTACCAGTGCTTTGATGGAAGCTTCATTAAGACGGCAGAGATTGCACACTATTTTGAGGTATCGTCTAGAGGGGCACTAAATCAAAA
>NW_017729031.1:118973236-118976261 GCF_001723915.1 Gavialis gangeticus | reverse complement strand
GATTGCACACTATTTTGAGGTATCGTCTAGAGGGGCACTAAATCAAAACCACAACCAGAAAATAAGTCTCAGACTGCTGCGTGACTCCTCCCCTTAGTATATCTCTAGTCCACTTGACATACAACAGGACCTCTGTGTTCTTTAACAAATATACAATGTCATCCCAAACACTGTGCATGCAGTAAAGTTATCACTACCTTGCATGGCTTGCAGTCTAAAGTAGACAGCAAAGGAAACATTTTACAGAAATTTGTAAAGTGACTTAAATCTGACTAACCAAAGAATCAAACCCTGATCTGTTTAGTCCCCATTACAGTGTTGGTCCACAAGACCGGCCACGTTTTCTAAGTGGCGTGTTTGCTGGATAATCTAAAATCCAAATTTTTGGCCAGCTTGGTTCAGTTCTGATGAAAAGTTTGTCAAAGATTGCTGATCATGCCAACCAAATTAGTCCATCTTACAGCACCTTGTATCAGCAGTGTTTCTGAATTGTCCCTGTTTGATACACTCTGTAGATAGCCCTAGAACTGGTGAAGAACTGAACTGTTTTACTTCTTGAGGTCATGATAGGGGCATACAATGGGGTGCGTGGTAGCTTACTGTGGTGCTGTCTGTGACCAAATAAAGGACTTTCAGCATCTTCTATTAACACAATTTATAAAAGTTATTCAAATGGAACATCAAAGATTTGAGCCTGCTTTCCAGCCCTTTTGTTCACTAATCAGTGGTCTGAATGTTCAGCTTCTGCTGTAACACTGGGATTTAACTAATAGTGATTTGGGCAAAAATGGTTTGTTACTAAGCAAGCATAAAACTTGGAGCCAAAAATAAATTTGTTCTCTTCCTTTTATAGGCCTGATGGACACCAGAATAACCTGAGGAGTGCTGCATATGAAGCTCTGATGGAAATAGTAAAAAACAGTGCCAAGGACTGTTACCCTGCTGTCCAGAAGACAACCTTGGTCATCATGGAGAGACTGCAGCAGGTGCTGCAGATGGAGGTGAGTAAAAGAGCAAGTGTTCTGTTGTGATTTAAGGATACAGAGGAACCATAATAGTTATACATTTTGCTTTGTTGTGGTCTGACTTCTGTCTAGCCAAGTGGGTTTTGCTGTTGTTTTTATATAGCAGGTATGTGCTGAAAAGCTTAAAGCTGAATTAATTCTTTCTGGTCCTAGGATGGATGATCATAGCCTGATTTATAGCTGTGCTGCAACAGCAGAGAGCTGTCTAATGATAAAAGAATCTGTTTTGTTTTTTTTTTCTTTCAGTCTCATATCCAGAGTACATCAGACAGAATCCAGTTCAATGATCTTCAGTCTCTTCTTTGTGCTACTCTGCAGGTAAATCACTGTTAGTTACTAACTGTAACTCAGCTGTGAAGATGAACACATTTCTTCACCCAGGGAAACACATTTTGTTGTTTGAATTTGGATGAAATTGACTTCTTACATCCAAGTTAATATGCAGGAAAAGAGTAGTAATAAAGCTTTATGAAAGATGGAGATTTTTACAATTTGTGCCCAATATAAAGAGATTTTCTTAATTTCATGAAACAAAAACATTAACATGGGCACTTTTCCCTCTAAACTGTTTAATTTCCCACCGGCTGTCATGTTGTGGGAAAGACTAAACGACCGCTTTGTAAACACACACTTAAGAAATTCCTAACACCTTTCATTTGCTAGTTTTCAACTTAAGGTTAAAGCTTGGGTCTGTCTCAGACTTTCACTAATAAAAATAGTGTGTCCCCTCAGAATGAAACATTTGGTAAAGAACAGCTCACTTGTTTCCAAACGTTAGCTTATTTCAGTTGCTTGCCTACTCTTATAAAGGCCACTGAAAACTACCTTTTTTTTTTTTCTGAGCCACTCGGATGTCAAAGGATTTCCTCAGATCACACAATCTGATATTGCACCCTTCCAGCAGTTTGTGCTGTAAAAGAAATAGTGTTACTGTGGAGTCATGCCTAGCATATTGGAAGTTCCAATGCACCGCTTCCAAACACTACTGGAGACCTAGATTCAGCATTAATAGTTCCATGCAACAGCCAGAAGATTTAGTGGTCTTATGTATTACCAGATGCATGGTTGATTGCTAATATACATGTAAATAAAAACAGGGTTCCTGAATATACATTTTACTTAAACTTTTTGCCTTCCTGTTACCTGCTAGTAATGGGTTCCCATTCCTGTTAGTCCACTACTGAAGTAATTTAAACCTTTATGCTCAAAAGCAAGTGTTGTGACCTAGGGCTCTCTGAAACTCGGGGTCATTGAACTTTCGAGTTATAATTTATGGAAGCTGATGGTCAGATTTTCTTCCCTCCCCCTCTTCCTTCTCCCTCTTTTTCCTCCAACAGAATTGGCGGGGGGGCTCTATTCTCAGCAGTAGATTAATGATCCCTTTCTATCTACCTTAATTCACCTGCAGAAAATCAAGTTTAGTGCTAGTATCACTGATTGAATTGCCACTTTTTTCTCTCTTTAAGATATACTATCAATTTGAATATCACACTTACTGGAATCTTACATTTATTGTAACTGGGTTAAATATGGGTCATGACTAACCAGAGAACTACAAATGTAATATCAGTATTATATAGACCAGTTTTCTTCTTGGGGCAACTAGTGAAGTTCAGTTACAATTGAGTATCAGAAGTAAACACATCGCTGTCACGGTTACAATGTGAAAAGGGTCTTGTTGAAAGGGCCAGATTTAGACCAGCCAAACTTAATACCAGATCTAAATGAAATGTTCAGAGAATATACAGTGGGGAAGGTAAAATCTGTTTGTTCTACAGCTGAAAAATTTGAGAATAGGAAAAAAATGAATAGCGTTCTACAGTTGCACTGACGAAGCATTTTCAGCAATGGAGCTCAAAGCAATAGTTGTGCTTTTATTAAAGAACAGTATGGATTTGATAAAGTGTTCTGAACTAGTGTGGGAGATAGAAAGGAATAATTTAGCCCAGTGTGTTTGAGGAATCATCTGTTACAATCTCTTTTTTTTTTTTTTTTTTTTT
>NW_017729031.1:118972477-118973146 GCF_001723915.1 Gavialis gangeticus | reverse complement strand
ATTTTTTTTTTTTTTTTTTTTTTTTTTTTCCCCCCCCCCTCCTCACCCAAACTTAGAATGTTCTCCGGAAAGTGCAGCATCAAGATGCTTTGCAGATCTCTGACGTGGTTATGGCTTCTCTGTTGAGAATGTTCCAGAGCACGGCTGGATCAGGGGGTGTGCAAGAGGATGCCTTGATGGCAGTCAGCACCCTTGTGGAAGGTCAGTATTTCAGTGCAGGGCCTGTGAACATCATAGGAAAAGCTTGGAGTGACGCAGTATTTCAATTTTGTGGTTAGTGCTGTAGAATCTTAGTTGCTTCTAACTTCACTGCTTAGCAAAGACTGTTATGTATTGAGGTTTTTTAAAACGCAGACTTTGTTGTGTTGTTTTGGGCATAAGTCTTTCACACCTGTAAAGTTTGAGACCTAGCTGTTTGAATCAGAGGATGGCTTGATTGCCATAGATAATCTGTCTTCCTATAGAGCACGTAGATACTGCTCAACATCTGAATATACAGTGTTCTCAGAAATGCACTTTATACAGTGTGTGGCACAGTGGGCTGGGCTGCATCACAATGCAGATAATACTTTGTCTTGTGGGTTCACATTTGCTGTTGCCTGCTACAGCTGATTTGTGTTGGTTTTGTCAGTAGCTGACTTCTTCTATTTGTGTGTGTGACTTTTTTTT
>NW_017729031.1:118965311-118972456 GCF_001723915.1 Gavialis gangeticus | reverse complement strand
TTTTTTTTTTTTTTTTTTTTAATTGTGTGGTGGTGAAGATTGAACATGGGTTCCTCTCCCCTCCCCTTTACAATCTGATTCATTCTGAAATCAGGGTTGCAGCATTCCAGGCGCTGTGAGCCTCATTGCAATTTCCTGTTTTGAGTGCTGTTGCTGTGGTATGATATCAAACTTGAGCAATGTATTGTACTATCCAAACATGCAGTATTTGATATAAGTTGGATTGTTAGGAATCCATATGATTTCACTGTTTTTTTTAAAAACAACATTAATCTCCATTAAAGGCTGTGCATGAGTTGGAAATGGTTCTTGAGAGACAGCAGCCTGCAAAAGGCTTATTTTCCTTCAGGTTTCTGAGGCCATTATCACAACTAGTTTGTTGAGGGGCTGCTCTCTGGGGGACTAGATCCATTTCTAGTGCAAAGCACATGTCTAATTGCTCCAAGAACACGTCTGAGAAGCAGAGAAGTTTAATTTCAGCTGTCTGGAGTAGCCACTTCTGACATCAGGCTTAAGGAACTATTACTTGGAACAGGTCAATGACTTGGACAGGCCCCTCCTAATGGGATAGGGAAGATTTATAACCACACTTGGTGCTTGGTTTCCTTTGAGTAGAATCTGATTGACTGTGGCTAGGTTTACTACTGAGCAGCTGTTTATGATCCAGGCAGCATCTGGCTTGTGAATGAACAGTAGTGGGCCAAACAATTCTCATCCTTCACAGAAATTTGTAAGGTTATGAACCAATTTGCACTGAGCTGCAGGAAAGAGTGGTGAAATTATGTTGTAAAAAAATAAACCTTTTCCTTCAAATAAATTTAAATCTGATCATCCCAAGAAGCACTCACTATTGGAAGAACAAGCAGTAAAGGGGGAGTCTCCAAAGCTGAAATGCCTTGGCTAGTCAGCTGTCCCCAAAGGGGAGACTTTACTATGGCCTTAATCAGAAGAAAAAATTTGGATCAACTTGATAAATCCTGCTTTTCAATGGCTGGGGTGTAATGCTGCCCCTTCCCCTGAGTGCAGACTACTGGGTGGAGAGCTGCTCATAATGAGTCAGGATTTTGATTTTGATCTTTTGGGGGTAGGGGGGCTGTGCATTTTTGCCATGATGCCAATTGCTAGATGAACCCTGAACAACCCTTAGAGCTATTCCTTATTTTCAAAGAACTGTCTCTGATGGTATCTTAGACTTTCCTTTTTCTCCAAACAAATGTCTTTTATTACTCAATTCTTCTATTGAATGTACAAGCTCTTGAGTGGTATGACTGACTGGTAGGTCTCCTGATTTACTCTGGCAAACATGTTACTGGTCTCTGTAGGTCTCTCTTGACCTAATTGGAATGGATTTTGCTTTTTTTTTTGTGTCTGTACATACAGTTTTAGGTGGAGAGTTTCTGAAGTACATGGATGCCTTCAAACCTTTCCTGGGCATTGGACTGAAGAACTATGCAGAATACCAGGTAGGACCCAAAGCTGAAAGTCTTTGCAGCCTCTTGTATATATGTTCAATAGGATGACATCTTTTTGAGAGCAGTCAGTAATGAAACTGAAATCAGCTCTGTAAATTCTCTGTAATTAATGGCTGCGCTCATAAATGAAGTTAGACTCTCCTCTATTGTAAATTGCCCACAGAAGACTGTCATCAGCTGGACACTTGAGGTCCTACATTGGCCACTTTTTGTTGACGCTGATCAGGAGAGAGATTACTATTGGCAGTGAATTTCCATTAGATGTGCAGGTCTAATGGAATTTACCCTGGGGCTGGTACTTGGAACACCTGGCCGCTAAATTTGATGGCCGTTCTCTTAAAATAAAAAAAGGTCACCTGTCACTAGTTGGTATCTGAAACACTGCCTCTCTCAGTTGGGGAAACTTGTTCAGATTTTCTTTCTATAGCTTACCATTTCAAATGGTTAACAAAGCCTTGACTCCTATCAGCAGTTGCGGGTAAGGGTCATTATTCTTAGTGGCTTTCTTAGTTACTGTCTGTCTTGGTACCATTATTTAGTGTTTTTAATAAGCTAAAGCTGTAAGGGCAGTCAGTGTGGGGAGCACTGACTCATTCTGGGTGGGTGTATAATTTGCTGTTCTCTTTTCAGGTTTGTCTGGCTGCAGTGGGCCTAGTTGGAGACTTATGTAGAGCCCTGCAGTCCAACATCTTGCCTTTCTGCGATGAGGTTATGCAGCTGCTCTTAGAGAACTTGGGGGTAAGGGCATAACCTACCAATAACTAGCTAGACAAACTTGGCTCTTGCAAAGTAAATAAGATAGGGAAGCAGAGGAGTTAGAGGCCTCTTACCTGAAGATACAAGAGTAATAGTTAGTAAGCATGACCATTTGAAGAGAATCCATTTGGAAAAGTGGGGGTGGGTGGGGGGTGGATTTCAGTTTCTGGTATTTTACTCTAATTCACTAGCCTGTCCTTACTTCCAGTGTCCAGCTAACAGGATCTGATCTTTTCTTCCCACTTTCAGAACGAGAATGTTCATAGGTCTGTAAAGCCTCAGATTCTTTCTGTGTTTGGTGATATTGCCCTTGCCATTGGTGGAGAGTTTAAAAAATACCTAGATGTTGTGTTGAACACCTTGCAGCAGGCCTCCCAAGCCCAGGTTGATAAGGTAAGCCAGCAGCACATGCAGATCCTTCTCATAAACCCTGAAATGGGTACGTGCCTCAGCGGCTTTCTGGTGGTCCTTACAGAAGCATGTTCTCTTGTTTCTCATTTAGTCTGACTATGATATGGTAGACTACCTGAATGAGCTAAGGGAGGGCTGTCTGGAAGCTTACACTGGCATCATTCAGGGACTGAAGGGAGACCAAGAAAATGTGCACCGTGAGTATTCCCTGTTGTGCAATGGAAACGGTTGCTGATCTGAAATTGGAAGTGGGGTAGGAGATATGCTTAAATCAGTTCCTTCATTAGTAGCTGCTCCCGAGGCTTTAATAGAAATTGCATGCAAATGGGATCAACAGTGCTAATCAGTTCACAGCTGCTAAGGGGAAAAAACAAAACAAGAATCCCCACCTTTGGATAAAGGGGACTGGACTAACATCAAGCCTTTCCTCCTGAATTCAGGAAGCTCCTATAGCACTGCAGTCTGGTGTGTGAGCAGAGTGGAAACTGTTATATCAAAAGTGGTTTGATGGGTTAGCTACTCTCTAGAGGTGGGCCATGTTTTAAGCCTGCTATACTAAGCCAGTTGTTGCCTTGCAGCGGACGTCATGCTGGTGCAGCCCAGAGTAGAATTTATTCTTTCTTTCATTGACCACATTGCTGGAGATGAGGATCACACAGACGGAGTAGTAGCTTGTGCTGCTGGGCTGATAGGGTAAGCATCTGGGTCCTTTAACTTGAAGATAAGCATCTTGCACAGACTCTTATTTATGGTACAATAAGCTTTGTCATTTTTACACTTGTCTAAACTGCTGGCCCTATAGACTTCAATTTAGAAGCAAAGTTGAATTGATATACATGGTGAATGGTGGTCCCTGACCACAGAACTGGTGACCAGCTTCATTCTGGTTCCATGAAGGCAAGTGCAAACTGCGTGTGCCTGTATACAAAGTTGCATTCACAGATGAGTCAAAAGTGAAATTCTCTGGTGCCTTGTGTAATTGAGGAATTGCTAAAGCTGGATTCAGCCAGTTAATGTCCTTTTTGCTGTTGACTTTGGAAGCAGGATGGAACTTTCAGGGACAACATTCTTTGGACAGGACACATGCATGTTTGCAGCCAATACAACTGTTCTGCTCTTCATGCTAAAACTGGTGACCATATGCAACATTTTAAAAAGGGTATTTGATTGTGTGATTCACTCTTTTCTTGTTGCTAGCAAGAGCTGTTCAAACTGTCACTGGCATATCTGTTTGTGGCATTTGGTAAGCCTCGAAGCCCATTTACTCTCCACTGTTTCCCCTCCAGGGACTTGTGTACAGCATTTGGGAAAGATGTACTGAAATTAGTAGAAGCTAGACCCATGATACATGAACTGCTAACTGAAGGAAGAAGATCCAAGACGAATAAAACAAAAACCCTCGCTACCTGGGCGACTAAAGAACTGCGAAAACTGAAGAATCAAGCTTGGTAAGGAGACTCTTCACAAAAGCCCTTAGCTAGAAAACAATTTCCTATCATACTTCTTCCAAGTAGTCCTATCTTCTGCTGCTTGGGATCTTGGTAAATTGAGCTAACACAATAGTTTTTTGGCCTTCACTCCACAAGTTTGGACTAGAGGTCTTCTCCACAATAGAATCAAATCCTTGCTCGTGAAGCAGCTGTAGCTTGCTAGTGAGTTCTCTCTTGCTTTCCCTGGATCTTTTTAGGTGCATTTTAGTTTTTTAACACTATCTCTGCTTGTTGGTAAAGGAAATTATATTACACTTAGCGACACACATTCCAAATCTAGTTTGTCTAATAAACATCTGTCCCCAGAACAAGTTGGCTGCAGCTAACACCCATAGCTTCTGTCCCAAGGCCGGGAATTTGACTAGCATGTGCCAATGCTTCTGCTAGGACTAAAGAACCCAGAGGTTCCTGCCTAGAAGGTGTTGCTCCTCTGGTCAGGGTCTGACTGATCTTTATGTCTGGGATCAGGAAGGAATTTTACCTCAGTTGGATTGGCATGGGTTTGTGAGGGTTTTTGCCTTCCTCCTATAGTTATTGTCCTTTTCCTTGGACCTCTTCTGGGTGTTCTAACTACTTCCTATCCTTGCAGTGGCAGGACATTGGCAGTGCCCTTATCCCCCTGCTTTACCTGTAGCAAGCTAAGGTGGTGTTGAAGTTTAGGTCATTGTGTGGTATGTGTAAGGGTTGTTGGCAAAGTGTTTAAGGATAGGTTAGACACTTGTCTAGGATGGGTTAGATGGGAATGATCATGCTTTGAGAAGGGGGTTGGATTAGATGACTTCTGAGATCACTTCCAGCTCTGCTTCCTATTTCTTTTAAATCATGGAAAAGTACAGGGAATGTAGCATTTGGGAAAAGCCACTTACTTCTGGTCGGATGTGCACCTTTTAATTCATTGAACTCTAGGCCTTTTTTCAGTGTTGTGATGTGCCTATTTCCTTTGATTGTAAATAATCCTATTTTGGCTCCTATAGCGGGTCTTGGTTTTTTTATGACTGTCCCCCTCCCCCACCTCTGATTACAGATCTGTTACCATTGGGATGACACCTGAGACCCCCACTGGAAATCTCCAATCTTTTGAAAAAAACCCGGAAATAAGGAGCGTGCACGGATGCTGAATGTTTGGGAATGAGAGGATGAGTGAGTGAGACGTGAAACACACCACATTGAAAATCCCGCCACAGTAACAGCAGCAGCGCTGTTAGTGAGCTGAGCACTGACTTGCGTTAAAAAAACAAAAAAACAAAAAAAAACAAACACAAAAAACCTGACGTCGTCTGCCTTGAGGAAGAGGGAATGACTAAGCTGTTTGAAATAAGCAGTCTCTTCCGACAGAGACTAGGACTAGCTTTTCTGTCTTTGGGCCAGTGCGGAGCGGAATAACTAGTTTGGAAGAGAAGAAACTAGGTTCAACTGTGGTGCTCTTTGTTTGAGGTCTGGCTTTTGCTGCTGAAGAGAGCTGGAGTCTGGGTCTCTGGCCCGCCTTCTGTAACTTGCCACACAACGCTATCAGTGCACCCTGGGTTAAAGGAGGGGTGAAGGATTTTCAGTCTAAGAGTGAGTGTGTGTGAATGAGGCGGTATCCACATTCTCAACTTCAAAGTCATTGCAGTTTATCTTTTCCCAAAAAGGGTTAGCTGTTGCATTTCATAAACTAACCGAAGTTCAGTCTACTGATGCAGCCTAAGAGATGTAAAAAGAAAAGAGGAAAAAATAAAAGGAAAGTCGCTCTTTAGGGCTTTTTATTTTAGGGAAACACTGACGAATGTTCAGAGCCTCCCATTCAGAGTGACGCTTTTCATGATCTTGTTTCATCAAAGCGCCTTTCCTTCCTTAATATTGTTCAACTGTGAATGTAGAAATGGGGGGGAAAACTCTTGCGTTAGAGGGAATAGAAACAAATTGTCAAACAAGATTTCAGACTTACACACAAACACAAAGTGCTCAGAATTGGCAATGAGAACGCAAAGGGAAAGATCTCTCCTGACTTGTACTGTAGCAGCCCGAACACCCACAAAATTGTGCCAAAGAGTTGAAAAACAATAAAGTAAACCTTCAGGTAATATTTTGGATTGCAAAATGAGGATAAATTCAATGTTCAAACAATCTGATAAAATGCCATTTGGAAACTGCTTGGCCTTTTGTGCTCTTTATTTGATCGAATTTTAATGTGGTATTGGTCTCTTGCTGCACTTCAAAAACAAAAAAGGAAAAAAGAGAAATTTATATAAATATATATATACTGACTTGAGCTTACACAAGACGGCACTTGTAAAAGGTTATATTTTTCCACTGCAGTTGAAGATGAATAAAATGGTGTCAAACATTCCCCAATACTTCCTTTTTTTGTATTCTTGGTCTTTCCAGTAAAAAGGGAACCCACTAACACTTTTTTTTTTTTTTTTTTTAAACAGTGTAGTAAAAGTCTGATGGGCAATTCTGGGACAGATTAGCTTTTTGGTGTTCCCAGTCAGGCAGCTTTTAATTCTGTCATGTGAAGGATTGGAATTTCTTCGGGTTTTTTGTTTTCTTTTGTTCCATTTTTTTCTCTCAAATCAATTTTTTTCTTCCTCCCTTCCTTTTTTGGGGAATAGTCACTCCTTCACTTGTCCCAGCTCATCAGCAATAAAACAGGAAGAAAGGAGAAGGTGTAGGGTGTAAAACAGTTTTTTCATTTAACCTTTATTATGCAGCTCTTACCAGCAGTTTTAAATTTTGCACAGCCTTTTAAAAGCTGTTTGACTGTGGGAGGAAGTTTAGAAACCCCTCACCTAGTGTATGAACAGAAGCAGGTAAAATCTCTTATTATCCTTTTCTTCCCTTCTCCCAATCTGATTCCCAGGATCCATGAAAATGGGATCCACTTCTGTTGCCCATTCGCACTGCAGCATCCACAGCAGTTCTTGTACAGGGTATCAGATATGTGCCTTTCAGTGCCGGGTTCAGAATGCAGTCAAAGTGCTGACCTTTGAACCAGTGTACAAAAAAAAAAAAAAAATCCCAGGGGCTTGGAAAA
>NW_017729031.1:118947920-118960311 GCF_001723915.1 Gavialis gangeticus | reverse complement strand
CCGGGTTCAGAATGCAGTCAAAGTGCTGACCTTTGAACCAGTGTACAAAAAAAAAAAAAAAATCCCAGGTGCTTGGAAAAAAGGAAAAGCTCTGATGGCAAATTGGGAGAGCTGACCAGCTCCTAAAGCATTGGTGAGGGAAAGGCCTGGGTCACATTTCTATTAATGCCTTTTATTTTTATTTTGTTTCTTGAGGTGGGGTGGGATTTCCTAAAAAGCCATTCCTGAAGTTGGGGAGGGGGCATGGAGGGGAGAAATCTGATCATTCCTCAGTGCTACCTGTTTCTGTCCTGTGTGGCTGTTCAGCTGTAGACAGCAGGAGAATAAAGTACACTGAGACAGTAGTGGAAATAAATCTGGCGTCTCATGTTTTTTGTTCCAGGGAATGAGTTCTTCTACTAATGCTTAACACCTTGAGCTTCCATACAAGCCACACTCCCATAGTATAGTAGTGAGGAGAAACTAATTTACTCACTCCAGTATTGGTGCTGAAACCTGCAACTGCTCTCCTTTTAATCCTGATATAGCTGGGGTTTGGAGAGGGAGATAAATGCCTTGTGTATAATGTTAAAGCACCAGTGTTGCTGCCTGGCAGACTCTTAATTAATGGAATAAATCGTTGACTTTTTTTTAATGTGCCATTTCAATGCTAGGATCACAATGTGCTTGTTTCAGCAAAGCATTTTGTTAGCTTGCAGCCTGGGCTTTGCACTGGTTTTTGCTCTGCCCCCAAGATAGGGGTTACAGTGGGATACTGGAGGGCTACTGCTGAGAGGAAATACTGCTGTCTGGAAATAGCTTTTATGGCAAGTGGTGGCTCCATTCGTATTGTGCTGCTGCACTTTGTATCTTGATCTTTTTCTTTTGCTAATCAAATGCCTTGCCAGAGGCATTTACTGTACTGCTCTTGGACTTGAATGGAAAAAGTTAATGTAATCTTTACAGTACCCACTTTAATGCAGTCCTAGTATTTTTAACTTGGAACCAAGCTACTGCATTAACTTTCTCAAGTCCATCAAAGTATTGACATCCAGGCCACATGAACAACCAGTGCTTGGTGTTCATTTGGGTTTTGACACCAAGTGCTTTTCGATAAATTTTTAATCTCTGGCAACACTTCTGAAGTGCTGTTACTATGCCACCTACCAATTGGCAGTTGTGAGCTGTTAGTGACTAGAAGAGTCCCACTTACTAACAAATTGGTAGCATTGATTTATTTACCTTCTAAATAAAAGCTGCTTTATTTTTGTTTTAACCTTTTTTCTGCTTTGTTTTATATAGTTGCTGCTGCTTCTCTTGCCAGAAACCTTCCTCCCCTGCACTGCTCAGTGAGACTGTGTGGGCGTGCACTCTGAATGACATGCTCTCATCTGCTTCCTGTTTGGGGGAGCTGGAGGTGACAGGGATGTGTCATCCGCCCATGTGTGCTATTCAGACACACAGGAATAACAGTGCGATGCAAAACTATTTCCAGGAACAAGAGTCTGGCCTCTTCTATCAGTGGTTGTCTTTTGGGTTCCTTTGAGGTTTAATATCATCTACGTTCTCTTGTGTGCATTTGTGTACCTTGACAGGGGATGGTATCTTGGCAAGAGTGGATTAGCTTGCTAAATGCCTTGTTCTTCAATATGACTAAAGCAGTTGTGACCAACCTTTTTGTCCTGTGAGCCAGCTGAGCAGTGCCACGTCTGTCTGCAGGCCGGATCTGGCCTGTGGGTGACTGCGTGGTAACAACGGCCTAGCCAGGGCTCAATGCACAGCTATGTGGGGCTAGGAAATTTGGCAGCAGGGTGGCAGTGGCAGTGCTAATTGCTACTACTTTCTCACCACCAAATTTCCAGACTCCTGAACTGAAGCACAGTTTGTGATCAGGAAAGAGATGTAGAGATCAACCATGGAGGAAAAACTGATTGGCTGGGAGGTGAGCTAAACTACAGGAATCTGTTTACTTAGTCTTTACAAACCAGGCTTAAGGGTGTTAACACCTTCTGCAAACCATGGAGGTGATAAAGTAGTCTTGCTCCATCATGTAGGAGCATGTACTGAGGTTCTCTTTAATGAGGGGAAGCTTTGTCCATCATTGAAAGTACTGCCCGCTGTGGAATGCAGTGGTTGCTGCCAGCACATAGCAAAGCTCTAGGATGGTGAAGTGGGTATGTCGCACTAAAAGGCATCACAGGGAAGCAGAGTGTAATTATCCACCATGTAATTTAGTGAATTTTAATGGTTTTGACATTTACCTCTTAGGTAAAGTTTTCCCAGCATTTTTAATGACTGAGTGGGCAGGTCCTACAGCTCAGCTCTTAACCGTGACTTCTTCCAAGTTGTAACTTGTGCACTAAGCACAGGTGTGTCTGGAGAGCTGGCTTAAGACATGGTGATATTGTAGCTTTTTTTCAACTAGAAGAGGTGTTAAAATAGATTAAAATATACTCTTTTTTCATGTAAGCAAATGCATTACCAGTGGTCTGTGACTGCAAGTGGGAAGTAAGCTGTTCATACAAGAAAACTTGAGAACCAGTGTCTTGTCCAAACTTAAAGCTGGAATTTTTAATGAAAAGCAACCAAATGGTGCCTAGTGTCTCTACTTGGTAGGAGATCCTGTAGTCTGCCTTAAGTGAACCAGTTTGGACAATGAACACTTTTACACATGCTCCAGGAATGGGGAGGGGTGGGGGTGCTCAGTGCTTTAATTAGTGGTTCTAAGCTAAAATGCTGCCATGTCTCCTGTATCAGTGTCCCCACAGTTAAAAATGGCATGAGGATGCTTGAACTAAAGTTTGTTCCATGAGCTTTAGTTCCAGCACCTCTGCCACTATTTTTAAGCGTGGGAACACTGATACACAAGATGCAGGGGGCTGCTGGAGCGCAGCAGTTGTCATGCTCCAGCAGACTCGATTTAATTGTCTGCTTCAGCACACTAGAATTCCAGCGCATCAGAGCAGTCTCTGTGCTAGTGTATAGGCAGGTGCCCAATGAATATGGGCACTTTCTATACTCTCTCCTAAATATGTGGCAAATAATCAAGGTGAGAAATCCAGCAACTGCATATCTTGACAGCTTCATGTTTACATGCCTAATGTGTATTATCAAGATGATTACAAAGAGGAGCTTGTGTACAGATTGGGAGAAGTCTCATGGTGTCTGGTTTATCTTGAGATCACATGAAGTGGTTGGCTTTCTGCAGAGACTGTTTATCTCTTCCTGAATTCGACAGATATCACTTAAAACAATGGGGGCCAGCCTTTTCACAGATGTGCCATAAATTAGCCCTACAGTGTCATTGCTCCCCCGGTCTGCCCAATTTTTTCTCTGCTTCCTGCCCCAGTGGCTGCTGTGCTGCCTGTTCTCTCTGCATTATCTTGCATGCCATGCACAGAGGCTGCCTGTGCTGCTTGTAGCACTTATGCTGCATGTTGGCCACCCTGACTGTAAAACAAAAAAAACACAAACCCAACAACAACAAGATGAGTTTACCTCCACTTGTCTTCTGCCAGATGAGCAAACTAGATTTTAGTTGAGTTCCCAGGTTACTGAGTACATGTTACTGAAGAGGGGAATGTCCATCCAGCATTTACTGATCTATAGCTTGCCAGTAGATTCTTAACTGCAAATGCTCAGGGACAAGGGTTCACGTCTATAAATGTACCATATGTCCCATCACCTAAACTTGCCAGGCAAATAAGTAAACTCAAGCTTACAGCTAGTATAGCCTTTGTGTTTGATGGAGTAAAAGCATTGTTACTTCCTGATGAGGCTAATAGGAGCCCAAGTTCAGGCCTTCATGGCTACGTTAATCCAGAATTTGAGATGCAATTTGCCTTAACAGTCAATGAAACATGATGGGTGTTGCTGTATGAACAAATAGCAGAAATGGTTGCTGTGTATACTGCACCATCAATCAGCATGCCAAAGCACTCTGGATTCACTGACCCTCAAGGGAACTAACTGAGATGAACTGAGCAATGCTGTTTCAACAGCAGGGGGAAATGAGCTGGAAAAGAATTGTCCTAGCTGAAGTTAAAACTGGACATGGGTTTAATGCACTTCTTTCAAAGGGGCAGGAAACAAGCAACAGTGGTCAAGACTTATTTTTACATCTCCATTGAAAGAAAGCTCCTTCTGATAGTGCACAGTATTGCCTCTAGTAGAGGGGAAGTAGAGGGTGGCTTGATATCAGGACATGCTTTACTTGGACTTCAAATAAAGGTCCTCAAGAACCATCACTCAGATTAGTCCAGCAGATTTTTTTCTCAGGTGTTCTGCTAGCTGAGCTGATGAATGCAATATGATCGGTCTATCCATGGAGCCAAAAAAAAAAATAGATGCAGAAGTACACATCTGCTGTGAAACAGTACAGATGTGTAATTCAGTGTCCTGTGCTTGTGACGAGGTTCTACAGAAGAACGTAGAGTTTCTAGCGTAGGTAGAGCAAGTAGGGTTTAGCTGTGTTGCCACAGACCAATCTAGGAGCTACCTGTGTGCTCTTCCCAAGAAGGAGCTAGAAGGCCCCTGAAAATGCCTTTTTCTTGTTCCCTGAACTTTTTAAAAAGCATTTTATTCTGAACTTTCCCCTCCCAGCTACCTTCTGCCACCAGCTGGTATTACTAATATGTTCATTCCATTTCTTTGGTGTTACTTTCCCAGATACTTCTCTGACAACCTGCCATAGCAACGTTTATTTTGGAGAACTGCAGTCCTGCTGACCCAAAGCAGTACTATTAAAGTTTGAGCATCTTTCTCATTTACTTGAAGTAGATCATAAAAACAAAATTCGTGTGTCATGGAAACTGCAGTGGCTGTAAACCAGATGCGGAAACTAGCAAGTGCTGGTACACCTTTGAACCTCAAACAAAAATACCCTGTTAAGTACAGGCAAAGCATGGGATTTGATTTCACTTTAAGAACTAAATGCTTTGTCATTAGCTTCCTAAATTTGAGAAGGAAAAAGAAGTGGTGGGTCAAGTCCTCAGCCCTTGTAAACAGCTAAATTAATGTATCTGTGCTGAATTGCACTTGCAGAAGAGCTGAATTTAGGTGCTTATTGAAATTCAATGGAATTTCAGCATCTTAATTCCCTCCCTCACCTTTGAAAATCCTTGCCTTTGCTTTGTAATTTCAAATGAATAACTTCAGCCATAACACACACATTAGGCTGGTTCTTTAAAATATTGCAGACTTGAAGAGGAAGAAGTGCTGTCTGAAATGACTGTGTGAGATTGTCATGAGAATTTATCCAAAAGGTAGGATCGAACACCATGGTATAAAAGAAGGATGAGAACTAAAGATATTTACCCATCTGTCTATTACACTTTTTTTTAAGGAACCTTAAGCACACTGAGTAACTTTACTCAGTTGAGTAGTTCTTTTGAATTAGAAGGCCTGAACAGCTCCCTTGCTCCTGATAGATATTACTAAAGCAATATTATGAGCAAGTTAGAAAGAAAACAGACTTTTATGGAGGTGACTGAAGAGAGGGCTGAGATGTTCTTAGGACCTGCAGCGGCCACCTTTGTGTAGCGGGAGCTTGCATTAAGCTTTGACAGGGGAAACAATCCCTAGCAGCGTGGCAAACCTCTTGAAAAGCATACCTCAAGTCCAAAGTATGAGATAATGCCACTCTAATAATCAGCCACTGCCATTGCTACTGGGACATGGCAACGCTGAATTTAATGGCACCCATTTCCCACAGCTCCCATGGAGCCAAACCTTCAAGCCAGCCCCAATTGGTGCCCCTTTTAACTTAGCACCTGGGATTTGCATACCAAATGCACCAGCTGCCCATGTTGCATGTGCCTGCTGCTCTAGCAGGTAGGATGCTAGACTGGGAACCTGAACACGGGTTCTGTGATTGCCCAGAGTCTTGAGCTGGCAAGTGGAAGAAGCAAATTACTTCCCCTTGCTTTTGTGGCTGTGTATTTCCAACCCTTGGCTTTACCCATTTGTACTGTAAAGCAGGGATGTCATCTGGCCCAGCTGAGTGACCTATGACTAGTCCACAGACTGAATGAATGGTGCAGGCCGGCTCTGGGAGCTGGATCATGCTTGCAGATCTCACCCATCATGCTGGATCCAGCACATGTGGCACCTGTGCCAGCCAGCCAGAACCCAGTGGGAAGACACCCAGCATCCTAGGTACTCAGCTAGGATGGACACTAAATGCTTAGCTAGGATGCCTGCTGGAACCAGCCATGGTACTCCTGGGGCTCCACTGTTGTGGGTCTTACCCAGTTTTGGCTGCTGCCTAGGGTGGGTTCCCCATCAAGTCTGTGGGCTGGATGACCAAGGTCTGCTGGCCAAATCCAGCCAAAGGATGTTTGACACCCCTGCTGTACTGTTAGAGACCATCCCTGCAACATGCCATGTGTTTGTACGCATGGCATAATGGGGCCCTCAGGGCCTCTGTTTTGCTGTAATTCAAATGAGAAGTGATTGGGCCTTTTGGGCATGCCCAAAACAAGGTCTGGTAGCCAATCTCTGGTCTTGAGCAAAGAAGTTGGGATTCAGAGGCTGTGACCCAACTTCCTAGACTCTAAATGTTGAAGCCTGCACCTGGGAGAGAAGCAGTGCAGAAAACCTGGGTCATACCCTGTTCACGTTCCCTTTCAGCAGCTGTTCTCTGCCACTGTGACATAGGAGACTGGGTAAGATGACCCTATGATCTGACCCAATATATGACAGTTCTTAAATGCCACTTTTAGTGAAAGGGAAGCAAGCCTTCAGACCTGCCCATGCTGGGAAAGTTAGGCTGTAAACCAGGGGTGGGCAAAATGCGGCCCATGGGCCAGATGTGGCCTGCCAGGCTATTCTATCTGGCCTGTGGGGCCCCTACAAGATTTAGAAAATTAATATTTATTTGCCTGCAGCTGCCTGTCATGAGGCCCCTGATGGCTTACCAAAACTCAGTAAGTGGGCCTCTGCCTGAAATAATTGCCCGCCCCTTCTATAAGCAGATGTTTCACTGGAGGTGGTCCTGATTTGTCCTGTGTTTTGACTGAGAGCAAAGAGGAGTGGCACAACCCTTTTACACAGGTAGCCCGTCCAAACTGCATTGCTGCTCAGTGGCCAGGGAGAGAATGCACAGTCTGTCAGACTTGTCTCTGGAAAGATTGGTAATTAACTTGAATGAGCTGCTATTAATTGGCACAGCATTGGGAGGAGAGGGGGAGTGTTAGCCCCTCTCATACTGCACAGGTACTTAAATGGGGACAATACACAATACAGTCTGTGGGATCCCAAGACAAAAAGGCTTTTTTCCAGGAGAAATGAGACATCTGTTTGCTAGCTGATTTCTCCCAGGACAAAGCCTTTTATCCTGAGATCCTACAGGTGAACAACCCCATTGTTCCACTTTAAGTACCTGTGAAGTAGTGAGGGCACACTCTTTTCCCTGGGACAGTCTGGTTTAATTCAAGTCAATTGCCATTCAAACTATGTCCTGGGCCTGTTTTGTTGCAAGTCAAAGTCTGGGGCAACCAGACCTGGGAAAAACTGGACTTAGCCTTAGTGAGAACCCCCATTCTACAGTTGTACAAGTCTGTTGAGCAAATGGTGCTGTCTTTGCGCAAAGTGGTGCTGGTAGCTTCCACAGCCTAGTTTGATATCAGACCAAACTGCCTTGCAGTGGAGCAAGAACCATTTTATAGCCAGGAAGGTGTGCTTTTATAACCTATTGATGAAGTGCAGATTCTTTTCACCGAGATGAGGCCTTGCTCTCCAGGTTGTAAGGCTGTGCCAATGTGGGGAATCCATGTTTTGCTTAAGAAGTATGTGATCTTCACGCGGAGCTGCAGCCTCCAGCTGGGATGAAGACAGTAGCCTGCAGTGCTCCCTGTGGGTCTCCAAACTCCACTCCAGCCTGCTGTGAGCAAAAGGTTGCTGCTCCCTGCAGTAGATTATCTCCTACCCAGGAGGACTGGTTTATCAGGATTAGGTTGCTTGTTTGATCTGTTGTGGCTGGAACAGTTATGAAAGGACCAGATCTTCCCTACCTGAGGAGCTATTTTTCTCCCCACTCAAGATAAAAGGAGCTATGGCAGGAGCCTGATGTGATAGGGGGATACTTGTCCTCCTGAGACCAGGTGAGGAGTTGCAGGGAGGAGTAAACTACAGGCGGGTGCACTGTGTTCTAGTTTTTTCTGCCTTCCTAATGATCTGTGCTTGGTTTAAGTAAAGAACAACAGTCGTTAGAAACCAGTGGTTCAGGACCCTATATTTCAAGTGGTGAGTGTTCCTGAGAGAGAGCTCAGCCAGATCTATGATTGATGGGGCTGTAGTACCCCTGGAGTTCACACATGACTGCTCAGCTTAGTCTGAACTTCCTAGAGCTGCTGTAAAATCAGCAGCTTGGGGTCTGGGCTGTGTTCATGTTCAGTATTAAACAAATGCAGTATTAAATTAAATCCTTGTTCTGGGCCCTTTACCTGTGCGTAATTAGAGCATCCCTAGCACATGAGTTTGCAATCAAAACAGAGCAAAGGTAATGGAGGGGAAATAGAAATGAGAGAAAGTGACTAAATGTAGTGTACTCTGAAGACTGCACGCGTTCTTTAAAAAAATAAATAAAAAGGCGAATGAGCTTTGTATTTTAACTTAAAAAAAAAATTCCCGCTGGAGTTGTGGAAGAGACAGAAGATGGAGAAATGGTGTCCCAGCCGCAGTGAACCGGAACCTCCATGAGGTAAGTTTTTATTTATAGCATTGGATAAATAATTAACACCACCCTGCTGTGAATAAAATCAACTGGCTATGGCAAATGCCTTGTGTGGACTATCAGTGACAAGGCTGGAGATTTTTTGTGGTCTTGTGTCTGTTCCAGTGAAGTGATTCCTCATCCTAGTCCAAACTCGGTTCACAGGGGTGAGAAGTCAAAACTTTAGCCACTGGTTCTGGACCAGAGTGCTGTAACATGCTGGGTTGCCACAAGATCCTTTTAAAGATGTTGCACAATTTTAGCACAGCTTAGGTATTCAAACACCTACACAATTTGCAAGATAAACCTAGAGCTTTCCGATAGGAATCCAGTGTCCAAACCGTTTTGAACTGTTGTGGACTTTCTGAGCTCTTTGCAACAGAAGAATTGTTCTGTTATCTTTCGTAGTCAAGAAGCAATTGAAAACCATGAGTTAGCATTTTCCAAAGGGTACTTCAAGTCTAACAAGGGGTCCTTTTGCTCCTTTACACATGTATATGTATTATACAATTATCTACTTAATTGCACAAGCCCAACCAACTATAAAGTTATTGCTGGAAAAGGTAATAACTTTTATAGCTGGTTTCTGTCCAGCTTTAATTTGCAAGTGCATCTTGTGCCCCTGTGGCTGGGAACTGTCAGCTGATCGGAACTCCCAATGCTGGGTGCCCATATGCACCCTGAGCCTGGCAGCTCCTAGCTGACAGAGCAGGTGCCCCACAGCTGGGAGCTCCATCAGCGGGAGCATCCCATACACCAGAGGTTCCCAACCCTCGGGCTGCAGCCCAGCACTGGGCCGCAAAGGGTTGGCTGCCAGTCTGCAGAACGGTTGGCTCCTGGACTGGACGTCCGGAAGTGACCAGCATATTGCTGACTGGCAGCAACCCTTTTTATACTAAATAGGATAGACAAGGCAAAGAAGAGGAGTGGCAGAGCCCTTTTACACAGATATCCCTTCCAAAATGCATTGCTGCTCAGTGGCCAGGGAGAGAGAGTGCACAGCCTGGCAGGCTTGTCCCTGGAAAGATTGGTAATTAACTTGAATGAGCTGCTATTAATTGGCACAGCATTGGGAGGAGAGGGGAAGTGTATAGACAAGGCACAAAAGAACTGATAGACAAGGCAAAGAAGAACTGAGAGACTTGCCCCTAAAGATGCCCCCTTTTTATACTGAGTATAAAAAAGGTTTGGCTGCTGGTCCGCGCTATGCCAGTCACTTCCAGTCCGCAGTCTAAAAAGGTTGGGAGCTACTGCCATGCACCCTGCAGCTGGATGACCGCAGCTGCTGCACTTCCAGCTGCAGGTGTGTGGTGTGTCCCCACAGATGGAAGCGCCTTCAGCTGAGAGGGCTGCCAGCTGTAGGAACTGCCCCCTGCACCAGCGATTAGGTATGATAGGATCTGATTTGTCATTCCATAATTGCACCTCTTGCCATGCACGTGTGACATGGCAGGAGGTGCAATTGTGTGGATCATGCATTAGATCTCATTGTGCCTTGTCCTGCATGTGTAAAGGGGCCCTTTGTGTCCAAAAAGGTTGATAAGCATTAACTTAGCCACTCCCTCACGCTTGGTTTCATTCACAGTTGAGGAGGTAGGGTGGCTGGTTTGGAGATTTCAGCACGCAACTGGGACTCGGGAACTGAACTCCAAGCTCCCAGCTCTTGCAAAGATGCCCCTCTTGGACTTTGGGGGAAAGTCTATCTCTGTTTCTCTCTCATTCCCCGTGTGCAAAATAGGGATCGGTTCTTCTTTGCCTTGTCTATTTGGCTTGCAAATCCTCCAGGACAGTGCATGTCTCTTCCCTATGCTGTGTGCAGTACCCAGCATTTCCATTTGCAGCAAGGTACAATTATTTCTGTCAACTAATAGCATATGAGAAAAAAAACAAATGTTTCCTCTTCTGAAACTGTTGGGAGGAGGGTGCAGAACGTTATCCTTTTGCAGACCAAATAATGTGCATCTTAATTTCATATTTATGTCTATTGCCTGCTGTGCAGGGGGTTGTAAAAATGCACAGATTAGTGGAGATACAGACTGTACCCAAAATGCATTAGAGAGTTAAATAATTCAGTTACCAAGTTAACATAGAAATGAGATGGGGAAAGAGAGAGAGAGAGAGAGAGAGAGAGAGAGAGAGAAGGAAGCATGAAAAATGTTTGTGAATACGTGGAGTCCACGTGAAGTGTGTGTGTAGTGGGAGACACAGGGTTGTTGCAGCTGCAGAGTCAGCTTTTGTTCAGACAGTGGGAAAACAAAGTCAGATCTAAGCAGGCAGATGGAACTGACTTGTGCATTTAGGAATAAACATGGTGGTTTTGAGTATGTTCCAGTCATGGCTGGGGAGCTCATAGGATGGGTTGGTGAGGAGGTAGGAGGTCATGTTTCCTTCACCAATAGCAAAGATAAGGGGTAAGATCCTGCTTGTATTGTGAAGCCATCACTAAAACCTCCATGAAGATCTGCCATTGAGGTGAGCGAAGCCAAGATGTCACTTCAGGCAGTCCTTAATGTGGCTTGTTGGCACTAATAAACTTAAAGGTTTGTCTAAATAGGGTAAATGGCTAACGTAATCATAATTCCCCACGTGGACGCCGTATTCCACGACACGACTTGATTCTAGAGTGATTCTGCTCACAAACTGGAGTATTATCCAGAAGAAAAACTGTTATTCCAGAACAGCGTCCAGACAGGAGTGTTGTTCCAGAGATAACTATCCTGATCAGTGTCCTCTGGGTAGGCAAGGTCTAAGCCAGAGGTGTCCAACCTTTTTGAATGTGGGGCCGGATCATGAACTTTATCACCCAGTGGGCCGGTGAACCATATTCAAAGACCTCACAGGAAGTGATGTCATGTGACTTCTGACACCAATGAAGTTGCAGGAAGTGACAATGAAATGGGTCTAACCAGTTCAAAACTCTCCCTCTATAGCACCCACCTCTGCCACTGTTCGGGACAGGATACTGAGCTGGATGGACCATGGGGCTGACCAAGCATGGCACTTTTTATGCTCTTATGTTCAGAATCTCTTATGTTCTTTGGCTGAGCTTCCAAACTATGGCTGAGATTTGCAAAACAGGGTAGATAGGCATGTTACAAAGTTGTCATAAAAGATTTGGAGCCCTCTAAATCCCATTCATTTTAATGGAAGTTGGCCTTTTGACTCAGCTTTGAAAATCTCAGCCCCAGGTGCCAACCAAATAAGTCAAAATATATTTTGCATTTCTATGCAGCACATCTATGTGGGGTTCTCCAAGCATTTTACAAACATTAAATGAACCTCAGGATGAGCTCAGCCGGAGCAGCAGTGGCTCAGCTGCACTTTCCCCCTACCTGCACTGGTCAGTCCCGAGCGGCACATGGCTCCGCCGCCACTTCTGCTGGCTGGTGCTGACCCGGGCAAGTCTGTCCCATCTGGAGCAGCACACAGCTGAAGCTGGATTCCCACGTGCTGCTGGGGCAGGGAGGAGCCTGGTCGGGTCGGCACTGGCCAGCAGAATTGGCGGCAGAGCCGTGTGCCGCTTGGGACTGACCGGTGCAGGTATGGGGAAAGTGCAGCTGAGCCTCTGCTGCTCCGGCTGGGCTCATCCTGTCCCGAGCGTCACACAGCTACTCCTCTTCCCACACGCCATCACCTGGACAAGGGAGAAGAGATTGATGTCATATATCTTGACTTCAAAAAAGCCTTCGATCTGGTATC
>NW_017729031.1:118926537-118942920 GCF_001723915.1 Gavialis gangeticus | reverse complement strand
GCCTCAAGGGATGACGAGGTCGAACGGTCAAACTACTGCAAGACCGTTTCAGGCTGGACATAAGGAAGAATTTCTTTACTGTCCAAGCCCCCAAGGTCTGGAACAGCTTGCCATTGGAGGTGGTTGAAGCACCTACATTGAACACCTTCAAGAGCAAATTGGATGCTTATCTTGCTGCGATCCTATGACCCTAGCTGACTTCCTGCCCTTTGGGCAGGGGGCTGGACTCGATGTTCTTCCGAGGTCCCTTCCAGCCCTAATGTCTATGAAATCTACGCACCGTGTTGGCAACGTCAAGCTGACACGGTGTGTGTGGGAACCTTGTCCCTTCCCCAGCCCTTCAGCAGTCATTAGGAAGCTGCTGAGGGGTTGGGGGAGGGACAAGGGGTGGGAACGAAAGTAAACAGTGTTTACTTTTGTTTCCTGTCGCAGCACCGCGGCCCTTAGAAAACAGCTTGGCAGGCCACATGGCAGCGCGGGCCGTATGTTGGACAAGCCTGGTCCAAGCCAACCTACTGGCTGATGCTGGCACTTAGAGTATAATCATTCTGCTGTCCATCTGCAGGTATAAAGCAAAGAGCTGGAGTACAGGATAGCCAAATGTTTGGAGGAAATGAAACTGGAAGGAAAGATACTTTGGTTTACTCCTCATGGATATGAGGGGGGCCTGTTGTAGTGATCAGTGGGTTCAATAAACACAGGTATACAATGAATGAGAAGAACTGAGCAAAGAACTTTATTGTAGAGCAGTAGGCAACCTTTGCAGACCCTTGGTCTCTCTCTAACTACCATAACTGAGGGTCCGTCTTCTGATTCCCAAATTCTGTAGCTTTCTAAGTAAGGGAGTGTCTCTAAATTATAACTTCATCACTACATCTTCCCTCTTAACAATAACTACAAAAATAAAATAACATAAAATTCCATTCACACACATCTTTTTTTTAAGTTTAGTAACAGTCTAATGAATTCCTTTAGCCAATTAAATATCAAATCCAAAATCCAATCCATCTAGTCTGTAGTGTCCTTTTCTTATCTGTCTGACTTGTCAGGCATCTGCACATGTCCCCATAACCCCTGCTCAGGAAAGCTCCCAGATCACTTTTGTGATCATGGTATTTCCCCTGCCATTAACACACATCTGCAGAGAGGCTACTAGCACATCACACTGGAAAGAGTCATTACCACTCACTTTCCATTCCATCTTTTCTGCTGCTCTTTCAACATGTCTCTGTGAGTCTTTTTTCAGGAGGTTTCACTTTCTTCTCAGACCAAGGAAGTATCAAATCCAGTTTATTATTTATTTTTGGTGGGAAGCTTTTCCTCCAAGTCTTGATAGATTTGAGTCCTTAAAGTGGACTTTTGGCAGCCATGCTTCTGCACATAGCATAATGTTCATTAGCTACAGACCACTAAGGCTGATTTCCTCTTTCTGCGTGATAGTACTTGCATTTGTGTCCATAGCTACATTTCTTCTCATAAGGACATGGTTGCTTCTCACATTCTGGAACAATTGGTTTCTTTCTAACGTTGTCCATATTTGGGCCATGACAGGCAAAAGGATCACCCAAGAGGCATGAATGTTGTGTCTTCTTTTACAAGCACATGCTTAAATAGATTGTGTTTCTCATAAGCTGCTAGACCCAAAATCGGCGTTGCCTCTCTGGGTACTGCAGTGAATGGGAATTTGTATACTTTACTTTTATACCAGATGCTTGTTAAGGCTTCTTTCTTTCACTGGTATATTTGTTCTTGAATAGCCAGTTATTCTGATATTTTTTGGATTTGGGTTTGGTCTCAATTTTATCTTTCTATAGTCATGCTTTAGTAAAATACTAACGTGAGCTCCAGTGTCCAGTTCAAATAAAGCCATTGTTTCTTTACTTCCACAGACAAAATTCAGTCCCTGGAATTGATTTTGCTAGATTCAATCATACCTATTTAAAAAAAAAGAAATCCTTTTTTACTTTATGCTAAACTGCATACACTAGAGATTTTTGTGTAATGCAGTGTCTGCAATGCCACAAATAATCCTCTCTCAAATCAGAGATTCTGTTGAGATCTTAAAAGCACAGTTCTTCCCCCATCTCTTTTAGTTCAGTAACATACTATGCTTTGTTCTGTTGTTTGTTTGCAGATTAAAAAAATCTGTGTCTTTCAGGGAATCTCATTCTTTTTTTGCGTGCAATACTCAGATTTTGACAATATTTCACTTAATTTCATATTTTGGCCTTTTTCAAAGGTAAAGGTCTTAAACAGGGCTTCCTCCCCCATAACCTGCAAGAAGGCTGAGGATTTGACTTGGTCATTTTTCTTTTCTGCCCCTGTGGCTGCTAAGTGACGTGGAAACCTTTGTCTGAATACTCTTCAGTTCTCTGCTACGTTGCCCAACATAAGAAAGGCAGGTAGAGGTTGCAAAACTTCCATGATGAATTGTCCATTTACTTAGAGTATAACTGTACAGGATGATCACTTAGAGTGGTCCTTCTTTAAAGTGGCTATATGACTCCACTTGCTTTCAGTTTCCAACTTCTTTTCAGTTTAGAACTCAAATTCTTCCATGTTGTCTCTCATTTACCACTCCTGACGCCATGTAATGATCACTGGGTTCAGTAAACACAAGCGTACAGCGAATGAGAAGCTCATTGTTTAGTTCTTTAGTGTGGAACAATAAGCAACTACTACTGCATACCATTTAGGTCTCTGTACCTAACTATCTTAACTGAGAGACCAGCTCCCAACTTCTGAAGCCTTCTAAGTAACAGTGTGTCTCTAAATTATAACTTACCACTACTTTTGTGACATGAGAAACCTTCATTGTGACTGGCTCTGTTGCCCAGTCGGGGATGGGTTCTTTGGCTATTCCTGTACAAACGTGATGCATTCCTTTGTATTGGAATTGCCCTCTATTGCCCCCTTGCTTGCTTGTGTAACCCTCATCCAAGGAGTCCCCTGGACCCCAGAGTGGATCACTAGTTTTACAAGAGCAGGATCTGGCTCTGTAAGATATAATGTGAAGTGAACAGTAAGATTTACACACATACAGCACTTAGTGACATGGAGACTTGGTCCAAGGCTGGGGTTTCCAGGTGCTACCACCCTACTGCTAATAATCAGGGGCAGATCCTGCACTGCTTTAAACCACACCACTGGAGCAGTAGCTGGGGAGTGCCTGTCCCAGTGAGGACAGGGGAAAGATGGAACAGAGGTGTAGTCACCCCTGCAATGCCAGTCGCTGGTCCCATGCTTGCCTTTACAAAATCCTGGATCCAACCCTGCTAACAGCAGTATCTGAGATATACCTTGAGGCAGCAGCTGGAGGTCTTATGTGCGTTTCAGTGTGGGGGGTGCACCTCTACTGCACAAGGCCCAAAACAGACATCTTGCCACCAGCTGCGGACATTGAACCAAGGGGTATCTGGAGCAATGCAGGACAGTTGTTCCAGTTCTACTGTCTTGGTCTTGCTCTTGCCTGTGTCCCTCCACTATTCTGCCTTCCTCTTCTGCCACTCATACACTTATAATCTTAGCTGCTGTTTAATTGGCTAACTTTTCTTAGGCTTTGCACTGATCAGTAGATTTGGATGTTTTGGGGCAGTGGGAACAGATGCTGTTTGCTTCCTCCGCTCCCATTACTCAGTGTAGATGACATTGGTCCTCACCTAGGTTATCTGGTCCTCATCTGGGTTATCTGGAATTGTGCGCATATCCTGTGCAACCGTTCATTCAGATTCCTTTCACTGATCATTGCAGATGTAGCGGGCCAAACTAACACAGCATCTCACTAATGCAGTCCTAACTGTCTCAGTCCGTTTAACCTTCAGTGGCTGCATTACCAGCATACTTTGAGGTGTCAATCGCAATCAGCAGATACCAATTTCCATCTGGGGTTTCTGGCATTGTGCCTTTCAAGTCCATTTGTACATAGGCATTTGAGGCATTTCTCTATTCTGAGGGATTCTGTCTCCCTTTGCTCTCTGATGCACTTTTCCTTCTGGACAGGTACAACAGGAAAGCATCCAATTTTTGACATCTGCAGCCCTGTCCAGCCAAAGAAAATCTGTTGGATACTTAGCTCCATGCTTATTATGCCCGTGGGATGCCTTTGAACAGCTTGTACGTGGGCAGCCTCCAGTTGTTCAGCCACTTTGATAACAGTAGTTTCTTAAAGGGTTGCATCTGGCATAGAAATCCTGGGTCCTACTTCTGCTTTTGTACAGGAGTAGAATCTGGTGTGTAGGTTTATCCAGTATGCTGTCATCCTTTGCCATTGCAGGTGAAGTACTCTGGGCCAAGAATCTGAATTGCTTTAAGACTGAACTTGACAAGTTTCTTGAAGAGATGATACGACATGATAGAGACAGTTCAACAATGCACATGCAGAACCAAGTAACTGTAGTCCCCATGCTGGGTATAGAGGTGAAGGATGTGACCTCCATGGAAGGAAGAACTCTTCTATTGCATCCTCTGTTTAAATTACTGAGTGCCTATGGCAAAACAGCATGATTTTATTACCAGTAACTGCAGCAAAATTACAGAATTTGGCATAGGCAGTGACTGCAAAGCAGAAGACCTGCTCATCTCACCTCTTCTACATCTAAGCATCAGCTCCAAAGCATATGGAATTTGATGGTTGTTGTTGTTTGGTGCTTTTATGGGACACTTGAACTGCATATCAGTTACCTCCTTAGGGCTACACCATCACCTTACCTTGCTTTCCCTTGCTAGTTTGCATAAATATAGAGATAAGAGCAGTACTTGGGGCTTGCAACCACTTCCTTCCATCTTCTTGGGAACCAATCCATTTGAGTTACATCAGACAATGTAACTGCAGTCTATGACATAAGCCAGGGGGAGCCTGATGAGTCTTAACTGTGCATTCAAGCAATAAAATGCTGACATTCATGCATGCCCCACTGGGTCACCTTAACAGCCATTCACTTGGATGTTCAGAACACTGTTGCAGCCAGTCTTGATGGACATTGCCATGAGGTCATGCATGACAGCTATACAGCTTATTTACAGATCCTTTTCCAAGCAGGGCTCACTTGTCTGAAGACCTATTTGCAACAAGCACAAGTAAGAAATGTTACCAATTTTATTCCAGGGCTGTCTAATGTGGGCTCTTTGGAGAATGCTGCCAAGATTCGTGGTCAGGACAAATGGTGCACGTGTTGCAAATAATGCTAAGGCATCTAACCCTAAGGAAAATGGAGCAGGATGGAGTATAGCTCATCATAATAGCTCCCATGTGCTGAGATTTTTCTAACTGCTGCAGTTTCTCCAAATGTCAGTCAATTCATCCACCATTATGCTTGTCTATTGAGGCAGACCTTCTGATCCAGGACAAAGGGTTTATCCAGGAGCAGGAAGGAATCTATAAGAATACCCTGCTAAATGCAGACAGTTCTAGCCACTGTGCAATCCACACCTTATCCCTACTTATCAGTCTTCACTAGCAGACCTACTGGACTATATCTTTTCATTAAAATGGTACAGATGTCTCTCTCTCAGTTCTTTAAGAGTGCAATTAGCATCCATAAGTGCTTTCCATCCTCAGCTGATTATTCTGCAATGTTCTTGCGTCAAGTCACAGCAAGATTTATAAGGGACTTTATACATGTAGCAAAACTAACGCTCTCATGGGTTGTCACAGGCTGTAAAAACTTTCCTTTGAGTCTCTGGTTTCCCATGCATTTCTCCCCTTTTGTGTGAAAGTGGTCTTTCCTGAAGCTGTAGCATCTGCTAGGAAGGCAGGGGAAGGGGGGAATCTGGTGTCCTCTCCTGATGAGAACATCTCTCTATGTCATTAGATCAACATGGCTAGAATCAACATCCCCAACTCTCCTGATGTAACATTCCACTGCAGCAATGTTTCCCTTATGCCACACACTGTCTTTCACATTAACCAAGTTATTCCATTACTCTAATTTTTTCCCCCAAAACCTCAGGCCTGAAGAGCTGGCTCTGCCCTCCTTGGGTATTAAAAAAAAAAAAAATCTTAATTTTTTATTTGTACAGAACAAAATCCTTTGGACAATCCCCTAGATTATTTGTCTCCTTCAAGGGAATAAAGTGTCTCAGAGTGGATCTTGGGTTGTATCCATCTCCATTAGAACTCATCTAGTGTTCAGGTTACCTGCCAGTCTTAAACCCCACTCACCTAGGGCCTCATGGGGAATATCCCTATGACTGACACGTGCCTGGCAGTAACACAGGTTTATGTTCTTTGAGCACAGTGGGCAAGTACATGTAGCCAATGCGGACACCTTCCTTGGTGGGACAATGCTGAAGTCAGTCCCAAGGCTCCAGATATTCACCTCCAAATTCGAAGGCTGCCTGGGAGTCTCCTGCAGGGAGGAGCTCCCAGCAGGGAAAGACTACCTATCTACCAGCTCAGCAAGGAGAGTTGTTCAAGGAGCGTTGTCCACGTGGGAGTTCCAATCCCCACCCGCTTCCCCCGCTTTGGATTCACCCACTATTACGTTGGGCAGAGGAAGTACCAGGTTGCCCAGAGGTTCTGCATTGCTCTCTAGGCCCTTAATAGAGCAAACAAGGTGAGTGAGAGTCTAGGCATGGCCCAGATGGACACTGCTGGCAAAACGTCCCATCTCAGGCACCTGCGCGCAGGAACAACACATCCTGCAGAACATCAGTTACCAAACTGGCAAGTCATTTTTCTTTTTGACTCCAGGGAAGGACACACTTGAGGCATATCTTGGTGGGTATCTGTTCCAAGAAAGTGAAATAAGATCAGCTAGCAACCCTGGACCCTCCAGTCCTCACTCCATCTACCAGGGACCATGACAAAGGCAAGTCTCCCTACCTGCCAGAATGCCTGGGAGGAACGGCTCCCCAGAGTCTTATCCATTTTCCTGCCTGCCACAGTCCTCGTTCTCTCTGAAGGTGACCAGCAGGGCATGTGGGTCTGTGCTGGACATCCAAGGGTTGGTTCCTGCTTCTTAAAAACATTTCATATCAACGGTGTGACTGAAGGTGACAGCTTTTTTTTATTGCCTATCCTGGACTGGATTAGACCAAGACTAGTGAAAAGGTCCCACTGTCCCTCCTCTAAGTCCTATGGCACCACATCAACCGTGCTTTCAAAGCTTGGTTATGATTGGGACTTTCAAGGAGTTGAAGGGACTTAGGAGCCTCACTCCTATGAAAATCCAGTGAAAATGCAGTATATGGATGCTTCACAAATCTTACCTTGCTGTTTAAACAGTGGTCGCTAGAAGGGGGTGTTTCTTAAGGGAACCATTAAATCCTGCTGGCATTTGACTTCAGAAAATGAGAGAAAAGGTGGGATGAGTTATGAAGCTGTGGGAGCATGTTATGTGGCAAACTCAAAACTGGTAGAAGGAAGTATTTTCTCAGGACTTATCTAATTCAGTTTGAGAACTTGCTGCCACTGTCTAGTGCCACAGCCAAAAGCTCTGTAAGACCGCAAGGAGGGACAGGTGACAAGTTTGGGCAACATTTTTGAGCAACCTTTGTTTTTTTGAAGGGGAGGGAGCACATTAAGAATGCCGAATCAATGCTTCTGACCAGTTCTGTGAATTTGTGTTGATTTTTGCCAAATCTTGCGAGCCACTATATTCCCCTGCCCCGAACACCACCACTAAACAAATCCACACCAAAATATTTTGTTTCACTGTTTTAAATACAAAATGACATTTTGGTTCAATTTCCTGTGATGTTATTTTTTAAATATCTGTGGTTTGCTTTGAAAATTGAATCCAGTCAGTCAGGTTTGGGTACCATTTAAAGGAAAATGGTCTCTACACTCTGTTTTGCCAAAAAATGTCATTTTTGTGGGCTGACCCAGAACCCTATTTTTCCATTTTAAATTGCCAATCAAGTTGAAAATCTGTTGTTCACCAAGCTCTAATGGAACATTTTACATGGATATTGAGTAACAAGGATAGAAAGAATTGCTATGTTTTATACTTAGAGAAGTACTGTAATACAACAGAGAAAAACATATATTTCGGGGTGTAACCCAACCCTGCACTGTTATGAGCTGACACCATCCTGGGGGTGGATTAGCTAGCTTTCAGTTGCTACTTCAGTGCAAGGTCTTGCACAAGTCTCTGTAATACCTCATTCAGGCTCCTGCTGGAGAGAGGATATTGGGTCAGATGGGACTTGGATCCGATTCATTATGGCAATTTCTGTGTTGTCTTATGCAAAGGGGAATTCCATGTTGGATCAGTATCGCAGTGGTTGATAGCAGCTCTGGAACTCAAGCACGGCTTTTCTTCTGAATATTGTTGTTAACTACATGCTTTGACAATATCCCACTGGCTGGTGAAGTGTGTGAGCCTGTACAGGTGCCTCCATCCCATTCAGTAGGGATAATACGCACACAGCCTCCCCTGTGTCTCAACATTTCATTTTTTCCTTGACAAAATGAGGGTAATGTTCACCTTGTAAAGGTGCTTTGGTGCAGAGAGCCCAAAAGACTGTTGGCTGGTAAGTCCAATGGAAATATCTTTTGTTTCTTGGAACATCTTTGCGCAGGCATTGTTCCTTTGTTCTGTGCATGTACAGCACCCAGCGCAGTGGGTCCCTGCTCCATGGTTGTGGGGCCTATAGGCTTCTCTGTAATCAAAGTGATATTAGTAATTATTAATAATAAATCCCTGGCTGCTGCAAGTATAAAGGTTGCACAATGTGTTTGTCAGAGCTCTGTGAGGAAAACAGAGGTATAGTCAAGATCTTCCTGCAGCAACCCCCCTATCCTTTACTCTTAAACTAAAAATGACTCTTCTGATCACCCTTTATGTGCTGCTAACAAATATAACTTTCTCTTAAAGAATTAAAAAGTTATGAATGGATACTAGGAGCATGGGCCAGACATGAGTTATGTGTTAGAGAAGGTTATAAGCAATGTAATGATCTATTTGATGCTTTGATCAATGACTCCTTAAAGCATTGATTGATCCTTGATGAACCGCTGATATTGTACCCTTAATATTAAAGTGTGACCCATGTGCCCTTAGCTATGAACAGTGTGAGGCCTGTGGCAGGTAGCTGAGGAGTTTTGCATCTATCCTAGCAACCCTCAACCAGGGAGCCACAGCCCCCTGGGATGCCCTGAGATCCTTTAAAGGGTGTTGTGGCGTGCCATGCAATGTTAGTGCAGTTAGGTATGCAAACATGATTTACAAGATAAATCCGGAAATTTGCAATAGGAATCCATAGTGTTAAAACATGCTGACATTCTGAGGTCTTTCTGAGTTCTTTGCAACAGAAGAATTGTTCTATTTGTTTTTTTCTGTGAAACAAATGAAACCTAAGATCTAGCATTTTCTGAGAGATGCCTTGAGTCTACTGTGAGGTGCCTTGAGTCTAAAAAAGGTTGAGAACCACTGATTTATCCAGTGGAGCAAAGTGGTTACACACACACATGTGCGCGCACGATTAACTGCAACATCAATAAGAAGTGCTGAATTAATTTACTTCTGAACTGTTTGTTTAACTGTGCTGGAGAAAGGCATCCTGGTTTTCTCATAGATGCCTCTCTGGAAGATGCTTCAGAGACATGCCTAAGTTATCCAGCATAACTTCTGTACAGGGTAAACTGGGTGAAATGTTATGGCCTGTGCTATACAGAAGGTCATTTTAGATGATCTAATGATCCCTCCTGGCCTTACAGTGTCTCTCTCTGCATTTCTATTGAGCCCGTCTTCGTAGCTGCTAGTGTGACATCTTCCAAATGGAAGGTCAGAAGGTTTGAACACGCTCACAAAAGCAAGGTTAAGTCTTGAATTTCATTCCCTAAGAGGCTCAAAATTTACAGTCCCTTCATGCTCATTCTGTGGCCAGAGTCAAATTTCTCATTGTCATCTCTCTTCCTCTCCTGCTCTAATTCTTGTAGGGAGACAGCTTCACAGCTGACTCCAGATGCTGAATCCCAACTGCATGACATTCACCCTGCTTCACACATGCACAGGAGAAGACGTGCTGAGTTTTCTTTGCATCAAAATTAACTTCAAACCTGATGGAAAGCCTTAATTTGCACTTCAAAGTGTTTTGCAGCAATCTGCAAGCATGAACAAATCCTGAAATGATGCCTGGCTTTTTTCCATGGCCCTGTTTGTTAGTGAAATGAGACTGGGTTTTCTTTTTAAGTCCCAGATGCAAAGCCCTATCTACCAACCTGCCTTAGACATCACTGATCATGCATGCTAATTCTGCTTCATTAAACTGTCTTTTCTTATGCTTTGGAATTATTGATCTATCAAATAGCAGTACACATCCTTCAGTCTCTGTTTTATATCTCCAGGGCATGTGACTAGTAACTCAACCAACGTTGTGGTGGTAGGAAGTTAGGTGCAAACTAGAATGAAAGCGTTGTATTTTGCTCATAAAAGTTTATTAACAACATAACTATATTGGTTCCTATTCATTTTAATGTGGACAAGTGCACTCCCAGAGCCTTATCCTGCAGCCGTGTACTCAAAGGAGCAATCTTAGCTCAGCAGAGAAGTTGCTTAGAGATCACAGTATCTACTCACTTGGGTAAGGATGAAGCAAGCAAAAATTTGCACAAATCAAGCCTTGAGATTGTGAGGCTCTTACCTGGGTGCCTTGTTTAGTGTTCAGTTGGTAAGAAATGAAAAACAGGAGAGCTCATTTCACCTTTTAACTGCAGAAAAAAGAAACATGAAAACTCAGTGCACTTACTACTCAGACCCCTGATCAGAAAAGGGATGCTTTGGCAGGGCAAATTAAGCAGTTTGCAGACAGTGGAAAAACAGGCCATTCTTTGAGATAAAAAATAGCTTCTCTAGTGCTTCCTATGGCAACAGCCAAGCATTTCCCAATGTCTAGAATTTATGAAGCTCATTGACTGTTGGATCCTTTTGTCCCAATCACGTTTTTCAAGCTATAGGCAGGGATTGTCATCCACCCCTGACAGGTGACTGTTTCTGGGGCAGAACAGGGATAGGGTTTATTAGCACCGAGCAACATTAAACAACTGTCTTGGAGAGGAAGCAGAAAATATCTCAGCCAATTGCAACTGCAGGAGGAAAGAATTATCCAAGGTGGAGTTGGGCTTGAACACAAGGGCTAAATCTCTTGTCTGTAGGGGAGAATGTTGTGGGGTTTTCTTAACAGGTAATGCCAGACAGTCTTACCTGCCACAGCATGGGTTCACCATGGCTGAATGCTGACTGCGTGGACCAGGGGCAGAATCTACTCATCAGCGTTGCTCTCCTTATCCTTGTTGAGCCCCCTGTCCTTGCTGAGCAACAGGGATCCAGGGAATTACAGGTCAATCAGTTTGACATAAATCCCTGGAAAAATCCTGGAAAAAATTATCAAAAAATCCATTAGCATTAGGCTAACAGCAGGCAACATTCTAATAGATAGCCACTATGGTTTCATTGGGGTGGGTCATTTGAGCCTAGTTTTCTCTCCTGCCCAGGGCAGGGGGTCAGACTAGAAGATCTGCAAGGTCCCTTCTGACCCTGCATCTATGAATCATTGCAGGCAGGTCATGCCTGACCAGCCTCATTTCCTTCTATGATGATCAGGTAACATGCTGCCTGGATAAGGAAGATGAAGGTTAACATCATTTACTTAGACTTTGAAAAAGCCTTTGACTTGGTCTCCCACAATGGGCTCATGGTAAAATTGGAGAACCGTAGCCTTGATAAACGAATAGTCCGGTGGCTTGGGAACTGGCTCTGAGGCAGTACCCAAAGTGTAATCATAGATATAACTAAGTAATTATGATGCTTGGTGACCAGTGGCATCCCTCAAGGTTCAGTACTCAGCCCAGTACTTTTTAACATATTCCTTAATGATTTGGACGCTGGTATTAAAAGCAGACTGGTTAAGTTTGCAGATGATACCAAATTATGTGGGACTGCAGTCACACTGGAGGATAGACTGGGGATACAGGCAGACCTGGACAGGTTCACAAGGTGGGCTGATCAAAACCTGATAATGTTCAACACTGAAAAGTGTAAGGTGCTCCATGTGGGGAGAAATGACCTGCAACATACTTACAGGCTTGGCAATCCTACCCTTACTAGCACCACAACCAAAAGAAACCTGGGGGTCTTGATAGATCATACAATGAATGTGAACTACCAATGTGATGCCATAGCCAGCAGGGTAAGCAAAACACTACATCTCAAACAAGACTAAAGATGTCATCCTCCCACTTCACTCGGCCTTGGTAAGGCTGCAGCTGGAGTACTGCATCCAGTTCTGGGTACCACACTTCAGGAAGGATGTGGAGAAGCTTGAGAAAGTAGGGCTATGCTTATGGTTAGAGGTAGCAGGCCATACAGTGAGAGGCTGAGAGACATGGGTCTGTTCAGCCTGGAGAAGAGAAGACTTGGAGGGGACTTGGTGGCAGCCTATCAATATATAAGGTGCATATCAGGGACTAGGAGAGCATCTGTTCACCAGGGCTCCCCAGGAAGACTAAATTGCTAGAAGGCTGCTTTAGATTAGATATAAGGAAAAACTTTACAACTCGAGCCCCCAAGGTCTGGAATAGACTCCCCCCAGAAGTGGTACAATCACCTACTCTGTATTTCTTAAAAAATTTTTTAGACCCTCACCTTGCAGTCTTTCCAGCCCAAGCGCAGGAGGGCTGGACCTGATGATCTTGAGAGGTCCCTTCCAGCCCCTATGAATCAAAAGCTGCTGCTAAGTTGGCAGTGGCTGAGGGAGCTGCAGAGGGAGGGTGTGGGATGGTGACCACTGGATTCCACCCCTGCTCTGAGGCCAGGAGCTGAATAAAGCCCCTGGTGGCCATTCCAGTGTCCTCATATCTCTATTCCAGCATGGAAATGCTTACATCACACCTCAGTTTTTTATGACTGAGTTTAGCTTAAAAAAAGGCTGAGGTATATGAGTAAATATGGTTTCTCCAGCCCTGTGTTGAGACTGGTTAAATTTAGGTGCAGAAAGCAGGATTTCCCCCATCTTCCCTGGGGTGCCCTACATTGCTATTAAGAACTTCTGGTTGCCCACCCAACTAATGGCCTAACTGCACCATGATAAAGGATGAGAACACAAAGGACTGTGACCATGGGGCAAGATCACTTTCAGGTGATAACAAAATTCCCACTTGTGGCTATAGAGAGAGGTCAGCCTGCAAGTGAAAATGTCACTGATAGAAGAGTCACTTTGGGTGCATCTACACGTCAGTGTATTGTGATGTTGGTACAGCACTTTGCTTTAGTACTTCCTTTTGGAAATACTAAAGTATGGCGCAGAATGGGCGGTTACTGCTCTGTGCGCATGGCACAGTTAGATTTCACTGCTACATCACCGTAATGGTGCACTGTATTGGGTAAGTATGCTGCTATGGTGACATAGTTGGAGATCACATGTAGACCTGCGTGATTGGTACATTGCTGTAGCATGCCATATGGCGACGTAGTATGGCACTACGTTGCCACAGAGCAACATATAGATGCATACTTTGAGTGGCTGACCCTCATAATAACATCCCATTAATCATACAAATGCAAAATCAGGCACTGAATGGGGTCCCCAGAATCATTTGATTCACTTGGGGGCAGGACTTGATCAAGTCACTTCACTGTGACAGTTTCCATGTATGTAAAATGGGAATAACAGCCCACAGGGACACTGGGCAGGGTCCAGTGATCGAGCTCTAATGTTGTATGTCACGTAGAATCACAGTTACATCCTGAAACCAGCCACAAGTTTTTACCTGCATTTTCCTTTTGGACTCCTCTTTCCAGACCTGATCATGTCAAGAGGAATGGCCTCACGGTGAAAGTATGGGAGTGGAACTCAGGAGAGCTGGGCTTAGCTCTTCCTTCCATTTCCAACTTCCTGGGAGCAGATCATTTAGGCTGAGATTTGAAAAGCACTTTGATTTTGGAAGCACAGCTTGAGTCCCCTGAAAGGGGCCTTATTTTCCTGAAGTGCTTGATGGTTACCTCCCCTCACAGAATTAGGCCCAAACTAGGTGGCCAAATTCAAGGCATTCATGCTTCCTGAGTTAGTCTTGAAACTCTTTGTCATAATCAGTCTGCATCTCTCATCCTCCTCAGCAAAATGGAGTTAACAATGCTTTCTTACTCTCATTGTTTGGTCTATTCAGACTGTGAGCTCTTTGCAGCTGGGACTGTTGTTATCTGTATGCAGTGACGTAACTAGGTGTGCGTGAGTGTGGCAGGGTCCCCAGGCACTGATTTGGGGAGGGGGATGGGGGCAGCGGGGGGCTTTAGCTATTACCTCTGCCCTGGCTCCTGCTCCTGTCCACAGCACAGAACTTGCTCACTGCACCTCTGTCTGTATGCACAGCACCTAGCACAGCATGGTGCTGTTCTGATTAAACCAACAACCTCAACCCATAAACTCTGCAGAGGCTTTGAATCAAATAACCATTCAAAGGACACAGAAATTCAATGGATCCTTTTAACATCTGTGTTAATACTTAAACTACACACTGCTATGGGGAAGCTCTTAGAAACACCTTAACCAGAGAAAGAATAAGTTATTAATAAATTCTCTGTGCAGCAAACTGAAAAAAATATATATAATTCTATAATGGAAGCCTTTAAATAGAAAACTATTCAAGGAATTAAATGTTCCTAGGGAAGGAAAAAAGCCCACGCCCCACTGCATGTGTTTAATGGGTTCTATGTTGGCTCTGATGGGGGGGTTTTTTCCTTCGTTGATTCTCTGTTAAAATGCCTCAATTTTATTTTGATCTACATAACCCTCTCTGTAACAACACATATGCAATCCACTCCCACTGCTTTTTGAAAAGATCGTTTCTCTCCAGTAAGGGATAAATCAGTTTCCGGCATACCTGGCACCAGAAACGCTTGAATGAAAATAAAAGTGGGTGGTGGGTTTGTCTTCCCACTGTGTCTAGTAGGGTGAAATGGAGATTGTCCCTGCTCCCGTGTCACGGACACTGGGGCAAGTGGCTAGATGCCCAGAGTTCAAGAGTTTGAAGCCATATAGCACAAGCGCTTGTGGCATGGCCCTGTCAGATTCCAGGGAATCCTGCTAAATACCTTGTCATACAAGGACACAAGAAAGGAAAGGATGGGGTTTTTATTGACTGCTTCTGAGCACATGGGTGTTTTACGTGATTAGGATGAATTGCATCCCCTGAGAAGACGCCCCACATGCAGCTGTCCACAGGGAACCTTTGGGGCCTCTGTGGACACAGAGGTGAAGAGGTTGATGCTGAAGCAACTCCAAGAGGAGCTGAGGTGGGGGCAGAGCACTGGGGATAAACTACAGCTGTTGCACCAGTGTTTATATAGATTCAGTAGCTATAAACTTGCCCAACTGAAGATGCAGACTCTGCTTGAGCCAGCAGCGGTAGCTACAAGTGCCCCCCTCCTCTCCCCCCCACACTCTGGTGTGGATTAATTTCTCTATCTCTGCTTAATGCTTCACACAAAGCGTGTGTGCCTGTGTGTGTGAGTGTCTCATCCATCATGAGAGATCGGCATATTTTATTTTTCCCTTGGGTATGCAGAACACATTTCAAATAGACAGCCACTGCAAAAAAAGTGTCCAGTCAAATTGTAGCCTGGAAATGATCAGTGAGAAAAATAGGGCTGGGGAGATTTTTCCAAAGTGCCAGCCCATTGTGCCAATCTCGGTTTGTCTGCACACAAACACCACCACGGAGGCCAGACTCCCCCACCTCCCAAAAAAGAGGAAAGAGCAATTCTCCTCTGCCCATCACATTTCTGGGAGTGAGTGTGGAAGGAAACCATGCCGCCGTCTCGAAACTGCCAATCTACTCCATAAACTGAATGGATCAATAATGCCAACAGGCATCCTGGTGTGTTTATCCAGGACCTGCCAGCTCTACTGCGATTTGCTGGCAGATGCTTGTGCAGGAGGGGGAGGAACACCCCCCTCAAAAAAAAAATGCTTGGGTTTCTGGCTGGGGACCTCTGAGGCCTAGCTTCCCAAAAGGGCCGGGGGGAATTTTCGTTGCCTGATTATAGCTTTTTAAAAGAGACTGGCTTGCCAAAGGGCTCACGGGGCCCGTGAAGTCAGCGTGCGCTGGGGGGAGCTGGGGACACCTCTCCAAATCAGATCCGGCGGCGAAGAGTGGGCGTAGATCTGGGCACCCCCAAGTAAGCACTGGGCACTTTCTTTTGGTTTGCTTTTTTTGCAAGAGGGGTGAAGTCACTGGCTGTGCAGAGCCGGGCAAGGTGCCCCGCTGCGAGTGCCGCCGCCGGGGATGGAGACGCGCTGCAGCAGGGGACGCAGCGGGCGCTCCCCCGGGCTGGGAAAGGACCCGGCAAGGCAGCGGCCCGGGGGGCAGAGGTGTGCCCGGCATCCCGCGGGGCACGCGTGCTCGCAGCTCGCCGGCGTCGGCGGGGGGCGCCTGGGCATCCC
>NW_017729031.1:118911997-118921223 GCF_001723915.1 Gavialis gangeticus | reverse complement strand
CACCCCTACCCGGCCCTGTTGCTAATACCCTGCGCCCCACTGAGCAGCCTCCCCCACTGCCCCATCCCAGTCTCTTCCCAGCGTATGCTCCCCCCACAGCCGGAGCTTTCCCTCCTGCCCAGTGACCCCTTTTGATGTGTGGCCGCCCTGCCCACGGCATGCCGGCTATGTGCATCTTCCACCCCAGACCCCGCAGCATCTCCAACCCTGCCGTCCCAAGCTCCACGCTGCCTTCATGCCTCTGGGGCCCAATGTATCCTGACACTCTCCAGTCAAAGGCCTGGCCTCCCACTGCTTCTTGGGCTCCGGCACCTGAGCTCCCAGGGCCCCGTTGCACCCTACCCTGCCCTGCCAGCCCCCGCGGCTGCCTGCACCCTCTTTGCCTGGCTGCTTGTGTAAATAGTTATCCTACTGCTTCTCCTCCCCATGACCCATTCCTGCCTGACCCCTCTTCCCAGCATAGCAGCTAAGAGCTCCTCATGCCCATGTAGGTAGCCACTCAAACCCTTCCCCCTCCCGTTGCTGGGCTCAGAGAGCCAGGAGACAAACATTTGGAAGCTGATGTGACATCTGGAGGCTCAGGACAGCTGTGTATGGGGTGGGAAGAGAGCAGGGGGTCTCTGTTGGCAGGCTGAGCTGCTTTAATGCCTGCAGCTCAGAGCAGAGTTTTACAGGGAGCTGGCAATGGGGGTGAAAGCAGCAGCTTTACAAGGCAGGCAGCAGTGTTTTGTTGTTTGCAAGTGTCTCCTAGGCTGGCTGAGGCAGAGGCCAGGACGCTTGGCTGGTTCCCAGGCCTGCTCTGGCTTCCTCCAATTGTTTGCGATGGTGATTGTTTGTGTTGCAGTCAGGAGAGTAGAGAGGAAAGGGTTAAGAGGCTCTCACCTTACAAGCTTGCCCACCAGTGCTGACAATACATGTGTGCATGTTTACCCGCGCACCTAGCATGCACAGGATGCCAGCATGTCACAAGCTCACTCTCCAGATCCTGGTGTGTCTGGTCACTATTGCATGCTCACATGGCCATTATATGCGTGTGCCCATGCTCAATCCAACTCACGCCTTACACAGCCACATGGTTATTTGCATGTGTGCCATCATGCTTGTCTATGACACAGCTGGAAGTGGGCACCTTCCCTCAATGTGCCACTAGCACTCTATTCCCCCACTATCTCCCTCATGCCTACACGCTTGCTGAATTACCTTTACACACTTGACGCACTTTGGCTGCTCCAACATGTATGTCACGCCCCCTGTGCTCCATCTCCCTTACCTCTGCCTTCCCCACCTGAAGCCATTGCTGTTGTGCAGTGTTGCACTGCTGTTTCAATCACAAAGTGAAAGAGAAAGTGGCCAAGGGAAATAAAAGCAATTAGGAGAGGAATCTTTCCTGTCACAGCTGAGTAATCAAGAGGCTCAGGGCAAGCAGGGAAAGATTTAGATCTGCTGGGTAGTGGGGGGTGTGAGGGGAGAGGCAGGATTGTCTTCTGTAAGTGGCGAGGATGGTACAATACAGGTTTGGAAAGAAACCTCCTGCTTTGAGTCATCTTCATCCCCTGTCATTTAAACCTGCTGGGCCTGAGAAGCTCCTATTAGTCCTGCTGGTGTCATTTGCGACTCAGGAGGGGGGGTGGCTGGAGAGGGCATGAGGAGCAGGCATCGAGATCCACGTGAGTTTCAGCCAATTCCTAGTTCACTTGCAAGTTGAGTGTTGCCACCCCTCCCAGAGTGACAGCTGGCTCTGGGCAGCATAGTGAGGCAGGGAGATGATCTCCTTCGTTCCTCTAGCACTTCTTGTCCCTGGAGGATCCCCAAAGTGCTTAGCAAACCAGCTCTCTGTTCAGTGCCACTGAAATGTACCAGCTGGCCAGCATGCTGCGGAGCAGGTGTCCAATTCCTCCCCCAGAGGAAAGGAGATGAGTAACTCTCATTGGCTTCAGTGGGATTTATCAGATCTCGCTGGAGACCAAAGGGAGGCCAAAGGCCATGGTGAGGGGCACAGTGTGATGATCTGGAATGAATCGTGCCATGGTGCAGGAACTGGGGTTTCCACCAAGGAGATTGGGGGAGCTCCTTTGCCCTGTGGAAAAGCTTTGTGGGACTTTAGATCATGCATGGATTCTTAGTGTTAAGGTCATCTAGGACAGGCCCATGTGCAAGGAGGTGCCCCAGAGGCTGTACATTTTGTTTGACCCTACAGTGGCAAAACATCTCTGGGTGTCAGATGCCTTCCCTTTTCCTTCCTGCTGTTTCCATTTGTAGATTGGTACTTGAAGTGAGCCACACCAGTTGTTGTGTTCTTGCAGCCCCAGGACTCTGCAGCTGGGGAGTTTGCAGCTTGTTGGTTGTTCACGTTGAAGGCAAAGCAATCTCTGGGCCTTATGTCTGCAAAGATTGTCTTTGTAATGCAGAGTTATGTGCAACTCATGTGGTACTGGCTGCCTGAGCCTGCTGACATCTGACACAATAGCAGGGAAGGTGGGATGTGGCTGTTAATTCTGGAACTTAATAACGACACAGTCAACATTAACTACTGTGAACTATTTTGTTGCTGATTGGGATAAACTCATTAGCAAGATATTATAACAGTCAGAGGGGACCAGCAAGCACTGGGGGAGTCCCTATTCCCCCGAGCACTACCAGGAGTGACCAGGAATAACGGTCACAAGCTGGCAGAGGGTAAATTCAGATTAGGCATCAGGAGGCGCTACTTTACTGTCAGGGCGGCTAGGATCTGGAACCAACTTCCAAGTGAAGTGGTGCTGGCTCCTGCCCTGGGGGTCTTTAAGACAAGGCTGGACAATCACTTTGCTGGGGTCTTTTGACCCCAGTACTCTTTCCTGCCATGGCAGGGGGTCAGACTTGATGATCTGCTCAGGTCCCTTCCGACCCTACCAACCATGAAACTATGAAGCTATTCCCCAAACCTTCCTAGGTGTCAAAGCCTCACCTGTCTGCTCCTCAGCTACCAAACAGCTTCCCCAAATCCCTACACCTAGAACCCCTGAGAGAGGAGTTTTGCATTTTAAATGCATCAGAGTTCTGCATCAGACCCAGTGTTAAAAATGTAGAGGGAGTGTTAAATGAACGGCAGGGGATAAGGGGGCAGGCTGTAGTGACTATGTTGCTCCCTTTCATCTTTTGAATAAATGCATAGCTCATTAGTTTGGTTTGTCAGAGACAGCTGCAGTCACTGAAGTGCCATAGAGTGCATGGTACTAAATGCCCTGATGACATCTTGCAGAGGTGTGGCAAGTTCACATTAGACAGAGGGGGAGACTGAGGCAGAGAGAGGCAGACAGCGCCACGGTACATGATGAGCTGGTAGTAGAGGTGGGTATGAAAGCCAGGAGTCCTAGCCCCCATTGCTCTAATCACTCTACTTGCTTGCCCCTCCAAGGGATCCTGGCTCCCAGCCCTGCTTGCTCAGCTATGCTGCTTGTCTGGAGCAAAACTCCCATCCAGATGTGCCTCTGAGGAAACCCTTCTCCCCTGGCACAGTTCAAAGGCAGGCCCAGGGTGCTCCCAGGTCTGTCAGCAGCTGCCTCATGGTGACTCCAACCTCCCAACAGACTGGCCCTGATCTGGCACATCCATGGTGCTGGCTGCCTTGGGCTGGGCACACGGGTGAACCAACAGTCGGGAGCGTAAGATACAGAGTGAGCAGTTCCTGAAGGGCAGGGAGATGCCTTGTTGAGACAGCCCCATAAGCCCATCATTCGCGACCTGCTGTGCCTGTACTAGGAAGGGATCTGGGGTGGCCAGAGGCCCTGGGGCAGGGGCAGGGGGATCCTTGTTTGAGACATGGACCAGTAGGGAGGAAAGAGCCTGAGGCTGAAGGAAGTGCAGCTTAGTAGTCAGTGCAGGGGGAGGATGGAAGTTGAATCACCTGGGTTCTAGTCCCACCTCTGGTGGGGCATTAGGGAATAGTGGTCGGAGTGAGGGACTGGCAGTCCCTTGGCTTTGATATGGCTTCTCACTGTGTTTGGGGCACAGCCATCATTACAGGGGGTCACTGGTTTGGGCAGTTCTTTAGGGACCCCCGCTTCAAAAGTGCCAGCCTTTGCAGGCTCAGGCAGCTCCTGCTGTTCAGCCCTGCAGTGATGTGGCATCCTCTGGGTCAGATCCCCATGGTATCTTGAGGGTGACTGCGCTAAGTTACAGGAAAGCTTGGCATGAATTGCCACATGCTTCGATTTCCCAGCCTGAATAGCAGCTTTGCCAAACCCTGCCCCACCCCTGTGCACTGTGGCACCTACCTGGGGAGTCTTGCTGGAGCCTGCGGAGACTGTCTGACAAGGCCTGGCCTAAGTGCCAAGCACTCAGTCATTACCTACCCCCAACACTGCACACTGCCCTGGCTTTCTCTGTTCCCTGGCTTGATAGCCTCTCCCTAAATACAGCAGCAAAACAGGACACATCTTGAGGGAGCAAGGAGGGCCCGTGTAGCATTGGACAGCTCCTCTGTTTTGCCTTCCTCTTCCCCCTGGACTTTATACAATGTCTTGTTTAGCCCTTCCCTGTCTCCCTGACAGAATTTCAGCCTATGCCAGCATTTCCTGCCGAGGCCTGCAGTTCCAGGACACCCTTTTGCCTTCTTATCTGTGCTGGATGTACTCCCTGTCCTCAGGCTGGGGTACTGGGGGTGAGGGGGTCAGAGAGAAGGAATATTTGAGTAGCCCTGCAGCTTGAAAGGATGATTAAGGGCTTAATTAACCTTGATATTACATGGTGGGATTTGGAGTCCAGAGGGCTCAGTCTGGGGGATTGGGTTTGTTTTCACAGCCCTTTAATTTGTTTGAAATATCGCTGGTCTGCAGAGTGAGAAGTTTGCATCGTATTATTTATAGTCTCTAGCCTTGACTGCCCAGAGATGCTGACTGAGATCAGGGCCTCTGTAGCCCTGTAAAGACAGGAGGCAGCATGGGGTGGTATGTACAGCACTGATCTGGGGGAGGTCTGGAGTCTGTCCTTGGTCTGGCTAGGTAAATAACTCCCCCTCTTGTACCTGGCTTTTAATGATTTGTATCTTAGGATCTCCAAACAGCTGTGTGAGCTGCTTGGATAGCAGGCTGTTCAAAGCAAGCACAGTATTCTGTGCTGACTCAACAGTGCTCTGGTCCTGGCTAGAGTCTGTGAGGGTTCAAGTTGGTGACATGGTACAAGAGAGCCCTTGACTCAAAGAGCTCCCCAGTATAAATGGACAGAGGGGACAACAGGTTGGAGGAGGAAGCAGGTGCAGGAAGGGGAAGTGACAGGTCCAAGGTCACAGGTAGGGCCGGTGTGAGTACTGTCTCCTAACTCAAACTCCCAGTTGGTGGGAGTTTGAGTTAGGAGCAATGCTGGAGCTGACTTCATAGCAAGGACAAGGCCTCATCTTCTTCCCAGGTCTGTCCTCACTGTTAGGTTAGCCCAGGCTGTCTATGCCAGCACTCACGAGAGCAGTTGCTTTGCGAGGTGATGCACTGGGCAGTGCAGGACTGAAAGAGACTGGCTAGGTCACTGAGTTCCCTCCCCCACTGTTGCAACCACCCTGGAGCTCCCTTCATGCAGGGATCAAGCTCCATCTTGAAACAAGGTGAATTTATACCACTGATGCCACTGCTGATGCCTGTGACCCCGTCTGACATGGTGTCATCTCCTCATGGAAGTTAGCCAGGAGAAGTTTGTGGCATACCCTCTGGTCTATTCTCCTTGCTGGTGCAGTCCCTATTCATGTGTGGCCCATGAACTGCAGGGCGCACTGCCCATGTCTCTTGGTGCTGCAGTGTGACTTGCATATCAGAGAACTGAGGGGCAACTTGTTCATCCTCCCTGAGCAGCAAGACAGGTGGGGGATTGTGGGACATGGAGATAAGCTTCATCTGTACATCAGAGCTGTCACATGAACAGCTCACGCCCTGGGCCTGTCAGTCTGAGACAAGCTTCAGTTTCTTCCTTGGAGTGTTCAAGGGGCTGAATGGGGTTTGTGGGAGTTGAACCAGCCAGGCCTGTGAATCTGTGTGTCTCCCACTTGTTTGCAGCATGGGATTTTTTGGTGTGTGCATTCATGCCTTTGCCTCCCAGACTGCGTTCTACTTTGTAATGATGTGATGCACTTTGATGTATGTGGGCTTTATTTAATTGAATGCATTTAAATTGGAATTCCCTCAGCAAAGAACACTGTGTTGCCGGGTGTGCAGAAGCGCCGTCCGCTGAGACAAGCCGCAGAAAAGATCTTTGGGAAATAAGTGTTTTCGGGTGGCTTTTTATCCTGCATCGCTAAATCAACAGCTTGAGATCTCGTACGTAGCAACAGTATCATGTAAGGGTACGTCTACATAGCCAAACAAGTGTGTGAATGATGTTTAGGTGCCTACTCAGCGTGTCAGTTGCACCAACTCTGACTTCCTTGCTCTTGCGCCCACTTACTGACAGGTAACTGACATGTGCACATGCTCTGTACATCCCCTGCACTTGGCTGAGATGGCCCAGACTGACATGATGCAGATGCCAGAGGAGGCGTGAGTCCCTCTAGCCATCAGGCACTCAGGCTTCTGTCTAAATTCATCTCTCTGAGCCCGAGCAGCAGATCAAGGGGGGTTCATTACACTTGGCCTTGGCCATGATTGTAACAGAGTGAAAGAGCTGCAACACTTACTGGGATAAGTGTTGTCATGCTAGCCTCAGGGTGCTCAAACCTTGAGGGCTGTGCTGGCAGAGGGGTGAAGGCATCTCACCACAGCTCCAGAGGTGTGAGTTTGTGCCATGCTCCAGAGTCGGGCCAAAGACTGCCCTCTTCCCCTCCCCGCCACAGGAAATAGGACCTGGTGGGGTGGGAAGTCAAAAGTGGGCAGATGTGATGCACACTGACCTGCCGCAGGGGTTGAGATCTGTGAGCCAGAGCAGAATGTTTAGCATGAGTTGTTATGTTCTGGCTTTGGCTGTTCACAGCAGGTGGTTACATGAGTAACATGCTATGAAGACATGGCAAGCACTGGTGCCCAGATCTGGCACCCAGGGGGTTTGTATTCTGGTGGCTGAAGCCTGGAGCTTTTCGCTCCTATTGTTACCTGCATGAGCTGGCGTGGATGTCCCCCACCTGTGCTACGCTCAGGCTTCATTTGCCCGGGTGACATAATCTAAGATCCCTTACCAATGGTGGATGGCATGCAGTAGGCTGCACAGTCACAGAAGGAGGAGCAGGCTCTGCCATGGTGACCTTGCAGTCTAATGCAGACAAGAAGCAGGGAGAAGGGGAGCGACACACTCAAGGTCAAGCAGCAAGGTGGTGGCGGAGGGGGACAGGATCCACATTCCCTGATGGCCAGTCCATGGTCTGGTCTTCTCACCCATGCTGCTTGCCTGGTACTCTGATCATCACTCTATGTCAGTGAGAGCCAACCTTTCGGGCAGGCACACCCTCCTTGAGTGTCATTCCTTGCCTGATCTGCTGCTTTGCTGCCTTCTTCCTTCCCTCTCTGCTGCTGTTCTCCCTGCTCCTTCCTGAATCCATTGTGTGCCGCACACACAGAGCCTTCCCATGCCACTTGTGCCACACGTGCTGTGGGGTGGCCACCCCTGCTCTATGTCCAGCTGGGTGCCTACACAGAGGTATTAACCCCCATATGGGAAGTGGATGGCTAAGGCTAAGTGACTTGTCCAAGGTCAGTGAGGAAGGCTGTTCCAAAGCCAGGATTTGATCCAGGCCTCTTCCATCACCCCAGCCACTATATCCCCCCTCATCTGCACAGTCCCTGTCCATGCTCTGTGGAGGCAAGACACGACAGCCCCTCTACACTGTCAGCTGCTGTTGAGCCAGGTGGCAGTGAGGGAAAAGATGAGTCTTAAGAGCAGCTAGCAAAGCGCCCAATTAAGCTGGAGGCATTTGCACATGGTAGAGCAGGTTTGTAGCTATCGTCTCACTCACTGAGTTCAGTAAACAGCTGGGTTTCCCTTCCAGTCGTTGCTGCCCTGGTCTGCATTTGAATCAGTGACCTACAGACCAGAGGCTTGCTGCCCCCCTCCCCCGACTCTAAGGCAGGTCTCTGGCATGCAGAGGTGTGAGGTGCGTGTGTGTGTTGGTGTTATTTCCCTGGTGAATCAGAAAGGCTGTCTGTGCTATTAGTGACGAACATGTCTTTATATAGGGCACTGCATTTTTACCTTTTATTTATAGGAGGGAAGAGAAGCCTTGCGGTTCAGTCATCAGTGCGGAGTCATCAGCGCAGGGAGCTATTTCTGGCTCAGACTTCCTGTGGGACCTTGGGAGAGTCACTTAATCTCCCTGCACCATGAAGCAGGGAGGAGTGGAATCTGGAGTCAGTCTCATGTTCTCCAGGCTCCCTGCAGTGCATCTTTTATACTGACAGGGACCTCTTTACTCTCACCCCCACTCACTGACATGTAACTGATCCCTCCCCTTGGTGCATCCCGTTGCACTTGGCTGAGATGGCCCAGACTGACATGATGCAGATGCTGGAGAAGGTGCAAATCCCTCCAGCTCCCAGGCTCCTGCCTGAATTCAGCGCTCTGAGCCTGAGCAGCAGAACAAAGGGGAATCATTACACTTAGGCCCTGTCTGTGCATGAGAGTGTAACGCTCCCATCTGCAGTGAAAGTGGGATGGCTGGCCCCAGCATCTGTGCACTTGTGCCAGCTTCCAGGGTGCTCATGCCAGCATTAGCTTATTCCTGAATGGGCACAGGAGTGAGCAACACCACTCTGAGGGACCAGGGCAGGTGAGAGGTGGAAAGGCCTGAGGCATCTCACTGCAGCACAGTTTGTGCCTTGCTCCAGATTCATACTCATGGCTGTAAATGGGACCAGGCAGGGTTGGAGAAGTCAAAGATGGACAGATGTGATCCCCGCCTGTGAGCTGTTGGTGACAGGCTGGTGTGTCTTGGCTCTGACAGGCTGCTCAGCTGCAGGGGGAATCCTTGACCTGTCTCTAAGAGCTTTGTGTGTACTGGCCTCAGAGTCAACATATTCCTAAAAGCCAAAATATCCCTTGCCTTCCCTGCATCCTTCCTCCTGGCAAACACAAAGCCTGGATCTAGTTTGGGGATTGGGGGGGGCGGGGGTGGAGTTAAAGTCACATTTGCCTAGCGCCTTAATCCTGTCAAGGGGAAGGTGCTAGACACGGCACAGCTTCCCTCTCCTTCCCCGTGACTTGTGAGGTAATTAGCATCTCTGCTTCTTGCCTTTGTCTCCGAGCTTTTCATGCGTTTGCGGGGGGGGGGGGGGGGGGG
>NW_017729031.1:118899599-118911877 GCF_001723915.1 Gavialis gangeticus | reverse complement strand
CCCACCAACTCTTTCCCTGCCTGCCCATTGCCACTGGCAGGGTAGCACTGAGGTCTTTTCATCCCATTGTTCCCCAGGTTCTTTACTTGCTTTTTCTCACTCAGAAGGATGGAGGATTAGGGTCCACAATCCACTGGCAGTCTGTGAGAGCAGCATCTGTACAGGGCTTTGGTTTTCTGGTGGCAGTTTGCTAATAAGCAGCAGTACATCACCCTGATGGGGTGAGACCTTCCCTCCCCACCCCCAATCCCTTCCCTAAGGCTTCAACCTATTGGCTTTTCCAGTGTCTCCAGTAACATCCATTTCCTCTCCCTGGGGGGGACAGTCTCCCTGGGCTTGCCTGAGGTCATTCTCTCCATCCCCTGCTTAGACCTTGGGGTTCAATGGCTCAGCTGGAATGGGAGATCTGGTTCGCTCCCTACCTCTGCTACTGCTTCTCTGGAAGTCCTTGGGGAAGTTATTTCATCTCTCGGGGCCTTGGTTCCCTCTGTGTGTGATGGGGATACCATGGCTTTTGTCTACGTCAGGAGTGCTCAACCTCTGGCCCAAGGGCCAGAGGCAGCCCGCAGCCCTGTGTCATCTGACCAGTGGGACTCCCCACAGGTCTGGAAATTTGGCAGTGGGGGAGCAGTGCTGCTGCTCCCCCACTGCCAAATCTCTGGACCTGTGGGGAACACCAGGCTCTGCATGCTGGATCCAGTGCCCAAACCTGGTGCAGGGGCATGGGAGAGGCTGGTGTTCAGCCCCTGGGACCCAAACCTGGCAGGATGGGGCAGTGCCAAGCCACAAGGCTGGATTTGGCCCACAGACAGCCCCTGTGCCACACCTGGCTCGTGGGACGAAAACACTGAGAACCGCTGGTCTGTGGATTGTAAGCCCCTTTTGGGCACTGGCTGCCTCACTGGTTGTACAGCACCTTGCATAACTAGGCCACAGCACCTCTGCACCCCAGGTGCAAATGAGTAGTCAAATGACAGCCACTCCTCAACCTGATCCCTGTTGTTCTTCTGCAGCTGGGATCCAATGTACCCTGGGGAGTCTTACTGACTGCCCGCCCCAAGCTGTGCCATGGACTCCATGTTCGAGGATGACATCAGCATCCTCACCCAGGAGGCGCTGTGCCAAGATGAGGAGTGGCTGGACAGCCCCAACACAGACCTTTCCAGTGAGATGTGCTCTGCCTCACATTTCGCCCTCATCACAGCCTACGACGACATCAAAAACCGCCTGACCAGCCTGGAGAGGGAGAACTCCACCCTGAAGAGGAGGCTGAAGATGTACGAGATCAAGGTGAGATGCATGCAAGAGGTCAGTCCCTCCCACTCTCTCTCCAATCCCTGCCTAGTCATAGTCAAGGTGGGCAGACCAGCACAAGGGAGGTTGAAGCCCAAGGACTTGTGCCAAAGTCTGGGGTGGGTGGCAATAGCAGCAAGGCCACAGATGGATGGTGGTGGTGGGTGGGTGGTGGTATGTGACTAGGGGGTCATTGCAGCAACAGAGGGGACAGCTCCAGGATGGATCCCAGGAGCATACATCTGAGGTTGTGTGTTTTCCAACCTCATGCACCCAGCTCTGTATTCCTGTAGCACAGCTCTGTGGTGCAGCTGGAAGCATGTGCACCCAGTTGTGTGCAGCTTTGGGCTTGCAGCCACTGTCACACACCCTGGACTGCGTAATTCCCTGTGTGTTTAGCATGATGATGGTCCCTGGGGCCATGCCGAGTCTTGTGCTGAACCAGGTGGTGCTCATGGGTGTCCACTTTCCCCCCCACCCTTCCCACCCCCTCCATGGCTACAGTACCCAGTGATTGGTGAGTTCGGGGAGGAGCACATCTTCTCGGTCTATGACATGAAGGAAAGCTCCCTGCTGAAGAGCGAGAAGGCCAGCCTCCAACAGCAACTAAACCAATTCCAGCATGAGGTGTGTGGCTTTGATGGCTCAGGGAGCCCTGGGGGTGATGCATAGAGCCTTGCTGCTTCTTTGCTGAGGCTCTTGGTTCCTATCTGCAGGGACCAGCGCAGCAGTAGGGTCTGGGATAGGAAAGTACCTGAACTTCTCACTGCAAGCATGTGTGTGTGAGGAAGGAAGTCTATGGGCTTGTTTAGGGAGATCTGCAGGCCCCTAACATGGGGCATTTTCAGGCCGGGGCGAGGTCAGCTCTGGTGCCCTGTCCAAATTTCAGCCCAGGTCATTATACTTTGCTGTTTTCAAATCCACCCCACTTCCCAAAGCTATCTAAACCAGGCATGGTGTTTTCTACCTCTTCCAAAACATTGTTGCATGAAGTTTAGTAGCTGTCCTGCTGCTTTCCAGAGGTTGCTGCATTTGGGAAGTGGCCTCTGCATTCTTACAGCTTATAATGGCACTATGGGTAAAAACTGGAGTTCACTTCTTATCTGCCACTGTGAGTGCATCCGCCTCTCTGGCTGAAGCAGCAGTGTCTTCCCCTGGTACTAAAGTACCTGAGGACTCCACTGGAGATAGGAGCTTTCTGCTGGCTCAGATCTTGTTCTTTAGTCCTCAGTGCATGTTACTGGTTGCTATCAGTCACTCCCCTGCAGTCCTACCAGCATTGAGGAGGTCTTGCTGCCCTCTGATCCTTGCATCCACCTCCAGACAGCTCCTCTTTCCTGCCTTCCAGCTGCAGAAGAGCAAAGAGAGGGAGGAGCAGCTGGATGAAATGATCCAGGCCTATGAGAAGCTATGTGTGGAGAAGACCGACCTGGAGTCAGAGCTGGGGGAGATGGTAGGTCCCAGGGAGAACTCTGACTTGGGTGTGTTTGCCTTTGGTTGCGTGTTTGTACCTGCACATGCATCTTGTGTGTGTTCTCACATCTGGGGTACATAACAATTGGAGTATAAGTATGCTAGAGGAATCCAGATGCTGGGGGAGGTAGTGTCTCCCAGCTGGCTTCATGGTTAGTGTTTCTGCTTAGGAATTGTGGGTTAATCAGCTTAGGAGTCATGAGTTAAAGTCTCAGCTCTGCCACAGGCTCCTTTGCACATTCTTGATCAAGTCTCTTTGCCTCTGGACTTCAGCTCCCCATCTGCCAAGCATTGTGGGTGCTTCAGAGGGCTGCTCTGTGGATAAAGACATTCCTGGCCCTGAGGTGCTCAGATGCCTTCCAGAGTGGGGGCCAGATGAACACATAAGATAGCCTGCTGGCTTCTTCCCATGGCTCCTGGGGGGTCTTGCTAGTGGTTAGAGCCAGGGGTTGGGAGTCAGAGCTCCTGGGTTCTTAGCCCCAGCATTGATGTTGGGCAGATCACTTTGCTTCCCCAGGAGTCTGTGAAATGGGGGTAAGGATTCTGAGATCAGCTGTATTACACTGGTGGAGCCAAGCTCAGTTGAGTTCTTTGAGCTCCCTGGCTGGAGAGTCTGAGGAGAGTGCTGAGCACCCTAAAGTATCATCATTGCAGTGGTGCTGGCATCCCTGCATTGGACAGTAGAATGTGGTGCCTTTGCTTGCACAGCACCTGGATCTGTGTTTACTGCAGTGCTGTTTTGCCTGTGACATTAATAAATGCCCTGTCACAGATCCGTTGGTGGAGAAGTGCTGTTGTCCCCACCAGGCCTCACACACACAGCAGAATTTATGTTGTCAGCTGCAGCCCAGCTCTTCATTGGGTCTCATGTTGCATGGAACTGAAAGCCCCCCAACCCTGGCCACTGGCTCCTCCTGCTGCCCAAATTGCAGTGACTTCCATAGCTGGTCTGTCCCATCAGTTCTCTTCCTATCCTAAGGAGGCGGAAAGCCTTGTGGCTGAGTCACTTGGCTGACAGTGAATGGATCTGGGATGAATTTTGGGCCCTGTGACAAGTCACTTAAATTATCTGCGTCACCAGGGCCTGTCTGCTTGACAGTCAGAGTGATGGTAGTATGGCCAGATTGGTTTTCATCCAGTTAGCTGGGCACCTAGGGCAGTGAGGCTAGGACTCTTGGTACCTTGGTGCGGGTGAAACCCTGCTGTCAGTACCCAAGCTGGATGGGTTACTGCAAGCACAGGGATGTTCGTGCCTACTGCAGCCAAGCCTCTTATTCCAGTAAAGACCTATGCACAGAGTGTATAGAGCAGGAAGCCTCAGGAACCTCTTCTGTATGTGGTTTGTGGGCTGCTTGGAACCATCTTTTGCTTTGGGGATGGGCTGCACCTAGTGCAATGGAGCCACCATCTTAGTTATTGCTGATTGCTCACCATCTTGGTTATATGCCATTCCATAGCCAAGTTTTGCTTGCCTGAAGGTCTTCAGTGAGGGAAATCAAAGTGGGCTTGCTCACAAGACTTGCAGTACCCTTCCCCATGAGTGCCCCCAGAGTTATGTTCATCACATTGATGTGGTTCTGTGGGTCACTCCTGTCCAACTGGGGACTAGCAATGATACCACCTGACTGGCTACCACTAAGACACATCCCAGACAGGAACTGAAATGGGATGGAATTTGCAAAAATCCTCCACCTTCCTGCAGCATCCATCCTCCTGTCCTGAAGGGTTTTGAGAGCTGAATCAATGGAGGGTGTTTCATCCTGTGAAGCGAATGAGAGCAGTGCGTGTGGAGCCCACGCTTGGTAGTGAGCTGCTGGCTGTGCTCTAGTTATCATCCTGTTATGAATCCTTTGCTCTGCTCCACTTATTATGCTGTAACTGAGGACCTGGGCACAGCCAGGCATGATTCCCATAGGAATACACTCCACAGGGAGCCAGTGTTTTGCTTCCTGCCCTGAAAGGGGATGGGATTCAGGCATTAATGGGAGAGAGGGTGTTGGTGGAGGGATTTTGCTGGCTAGGGTTCTCATAAAGCAGATCCCACATTCAGCTGTTGTGATGTCAGTGGTGCAGTGACTGCAGATGTTGCCAGGTGGGTGCCTGTTGGGGCACAAAGTGTCAGTGGAGCTATGTGGATTTACCCCAGCTGGGATTTGGCCCTGGGTGAAAGGAGCTGGAGTGACAAGACTGGAGGTGGAGTCCTCTATCAACTTCCAGGGCCTAGAGGAGGCTTCTCATGCTGCTCCCTAGCAATGGGACTCAGTCTTGCCTCAGATGGAGCCTTTCTGGAGGGGGGAGAAATGGAAGTTCAGTCTTCAGGCCCCTTGGCCTCTGGGCAGAGACTGCTACCACAGGGGTAATACAAGTTGCCTGGCTTTAGACTTGTCTGTGTCCATTGTGTACAGATTCTGGGTCAGATTTTCAAAGGTACCCAAGAGGGTTAAGCTCCCAGTTCCCTCTGTGCCTTGGAAAATCTCCCCTCAGAAATGGACTTGGTCTATCCAATAAATCTCACAGGTGTTTGTATACTTTGGTAAGGGAGGGAGCTCCCCTTCTACTTCACGTTGCTCGACACAGGAAGAGTTGCAAGTATCTACCTTGTGCTTTTAGCTCTAGATGCCCCCCAGTTCACTCTCTGGAGTGCTAGTCAAGATGGCAGCCATGCCTTCTGCACTGGAGCTCTTGTATCTCTGTTTGGAGTCTGCAGCTCCAGGCACCTCACTTGGGCAAAATCCAAGAGAACCGGGTGTATGTGCAAATGTTGAATGCATTCGTCAGGATTCCCCTCCTCTGGCACCTGAATGAGGCTACATGTGTAGAGTGGGAGGTGTGCCCAGCAGGGAGGTCTTCCTTCACCCTGTCTTTCTCCACTTCCCATTCCCCAGAGAGCCTTGGTGGAAACGCACGTGAATCGCATCCGGAACCTGGAGCAGCAGCTGAGGCAGCGAGATGGCAGCTCCTTCCAGAACCTTAACTCCCAGCTGCAGAACCAGGAGGTCCAGTACTTGTCACTCCATGGCAGCCCTGCCTTGACGCATGGTGAGTCTTGCACATCTGCCCCAGGAAAGGCTCTGGTCTTCTTAGTGGGACTCAGTGCAGTGCCAGCCACTTTGTAGGAGCCTGAGAACTTGTGGTCTCATTAGCTAGGGTCCCCAGCTCCTTTTAAGCTACCTTTCTGCCTCTGGTATTCTGGGACAGCCAACAGCTTGCTCAATCTGTGCTGTTTAGAGCAGCCTAATGGCTTCTCTAACTTACACTCTGCTTTGCATGAACTCATACAAGCCCTGGGAAGTAGGGGATGGCTGGAGTACACTATGTTGCAGCCAGGTCCATGTTCTTGGCTCTTTTCCCCCTGCACCAGTCCTAACACCCCCCCGATTCCAGAGCTACAAATAAGGGAGCTGTAATGGCCTCACACCCAGGGAAGTTTCTTAGATCTGTTTCTGGTCCCTTTATGCTGCCAGAGAAGTATGAGAGGGACCTGAGCATGACTGGGACTATTCAAGGGAGTACCTGTCACTGTCCTAAGGATCCCAAAGTGCCTTGCGAAAGAGCCTGGACATTATTATCTCTTCTTCCCACACGTGGAGGGACCCAGGCCCAGAGTATGCAACTTCTCCAAAGGTGGCAAGATAGGGGCAGAGTTCTGGCAGCAACCCAGGAGTCCAGGCTGCTAATCCCTTTGCTTCAAGCACTGCCCTACACTACTGCAAGGGGTCATTGCGCTTCCCCTAGCAAGCAAAAGTCAGCTGTCACCTATTGTGTTTCCTGCCAGGCCAAGTAGGCTCCTGGTAGCATGGGGCTACTGGAGGCTAGGATTGGCTGTGCAGTGAGCAGAGCGGGGTCTGAGTCAGAAGATATGGTTGCTAGCTTAGTGCAAGGCCTTGGACACATCATGTCTCCATAGCCTCCCAAAGGCTCAGTTTGCCCAGTTGTAAGTGGTAGGGAATAGAGTTTGCCCTGGAAGTGGTTTGAGACCTTTGTATCAGAGAGGCTTCAGCTTTGGCCCCACTGCCACCCAATTGGAGCAGTTCTGGGTAGTACTACCAGGCTATGGAGTAGACTCCAGTCACCAGCTGTCTGACAGAGAGGGACTAGTTCAAACCATTCCTATGCTGGAGGGCTGCCAGCTCCAGCCAGAGCCTCCTGTACAATGCAGACTGTGGGGTTACTTTCTGTAGTTCCAGCCTGACAGCTGCAGGGTGGTGGGGGTGTCAGCATTTCTCTTGCAGTTGATTTCATCCCACTGAAAATAGCACCCAGGACAGCATGGGGTCTGCTCCCCAAAGGAATTGGAGCTGGGAGGCAGAAGTGGCCTCATCCCATGTCTCAGGATGTAATGCTTTCCAGCCAGCAGAGGGTGCCACAGCCCCTCTGTTTGTGGGTTCCACCCTCTGTTTCTCAAGGCTGCCACAAACTCTTTTCAGACCCCTCCCCACCTGCCCCACAGCCAGAAACACTGATTCTGTTGTGATAGCTCCGGGGAATGAGATTGCCTAGGCACTGGCATCTGAGTGTGATCCCTTCTGGGTCACAGCACCACATGTGGAGTCTGGTGGACCTGGTCCCTCCCCCAGCCTGTCTAAGTGCTGGCTGAGAGCAGACACATGCACAGCACATTTAGTGCCAGGTCAGCGCTCTAGAGAGCAGGAGCTGACGAGAGCTGGATCCTGGGCACGGGGAGCAGTCTGGGTGGAGGCAGGGCTGGAGCTGGCAGAGCCAGGCAGTATCTTGGGGCTCTGCTGGGGGGGTGTGGCGGGGTGTCCACAGTCCACGGCCTGTAATTGGAGATCACCTCACTGAGACTGCATGCCTAGGAAGGCACTTGGAGGGAGCAGGCGCTGAGTCAGACCTGCTGAGTCGCAGTTCCTGCTTCCCGGCTGACTTTCTGCCTGCTGGGAGGGGGTGAGGAAAGTAATTGCCTTTGCACTCTCATTAGCATCTGGATCTCCAAGCAGGGGAACCAGGTTTTGCTCCAGGAGCTGGTTACCATTTCCCCCACCCAGTAGTGTCACAGGCAGGGAGAGGCTGAGACACCACCCAGGGGTTCTGTCACAAGGCAAGGGCAGAACCAAACATAGGGCTTGATAGCAGGTCTAGGCTGGGGTTCCTGTCTCCCTTCATACTACTGCAGAAGTGGGCCACAAAGCAAAGCTGCTGCCTGTTAGCTGACTCCGGGTTTTGGTACTGCTGGCTTTGCTACTGAGGACTGTGGGGGGGTCACTGGTGCAAAAGATGCCTATGCCCACTTCAGTGAATACTCCTGCAGTAGGAAACAGGTTGCTTTGCTTTCAGATTTACCTCCACCCACAGCAGCCTCTTGCCCCACCTTCCCCTTTTCCCAACCAACCACCAGCCACCACTTTGGTCCTTTAGCAGAGGAGGCTTCCAGCCTGAGCTATGGTGTAATAGTGATGCTGTCCTCGCTGCAGCAGCTTGATGCTCAGTGGTGTGAGCTGCTGCGGCAGACGCCTGCCTTCTGGCATAGTTAAAGAAAGGGCTAACTGAACACCAAGGATGAGGCTGCCATCTTGAGGGCGTGAGGAATGCAGCCAGATCCTCAGCGGGTGCTAATGAGCATGGCTGCATTGACTTGAGTAGAGTTACGTTGATGTAAGCTAGCTGGGGATCTGGCCCCTGGGTCTATCAAGCCAGTGCTGTGAGAGGCAGGTGGCAGTCTGGACACCAGTTCTTGGAGCAGAACTGTGCTACTCAAGGCCCTGTGGATCACTGATGTGTGTGTGTGTGTGTGTGTATGCACTTGTGCGTATGTGTGTATGCACATGTGTGGATGCATGCACGAATGTGTATGTGCACACCTCCCTGGCTGCTGAGCAAATTATTACTCTTGTAGCCAGAGCTGGGGCTTGGCACTTGGTCTTTGCTGTGCATTGCAGTGTCCACGTATGGTCATGGCCAGCCCTGCTCAAATCTGAGGGTTCTGGTATTGGCTCATGAATTGGCTGTGAGCTCCTTTCCCTGGGGCCCAGAGATCCTCTCCTGGAACTGCTTCTGACAGCATGGTGTGTTGGCAATGGCCAGTGAACACCAGCCAGTGCCGGGGGGGGGTGGGCCTGCCCCCTCCCTCCAGTGCTGCCCCACTGCTGCACTGTCCCCCTCCCTCCTTCTCAGTGCTAGACCGCTCGATGAGCTGGCAGAGCCCCCGGAGCCTGGAGCAGCCCAGCGAGCTGGAGGTGCGGAGGCTGGAGGCCCAGCTGGAGGAGGCCAGGCAGGAAGCCCAGCACTCACAGCACCGGGAGGAGCAGCTGAAGGGCGAGTGTGAGCAGCTGCAGGCTGAACTCAAGCAGCTGCAGGAGACTCGGGCACAGGTGAGCGAGGTGGCAGAGCACCACGGTGTGGTTTATCGTGTGGGAAGGGGGCCCTCACCTGTTCTGGGGTTATGTGGAAAAAGGTCAGCTGTGGATATGTCAGGAGACCATCACAGGATGTCTGCACACTGCCTTTTCCTCCATCCCTGCCCACCCAGCTTGCTTGGCCTGTCTGGCTACTTGGCCTGCCCAGTACCAGATTCTACCATGTCTCACACTGGCTAAATCTGGAGCATCCTCAGTGACCCTCATGGTGGTGCAGAGCAGTAGTGTAACTAGAGTGGGGCAACTGGGGTAGCCATCATTGCCCCCATGTGTCCCGCTGCCCTGGGCGCCTGGTTGCTTTGTTACTCCTCTGGTTCAGTCATTGTATGCAGCTGGCAGTGAGAGCCACTACCTCTAAATTGGAACCCAAAGCCCCAAGTACCTGGAATTGTTAGTGCTGCTCGTTCCCTCCTAGAAGGAGTCCTGCTTGGAGGAGGGACCTTGTTTGTCCCTGGCGGGGATAATGGGGTTGGGAGGACCCTTCTGGGGGTCATTTTGCTGCAGGAGAGAGGAATGGGGCAGGTGGAACCTGTTGTCCATGGCTACAGCACAGAGGTGAGCCTGGCACTGCCCTGTGGGCTTCATCCATAGTGCCAGCTGCCTTTGACCTGGGACTCAATGCCCCTGGCACAACCCTGGCTACAGATCCAGTGATGGGGGTCATCACATGTGTAGTAAGAGTCTGTGTCACCTGGTTGACTTGCTCTAGGGCTGTCCCTGCCTCGCAAAGCCAGGGGAGAGATGGGACAGCCAGCTTCTGGGAGTCACTGGTGTTAATGGGAATCCTAGAGACTGGAGTGAGAGGAACTGGAAGGCAGGCGAGACTGGTATAAGGTGAGGGGACACAGCAGACCTTAAGAAGGGGTGTCTGGTGTTCCCTAGGACCTGGCAACCAGTCAGTCTGAGCGGGACATGGCCTGGGTGAAGAAAGTCGGCGATGATCAGTAAGTGCCCTGTCGTGCAGACATACGTGCCCCCCTGTGAGCTGGGGGAGGGGGAGAATTCCTGCCCTCCTCTGCTTCCATGCATCAAACACAGTGGCCGCATCAGCAGGACAAATGGCCTGGGCAGAGGCAGGCCCTAGGTGCCCCTTTCTGGTGGCCCAGCAGCCTTGGCCTGGCACAACCTTTGGAGGGTGAGAGGGGGCAGTGAAAGGGGCCCTCCCCTTGCTGTCAACCAGCTCAGTCAGCATTGACCATGCTGGAGAGCCAGGGGCTTCAGGGTCATGCCCTGAGTCTTGGTTTTCCTCAGAAAGTGGCCATTAATCAGTTGGAAACTCTGTGGCAAGCCTGCCCTGGAGTTCAGTGCAGGAGTGATGCTTGATTTCCATGCCCTGCCTCACCCAGGGTCTCCATCCTTTCTGGAGGGGGTGGGCAAGGGGGGCCATTGTGGAATGCCCGAGAAGCAGATGACTTGTCTCTGGGGTGCGATGGGGGCAGGCAGGCACCTTGCAATCAGCAAGAGCTGTAGAGGCAGGGCTGCCCAGAGAGCCAGGTCCTCTCTGGCACCTCAGGGCAGGCTCCTGGCAAAAACCAGGTGCTGCAGACTGTTGAGGATGTGGCTAGGCATAACAAGTCTTTAGCAGGACCAAGAAAGGATCCTGGGCATCCTGGCTTGTAGGTTCCCCTGCTGTAGTCATTGTTTTCTTAAGTGTTAATTGGCACATGGTTGATATCCCCCACAGCCCCAGTGCTGGCCCACCCAGGAAGGGAAGATGCCCAGCTGCATTAAGTGCCCTTCTCCTGCAGACTCACAGTAACATGAAAGCCCCTGCTGGCAAAACAAATAGATGCTGATACGGGTCCTCCACTGCTGAGCTCTCGCTGGAGAGCTCAGGTCTCAGGGATGTGTCTGAGGAGGAGACACAGGCCATTAGTCCCAGCATCTCCCGCTGAGTGGAAGCTCCTGGGGTCCTAGAGCTTCTTTGCCTCTTCCACACGGGCCTGAACTGTTTCACTTGCATGCAGGGTGCTACATGGGTTAGCACTGCAGCTGCTAGGCCGGCACTGGGGATGCAGCTCTGCCTGAGTGGGATGGGTGGTGCAGGAGGCCTGCAGAGGACAGTGGGGGATGCAGCATAGGGGTGCAAGATCTTTGGAAGGGGGGAGGTCTCTGAGGGGCACAGGAGTGTCTCGGGTGTTCCTAAGCAGCCCCTCACTGCCCTGGTTGTCATGGGGGTTCTTTCTCCACTGAGCAGTGGTGGAGGGCTGAAGGGGAGCCAGCTAGAGCCACCTGAGTCACCTTTGCCCAATGTTTAGGCCCAATGTGGGGACCAGAAGCTCTCCTGGAGGCCACAAGGGGGTTGACCCAGCAGAGAAGGGATCCTGTAGGATGTGCTGCATTGGCATACTGTCTCATTTCCCCCACCCCTGTCAAGTCTGCACTGCCCATGGTCTGGGCATCACAGGTTATAATGAGACCTGGGATGATGGGGTATTACAGATGTAATAACAGGACCCAGGCTGGGTGTGGTGGTTTCTAATGGGACCCAGGCCAGGCACTCCAGGTATTATAACAGGAGCTGAGAAAATATAGTGAGGTAGATAGATACTCCAGAAACACTTTGATCTGCAATGGCTGGAAGTGGATTGGTGTCTTTCAGGGAAAAGAGTGTATGTGTGAGGTGATCTCAGTCCAGTATCTAGGTGTGGGGCACTAAGAGAAGCTACAGCTTCTTTCTGTCTCCACTGTCATGGTATATGCTGCATGTAGGAGCCTCATCCTGTGTATTGGCAAAGCCAAGCCTCTGTACCTCTGCCCTCTCCAGCCCCAGTAGATCTGTGCCACCTTTTGATGCCAGGGGACCTAATTCCTAGCCCTACTGCACCAGCTCCCTGGCTCCAACAGGGCTGCCCCGATCTACCTATGCAAGAGGAGAATCCAGCTTTTCATGCCCATCGTGAGTGAGGTGTGTGGCAGCCTCTGGTTTCCCACGTGACCTCTTTCCACTGTGCAAGACTCAGCGCAGCCCTTCCATCAGTGCAGTCTCCTTGGGAGGGACACAGTGGTAATTAAGCTACAGCAGCGTTGTTCCCCATCCCTGGAAAATAGCCCACTCCCGCCTGCTGGCAGTAACCTCTGGGTTTCCACCGCCTCCCCCCTCCCCTCCTCCTGATTATTACCAGCTTGGTAAACACT
>NW_017729031.1:118873279-118893917 GCF_001723915.1 Gavialis gangeticus | reverse complement strand
GTGTGTGTGTGTGTGTGTGTGTGTGTGTGTGTGTGTGTGTGTGTGTGTGTGTGTAGGGGGGGATAGAGCAGGGGAATAACAGCTGCTGAGATGCCAGCTGCCTAATCCTGAGGTGTTTAGAAGCTGAGGGTGGGGCTAGGGACTTTGCCTGTGCTGCACTGTGGTTGGGCAGTGGTGGTGGAAAGAAGCAGTGGCCAGGTCCTAGTGGTGACCTGCCTTGAACTTGACCTGGCCCATCAGGCCTGCTGTCAGAAAATGCTGCCAGCTGCCATGGGTGGATCTAGGATCGAGGCAAGGAGGTGTAGCCACATCCCCTTTGGCTGTGTAGCACATGCACATGATGCTCTCTGAGTTCACCAGCTGATCAGCATAGACTTTGGCCAAATCCCTGCTTTCACTTAACTCTGGAACCCAGAGACTGAACACCACTGCTCCTTGTCCATTCTTTTCACCTGCTGCTTAATTCAGCAGAGGGGAGGAGGGGCGGCAGGTGGAAGGGAGGATGAACAGTGGTGGCACTCACCCCTTGCCCTCTGGGGCAGTGTGAAAGCAGGGGCTCTGGTCTGAGCCTGAATAGACCAGCTGGTGACTGGAACTGCATTGACATGCCAGTGAGTTCAGAGAACTTGGTGTGCTGCACCACACAGTCAAAGGAGGGTGCAAATGCACTGCTGCACTGGATAAGGCCATCCCATGTCCCTCCCCAGTGTGTTTGTGTATGTAAAGAGCATGCTAGTCCCAAGACTACATGCGTAGGTCTTCCTGCTTGCTCTACTCACTAGGCCAATCTCTGGTGAAATATTAGTGCAATTTGTACCTTGTGCCACTTTGTGCTTCAGTGGTACTTTTTTGCAGCTTTAATGAATACTGGCTATTTAAGTCTCAGCACTGCTCCGAGGTGAAGACAGGCCAAATGAGAGCTGGGTTGCCTGGGTTCTGCCTCCAGTCTGCCATAGACTTTACTTGTGAGAGTTCAGGCAAGCAGCTCCCCCACCCTGTGCCACAGTTTCTGCACTTGTAAATGTGTTTGGTGGCTCAGTGGTCTCCTTGTCTCAGAATGTGGCATTGTGACAGTGGTTCTTTTGATGCTTTGAAATACCAGCAGGTGCTTTAAGAGCCCAGAAAAGGACAATTTTCTTGCCATTTTCCAGTTGGTCTAATAAAAGCTATCATTTTGAAATCAAGAGTTCTAGTTTTTTGTATGTATTTAAGAGCCCAAGTGACTCTTTCATCAGCTCCAGGTGTACTGATAAAGGGCAGAAGTAGTGAGGGAGCAGCAACTGGGACAGGCCTAGAGTCTGCCTACCACATGCTTCCCCTCGATGGGCCTGTGAAAACCTCCTGGGTGTTTTGGGGCCTCTGGGCAGGAATCAAGCAGCCATCACACCTGCATACACACATGCATTCATCCCCAGACACACAAATGCATATATATTCCCAAATCCATCACATCAGAACCTAAACTCTGGGAAGTCTAGGGACAGCTCTGCTACGGAGAGATGGATCTTTATACCTCAAAGGTGCCATGCAGCCAATGACAGTCTTCTTTCCTGGGCCCTTAACATGGAAGGGAATTGCATGGAAATAGCCATCAGAGAGAACTGTATTCACCTACCTCCTGCCTCTGAACTTCACCCTCCTGCAATGACCTGCTGGCAGCTGGGTTTGCTTAACTGATGACAATAGTTGTTTTACCTTGCTCTTTATGATTAATAACTTCCTCATTAGTCTTATCTCACTCTTGCTGCGTATTCATTTTAGGCAAGGGTTTTGTTTTTTTTGTTGTTGCTGTTCAGTTTCATTATAAGTGGCCTTGGCAGGGCACTACTGTGAGGAAGTTCACAGCAGTGGGGCTTTTTTTGTTCTCTTTGCAGCTTGGCCAAGGTGTGATGTGAGTACTTTTGATCTCCACTAGGCTATGCTAGGCTATTTGCATGACCTTGTTCTAAAGTAATTCTTTCAGGGTGGGGAGTGAGAATAAAATAAGTGTGAAAAGAAGCCTGGCTGGCACTCTCTGTCTTTGTGCTAAACCATGACAACCTTGAGCCTTCTGCATCTTACCCCAGGAAGAGAACATAAGGATTTTGAATGAACTGTAAGTACCCGCTCCCCATTCATCAATTGATCAGCTCTCCAGCAAAGATAGGTGTTCAGTCACCCATCATCAGGCTGTGTTGGCATCTAGCTGAGTGTGTTTCCCCTCCCCTTCCTCCTGACGTTTGGATGGGAGACTGAGTTAGTAGCTGGCTCCCTGCATTGCATGTGGTCTCTGCCCAGCCCTGAGTGCAGCACAGGACATGGTTTGTGTCAGAGCTCTGCGGAGCAGAGGCTTGTGTGTTTGAGTGGCAGTGGCTGTAGAGTTGTGGTTCTCAATCCTTTTAGACTCAAGGCACCCCTTAGTTGATTTGAGGACCCCTCCATAACTTTTGTGAATGGAGTGCCCCCTATTTCAAAAGCTAATATATTTATTACAGTGCTACCTCCTTGCAGAGGGGCCAGTTGATGGGGGTGGAGCAGTGGCCAGGCAGGAACAGACCAAGATTGGATTTATATCCTCATGCTTTGGGGCACTCTTCAAAAGATCCCCACCTCCCCACCCCCCTTCAGAAGATCTCACGGCATCCAGGGTGCCCTGGCATCCGGGTTGAGAATCGCTGCCAGCTTACGAGCCTTCTTTTGTTCTTGGTAGAAACTCAGAGGCCCAAAATCAGGGCTCTAGGTGTTCTTTCTGGCTCATTAGGGTGAAAGAACCACATGCAGAGAGCCCTGTGGGACCTGTGGGCCACTTAAATCCCATCAAAGCCTGAGAGAGTCAAGAATGGGTCTAGACACAGAGACAGTACGTTTATATGGCATGCTACCTCCCATGACACTACCTCAGACTGATTCCCAGTGTCTAACGCTGAACTTAGCTGGACCTTTGCTTTAGTCAGGTCCTTGCAGGGCTTAGTCTATGGTGGGGAGAAGGGAAGAGGACCTCAGATTTTTTCTGGCTAGCTCAGTGTGTGCATTCCTCGTGGCTGCTTGCTGGTTCCTATGTTTTTTTGCAAGCCGACAGAGCTGAAAATAAAGCTGGCTTTTGCCATCCACAGGGTGTTTCTATCACTTGAACTGCCACAGGCAAGTAGGATCTTGCTGTATTTCAGCTTCGGGCACTTAATGAAATGTATGATTGCAAGTTAAAAATAAACCTCATAACTGAAAGGCTGATAAGGGACCCTTCCTGCCTTTAGTTACACCCTGACTTTGTATCTGTGCTCAACACACATTGTTTTCTCATCTGTGATATTGTAACACCTCTGTGACCTCTCTGAAGTGTACAATAGCAGTGGGCCATGTCTGTATCAGGGACATGGCTATTAAAATGCTTATAGGAAGACCCCCCCTGCTTATACTGACAGAGCTATGCTTTTATGGGACAGTTTATTCCCCCATCTCAGATTGAAACGGGCTGCACTCATCACCGCGCAGTTTTGCTGGTGTGACTGCTTCAACATCCGCACCCCTTGGCACAGCTGTGTCATATGGGGATAACACCTCATCCTGCACCAGAATAACAGAGCTATGTCAGAATAAATCTATGGCAAAGACATGGTGTAAGAGTCACCCCCTCCTGCTGCTAAGCCGGAACAGACCCTTTTGTAGCTAGCTGCAGCGTGGGTCTTACGCCACACGGGTCTGCAATTCACATTGTGTCCAGGAGAGGGCAGTGGTGACTCAGCCACCCTAGCCCATTCATTGCTTTTGTGCCACAGAGTTTGAGAACAGGTTCGCTAGTGACAGAACCACTGGAAGAGTAGCACAGAAGGTGATGGCGATGGGAACAGCAGGGTCTGAGTCTGATATCCAAATGGTGATTGACCCAAATCCCCAGCTGGTGTAAATCCACAGTGGTGAAGCTCAAGGCCAGGATCTTGATTTTGGTTTGGGAGGTCCTTGTGTATAATTCCACCTCCCTTGCCCCCCATTTGAATGAGCTCTGAAAATAGCCATTGCAGATTCAGGTGGAATCCACCGAAGCCTTCCTGGGCTTTTAAAGAGTGAAAGTCCTGAGAAAAGGAGATGAGCTCTGCATGTAGCACGGTAAGATGCTTGCTGGTTTCCCAAACAGCTGAGTCTCTCGGGCTGCTAGGAAAGTGCCACAATTTCAGGGGAGTTACAGTGTTACTGTGAAAGCTGGTTCTGTTCCCATGCTGCTTTTGCACTGTTGTCCACTGACATGAGCAGGATTGGACTGAGCTGGGCCTTCAGCAGTGCTGTGTAGGTGCCACTGTGTGTCAGTGTTCGTGAGGGACACTGTGTGGTTGTTACTTCTCAGAATTAAGCCCAAGAGCACAGGTGTCTTCTCTGATGGCCTCCCTAGCATGGTTTGCTTGTGGCTAGCTGGAGCCGGCTATAGGAACATTTCCATGGAATGAGGGAACTGATTGATTAGGTGTGTCAGACTTCCTCTCTTTTCTCCTTTTTTAACTGGAGGTGAGAGGTCTCTTGTAAAAGAAATGGTTTAGTTCCATCTTGATTTGACCTCTGTCTCCCTCCACTCCCTTCCGCTTTCACTCCTGAACTTCTGGTGTAAAGCTCCATATGGTGTAAGGTCCAGAGCAGGCTGGCAAGGGGCACTGCCCTGTCCTGTACACTCCCTAGTGGGTAGTTCACTTGCTAATGCAGCAATCCCAGTCATACTGGGCCAGGACTCCACTCTGGGGCTTGTGACCCAACTTCCAGCTAGATTGTGACCTCCTATGACTTCACTGCTGGGAGCCTGCCCAGGATAATTGGTTGTCTCTGGGGCTCATGACCCCACTTCTAAAGGCTGCTTCCCCCTTGGGTCACAACCCCTGTGTGGAGACCTGCTGCTCTAACACTATTTGTTATTTCTAGTCAGTCATAAAATGAACCCAGAAAGGTCAGAAAAATGTCAATTGACTGGGTATTCTCCAAAAGGGAATGGCTGTTTCCAAAATGATGAGTCCAAGCATTCAAAAAAACAGAGACTCAGGCTTTTATTTGGCTTGTTTTTCCTTTCCATCTCGGGTCGCTTCCTTTTGGCTTTTATCTGATGCCATAAGGAGAAAACCTTTTTTTTTTTTTTTTTTTTTTTTTTTTGTTTTTGTTTTAACTGAATAGCTGAGGTTTTTCCATATTCACGTGACTCTAGGAACAGTGGCTTTATGTAAACCTAGACATGAAGTTGATTATAAAAATGCTGCTCAGAGCTGTGGCAGGGCAAATCCCATGCCCTGGTAAGTTTTATACTGAGATTTGTCTTAAAAACCACTAAGAGCTCTACCTGAACCCACCTGTGCCATGAATTCTCACTGTGGTTAGTGAGAAGTGTTGTTTCTTCACATTTCTGAAATTCTGGGCTATTCATCTTTTTTTTCCTCTGTGGGAAGCAGATCCTGGAGTTTGCTTGAAGGACATAGAGTCCAATTATGATCTTGGTTCCACTAGAGTTGATCTGAAAATGAAGCGACTCCATACTGACACTGGTGTAACCCCAAGCAGAACTCTACCCTCCATCCCAGATGAGGGTGAGTGCTTTCTCATGAGGTTGTGTGCAAAAATCCTGAACATATTTGAGACTCCTGAGTTTCATTCACCAATCATCCTTTGTGTTATGTGGTGATGCCATTGCTTTGATTTTCCTCCTTGCAGCCTTGAGGTGCATATAGATTTGCCACCCATGGACCTGGTCAGAGGGGTTAATCTGTTTTGTGGATCCAACAGGGGGCAATCATGTCACTAGAAGGAGTAGCCAGTGATCACTTTCCCGTACTCCCCCACCATGTGCTTCCCCCTTTTGTAATATTAACCTGAGGAAAAGAAGGAGTCCTCTGGGGTTAAATCAGCCCAATGCAAGTCAACTTGTATTTTCCTGGCATGTCAGCTCTAACCTTGTCTAGGATGACATTATGATGCTGGCGAGGGGCCTCGACAATGGTGTATTATTAAATAGAACAGAGCGCATTTTCGCAAACTGGATTGAATCTGCGCTGCTAAGTGTAGCAAACATGCTGCCCCCAATTTGTGGACAGATATAAGATGACATGGAGCACAAGGGCTAATCCGAATGTGGCAGAGTGTGGAGGGAAAAGGTGCTGCTTGGGCTCGGGGGTCTGCTTGGTTTTGTTTTGTTTTGTTTTCACAGCAAATAAAAGAAGGCGACCTACAGGGGAGTTGCTGAGCAGAGGGAGACAAAGGGATGGGCTGAGTCGGGTGTGCAGCCAAACTGACGTATATGTAGGTCATGGAAGTCACAGCAAACTTTCTTCTGTAAAATGAGGGACCCAGTTCTTCCGCTCACGATTTGCCAAGATCTCATGCTGCTGCAAGTCAAGATGCTGCCATGACTTTAGGGGAGCAATGCTGATTTACACCAGCTGGGAATCTGGCTCTTTAGTGCTCTAGAGGTCATGGCCCACGTCAAACCTGCACTATACTGAGTGTTATGCATACGTGTAGTAAGAGACAGGTCCACTCCTAAAAGGCTTACAGTCTAAATATACAAAGGAAGCATTACGTCCATGTTACAGATGAAGAACAGAGGTAGAAGGAGGTTAAGTAAACTGCCAAAGATCACCAGGGAGGCTGTGGCACAGCTAAGTCTTTTGATTCCCAGGTTGACGCTTCAAGCTCAGTGCTGTCTCCCCTGCTGCATGTCGTGAGCAATTGAAGATGTGCAGTTAGAGTCAGATTTGGGTGTGGATTAAACCTGAGCCTTTTGATTTTGTGCAGGAAGCCAAAACAAGGACCAGGGAGGTTTGGCTATGAGTGGACAATGCTGAGATCTCACAGGCTGTTCTTGTGCTATCCGCTGTCTCAGATCTTAGGCACTCAGCTGTGTTCTGGTGCAGTTAATGCTGGGCCAAAGTCCTAGGGCAGGCCATTCTCAGGAGATCTCAGTTGCATCCAGACCAAAAGCACTTAGTGGGCAGGCATTGTCCACTTCAACTCGACCCACAGTCGGAAATAGGTTTAGATCTACAGAGAGTATGGAGGCGGGGGGCAGGGGGTATGTGTGTGCATGTGAGTACACAGATGTATGTGCATATGCATGCATATGTGAAAGACATCTGAAAATGATTATATTTATAAATTCCGTGGAGGACTAAGAATAACCTGGCAAGATTCTTATTTTTAAGTCAACGTTTCCAATCCAGCCATGGTTGGTGGGAACCAAAAATCATTCTCTACTGATGATGCTTCAGGGCCTAGCAGTACTTAAACGATTCCTCATTGCCCATTCCCTTTCATCAAAGGCTCTCCAAGCATGTTATAAATATTAATACTAATATGAAGACACCATAGTGTAGCCAGTTCTACATCATTTTTGTACCTTTTTGAGATTTAGTGTTTTCCTTAATGCTCCAGCTCCTGGAATCATGTGATTGTATGAGCCTCCCAGTTTAATGAGAAGAGTAAGTTTCTAGCTCTTGTAGCTGTAGAAAAAAAGCTTGAAACCGTGACCTGAGCATACCCTAAAAGCCAAAAGGGAAGTAGAATGCTTGCTTCTTTAAAAATCTCATGATTTTTAATCCACTGTCATGGTTTTTTTGGCCCAGCTCTCAGTGTGTAAAACACTTAGGGTCAGTGATGTTGATTAACCTTTATGACTCCCAACCCTTAGATCCTTGGAAGGTTGCTAAATATTTTCTCCATTAAACATGGGGAAACTGAGGTACCGGTAGGTTACAACTCACCCATGGTCACATCGTGAGTGACGGTCAAGAACAGAACCCACATCTCAAGACTCTCTGAGTAAAGTTTTAGCTTCTAGATCATCCTCTCTTCCTTCACAGCCAAAGTCTACAAGAAAAACATCCTACATTTTGCATCATAGCAGGGTTGTTTCCCCCCCACCCTTACTCCTAGGTTTCTTGATAACCTTACAAAATTGCTGAATGTGCACTAAGCCCCTTCCCTCTCAGAACGAGTGTGAGCCACCCAAATTCTGCCACTAAAAAGAGGGAAAGAGAAAGAAAGAAAATAGCATGTGAAAAGCCACACACACCCACTCGTCCTCCCTTGAAAAGAAAGAATTGGACTTGCTTAGTTTTAATTTTGGAACAAAACTTACCCCTTCAGGGTTCTCTTTTCTTGTAAATAAGGCTCTTTTTTGTAATCTGCTCTTTTCCACCACTTTTTGGTGAAACGTAACAGTATGTGTATTTTTAATCTTTGGGTGATGTTTCTTTCTTTCTTTTTGTTGAATTAGTCATTCTCTTCTGTAGTTTACCCACAAAAGGCAGAAGGAATTTTAGATTTGAATCATACCCTTCTTGTTTCAATATTTTTCTTTTGGTTAAAGACCAAGAAGGAGATTCCTGACCTGAAAGGATTTAGGAACACAAGTTCCACTGAATGTCTGAAACTTTCCCTGTAAAAGAACAACATTTGGGGCCATATCCCCAGATGGTATCAACTGAAAGAGTTTCATTGTAGTCTATGGGCCAGATCCTTAGATGGAGTTCAGCCATTAGAGCTACTTAGTTTACAGCAGTGAAGATTATGCTTCTTTCTTTTAATCAGTAATTTGTCTGTCAAGAGTCTTAGGTAGGTGTGTGAAGACAGTTTTACAAGGATCATAATAAAAACCACAAGAAGTGTAATGATGTGTGTGGAGGGGAGAGAAATCAGAGGGTCAGGAAAGATTTCAGAGGCGCTCTTTTGAAAACTCTAGCTTTGCAGGACTCTGTTCTCTTTTTATTTGCACCTTGTGCAGTTCTGACAGCACAGCAAGGCTTCTATAAAATACTATCACTCTGCTTTGGCAGATCACCCGCCCTTCTACCTGCTTTGCTACTGCTGTAAACAGCGGTGCATGAAACAGTGACTTGGGCCACCCCTGCTCCCAGGTTACCTGCTACCTGTGAGTCTGACATACTTACGTAAGTACTTTTAAAAATCTCAGTTACTGCAAGTGGAAATTTTTCTGCTTCCCATAATCACTCCGGAAAGCTGCTGTGTTTCGTTTGGGCTTGTACCTTGCTTCTATCCTTATTTGCTTTTTCCTGTTTTGGACAAAAGTTTCCGAGTTCTTATTTTGCACAAACTTGCACAAACTAAACGTGGATTATTAGAAAGCCTGATGTGCCTTTTGTATTGCTAACTTGTTCCAAACATGGAAGCCGTTCACGGTGGTTTTAGAATTTTGCCCTTAAACAGGAACAGACAAAAGATTAGCGACAAAAATTACATTAAATTATAGTGTTTTCTTTGTGAGGAAAAAAATTATGACTCCTATCCGGTGAAGCACTTCAGTGCATGCTTAACTCAAAGCACAGGTTGTTTCATTTAGTTCAATAGGATGACTTGTGTTAACAGTTAAATATGCAGCTACCTGGATTTTTCTCCTGTAAGCTCAATATGAGATCTGTTGTTAATTCTGCTTACGCAGCTGGGTCCTATGTCAGTAATGCTACATATGTGTTACTGAGCACAGAGTTTAACCCCCTTAGATCTGGGTCATGTTGTGAAAAATGAAATAGAAATGAAAAATTGACATACAGGGCTTTTACAGCCTAACGAAGAGCTAGTGGTGAGAAAAATTAGGCTAGAGAGAGATTATTCACAACTACTGGGCCCTGTAAGCATTACACATGGGAATCACACAGAAGTCAGTGGGATGTGTCCTGTGAGTAACACTATACTTGTGCATAAGTGCTTGCAGGATTGGGCCCACAGTACTTTAACTTCATTGTTATTGGGTAGAGTACTCAGCTGGTTTAATTGGCATTGCTCTATTGACATCCATGGTTTGTTTGTTTTTCCCCATTGACTTCAACTGACTTAGCCCTTACATATTAAAGCACTGTCATGATGTATGCTTAAAATAATATCTGTCCCACCATCCTTGGAGAGTGCTGCTTGGTTCAAACTCACTGGTATTCTGCAGAGGTCAGTCTCATTTTGAAATTGCCTGCTGCGAAATGCTGCTTGCTTGCTTTTACTTTTTTTCTTTTTCTTTTTTTTGTGTTTGCATTTTATAGACTGTTTTGTTGGCCTAAGCAGTGTAAAGGACATCCATTTGCAGAACTAAGTAGCAGAGGGGCATAAAATAATCATTAGGTAAATAAATTATCCAGCATAATTTGCATTCCAAGGGAAGAGTATCTGAGAGGCTGAGAACTGAACAAAACTTTGGTTAAGTTTTAATAATAAATAATGCTTTTGACTGGGTTGGTGAGAGAGAGAGAGAGAGGAGATGTTGTGTTACAGTAATGCATTCTTTTGCCATAGAGATATCTAGTCCTGTTCTGTGTCTTTACTGTTGTGTGCTACGAACCTCCTAGAGCGTGAAGTTAAGCAGGCAGGGATGGGGATAATACTTGCGAAGTGCTGAAAGAAATAGAGACCTTTGAGGTGCTGAAGGAAATAACTTTGTAGTTCAGGAAGGGGCGGTTTTGTCATAGAGCTGGTATTGCAACACCGGATTGAGAAAGGTGCTGCCATTCAGACAATATATTAAAGATCCCAACTGTATGGTCTTCTCAAAAATCCCTGAGGACCGTTGATTCAATAAGGCCACTAAGGCCATCCCGCCCTATAAAGGTACTATACAGCTAACTGCCTTTCAGCAGTGGGCCTGAATGCTGGTCGTAAGTATGCTTGGGGTCCTTTTGGGCAGAAGCTGCTATATTAATGCCAGCCACGTTCACTTGGTGCTGATTATAGGAAACTCCTGTTGAAGTTGCTAGCAATCGGGCAGGAAACACTGAGTTTTTAACACTTCACAAGTGACTAAAACCTCACAAAGCTCCCTGCCTGCTTAGTCTTCATCTTCTAACTGATGGAGAAACTTGGTTTAGAAGTGCTAACCACTCTCAGCTGTTCCATATGTTCGGAGCTGGGAGGAGAACCTAGGTACTGTGCAACCTTGGACAAAACACTTTCTTTGGGGCTACCTGTCTGGAAAGTGGGTGGAATAAGAGAAGCCCCTCATGAGAGAAGGACTGGAGGCAGGAGTCACTGGGTAGAAGTCTAATGGCTTGTGTTTTGAGCAAGAGGAGACGGGATGAATGCAGTGGGAGTTCTGGGACCCCGGCTGCAGCACTGATGCGTGTACAGCCCATTGCACTACAGGGGCCTGGGCATGTGGGAATGCTTGCTCACTCCTTCCACATTCATTCTCAGGCCTGGCCATTTCCCCTCCTCCCCAGTGGCTCTGGTTCACACTGTTGCTTTGCCCACCTTCCCACCCACGTGGAGATGTTAGATAAGGCTGTGGTTGATGCATTTATTTTTTTTGCTTGTTTATCAAGTCTGTTCCTTGGCCCTGCTGCCTCAACTCTTTTTGGTAGGGCTCGGGCAAGCTGTCCCACCCCTCTCTTTTGCTGTGGGGTGGGAGGGGGTGGTGTTTCAGGGAGGCAGGTGCTAGAGTGTCTAGCAAAGCAAAAGCCCCACAGTGCTTGCAGCTAGAGCGCCAACTCCAGGGGAGCAGAAACTCCTCTCCAGTCCCTAAACACTAGATTCATTCTAATTTAGCTCTTCCATTTTCTCACCATCATCCTCTAGAAGACACAAAAGGAAGCAGAGAGCAGTTATTGAGAGGAAGGGCTAAAATCCTGGCTCCATTGAACCCTGTGGCAAAATTCCCAGTGAATTCCATGGGGCCAGAGTTTTAACCCAGGATTCATGGGTTCTACCTGTGGCCCTGCCAGTGATATGCTGTGTGGGCAAATCACTGCTCCTCTTCTTTGGTTTACTAGCCCTGCTCTACAAGGGAAGAGTTTAACCAGTGTAAATAGGTATTACATTCCCAGTGCAATCAAAGGTATCTGCAGCGTGGGGGAGGCAAGCTGGAGCAAGCTTTAATCTCTTTAGCCCAGGTACGAGTACAAGCTAGCAGCCGAAGTATGTACACATCCACAGCCTGCGCTGAAGTCAGTGCTTTCACTGCTAGTTACCTGTGCTAGTTAGGTTCCAGCTAGTGAGAGTGTTTGCCCTGGTTGCAGTCGCACCCCCAGTGGCTGTGAGGACAGACCCTATGTTGGGAACAGGTGTGATGATGCTTACGGTATTGCATTCACACTTCTGCTTGCAGGGTACACAGACCTTATGGTGGGAAAGGGTGTGATTTTTGTTTCAGCTGACACAGCTTTGTCAGCACAAGCCCTACTGGGATGCAGCTCTGTGGGTAAAACTGCACTTTCCCCTGGGACAGTTCATGCTGATTCCCAAATTGGTTCAGCTCTACAGACCCATGTGCTTCTCTCTTTACCCTTTGTTTTGCTGCCTTAGCTATGCTGAGCTGGTTACAGTGGCCAGACTTTCTCTGTTGCAGTTGTGGTCTTCCCCTCGCAGTGGAGATCACAGGGCTCATTGTTCTGGGTAAGCCGTCCTTTCCTCGTTGTATTTCAGTTCCTGCAGCAGGGGTTGAAAGCCTTGTATGAACGGTGGGCCAGCACTTGTGACATGGCCAACACTGGGCCACTGATCCCCACTGCTGAACCCCCTCTGCAGCATCCCAGCCACCTGCTGCTGCATCTGCAGATTTCCCTCCTGAAGGGCAATGGGGAAGGACAAATCTGGTGGCAAGGGGAAGTGCCAGCTACTCTAAGGGGCACAAGAGAGCTGCAGAGAGGGTGCTGGGCAGGGAGGGATCAGAAGCACAATGCAGGACAGAGAAGGGGTGCATGCTGGGCCAAGCTGTGTGTTGCTAGTCTCCTTGGCCAGAGCCAATTACTGCACAGGCTGGATCCAGCCCACGTGCTGTAGGCAGCCAATTTCTAGAGTACATATGTATTCTGGCAGCATGGAGCTCAGTAAGCCCCATCCGCTTGCTGTGTGCACAGCAACCCTGGCAGTGAGGCAGTGTGGATGCCATAGGGTGTGCCCTCAGCTGCTGGTCGAACCCTGGGCGTGCAGAGCAAAGCAGCGGTGCACTTGAAGTGTGGGTGTGCTCACTGCCTCCTTTCCAGAGGTGATCTGGGTGGATGGACAGGGCTTATTGCTTTTAGGGAGACACACCCTAAATTTCCTTCCTCTGTAACAGGGAAAAGTGAAATGTGACTTCATGAAGCTAGAGTTTGCCAATGAAGCTCAAAGGCAGGGCCATAAACCCCTGGGTGTAGGGCTTAGAGCTGGCTGGCTGGACAATGCTGTAGACCAGGGGCAGGCAATTATTTTGGGCAGCGGGCCTCTTACTGAGTTTTGGCAAGCCATCGAAGGCCGTGTGATAGGCAGCCAGGGGCAGATTAATATAAATTTTCTAAATTTTTTAGGGGTCCCATGGGTTGGATAGAATGTCCTGGTGGGCCGCATGTGGCCCGTGGGCCCATCCCTGCTGTAAATGTTATCATTACAGTTGCCTGGCCCACCCTTGGTTTTACATGGACAGGCGGGAATAGCCTGCCCTGATGCTAAGTGTGTGCCTGAGCCAGAATTCCCCAAAGAGCTCAGCACCCACAGATAGCCTACCTGCAGAGCTCCTTGGAAAATCCTGGCTTCTCTCATGGCCAAGTGGGGGGCCCCCCTGTTAAGGCCTTCCTCCCCTACCCACTCCTGCTTTGCTCCTTCAGAGGGAAATAGGAGCAGGCTCCTCCCAGCTCCTCATGCTGGCTTTGTATCCCAGAGCAGTCGGCCTGATGCTCTCACACAGGAGCTGAGTGACTGCAGAGCAATCTGACGGGACAGCTGTCACCTTAGCTAGTTGCATCGGCCTTGGCTATGGCACATTGCCTGGTGGAGTGTAACTCAGAGGCCTAGCTGGGTTTGCAAGCCAGCAGCAGGGCAACTCCAAGGAACCATTGACAGTACAGGCGGCAGGGACAGGAGGGAAGTTGCATTGATGTTTTTCAAGCCTCAGCTCCTGGAGTCATGGGATGGGCTTGAGAATCTCAGCTGTTGTTTGGTTTTTAAGTGAGTTGATTGCCCTGATAAACAGGCTGGAGCACACAGGGGCTTAGAAGAAGAAAGCAAAGACCACCCCACACATGTATTATACTAAACAAAAAGAAATCCCCAGATTTTCAAACCAATATCAGGATGGGGGAAGGGGGCAGACTTTAACTCTCTTTAAAATTTGGGGTTCATGATACTGCACCAAGGGCGTGTTCAAACCAGAATTTGGGCCTGATCCCTTGAGCCAGGTGTGTCTGCACATTCAGTCAGTCTCATAGCTGGGGTCTAGGACCGGACCCCCTCAGTTAGGGTCAGGGTCCACCCCCAGAGCCAGACTCCCCTATCACTGACATCGGTGTAAATCAGGGCTAGCTGCACTGAAGCTGATGCTCTGATATTAGAGAGAAAAAGATTGGGCTAAGCAGTTCTGTGGTCGGGCCTGTCTCTTGTTATGGAAGTGATTGTGGTCAGGTAACATCAGTCACATAATAATAACGCTGCTACCCAGCCTTCTCGTAGCAGCACTTGTCAGGAGTAGATCTCAAAGCCTTTTACCCATTAGGTCAGCATCATTATCTTGCTTTACAGATGGAAAAACTGAGGCACTCTGACACAATGCAGCTTGCCCAAGGTAGCAGTAGTGGGGCCAGGGATACCTCCCAAGTGTCCCCAGTCCCAGTCTAAGGCTGTGTCCACAGGGCAGTGCAGTTTTCCTGCAGATAGAGCTAGAGGCTAGAGCACAAGAGTTTTGGAGGAGGTGTTTTTGGCTGAATAGTCTGTTCCCTGGATGCATGCATTCATGTACAACTGAAGGGTTGGGGCACAGTAGGTAAAAATCAGTGTGTTACCTTTCATCACGGCTGTGAGTTTGGTGCTCACTAGGGCACATGCCCTTCAAACCCTGGAGCTTGTCTATCCCTACAAGGTTCATCAAGAATAGACAAACCCATCTTTCAGCATAGCTCATCGGCTTCTCCCCAGCCCTTCGTTAGCAAGAGCCACTGATTTCCTCAGAAGGCGACCTGAGTTTTGCAGAAGGAAGCATCCGTCCTAAAAATAGGTAGCAGTTCTGTTTTCAATAAGAGAGATTTGGTTTTTAAATTGGGTGCTTTTATCACTGAGGGAGAGAGGTGTTTTTGAGGCACCCAAGACATTTTGTCTGGTTTCTTTGCATCAATCTTCTCTCTCCTGCCAGAACTTCAGGAACTTCTGACGCTGCAATATTGGGCAGTGCCTGCTCATTATAATCATAGCAATTAAAAAAACAAACAGATAAGGCTGAATAAGTAATCTCCTTGCACATATTTTCTGTATGTACAGCATCTTCCACCCCAAAGCACTTCACTGACCATGTTTATTTGTATGGCAGTTGCACCCACCTGGGAGTAGGCTCTGCAAGGGACTCTATATAATGTAGTGTAAGAGATAAAACCTACCCCCAAGCTGCCTTGAATAGACGGAGCAGGTAAAAGGGGAAGCAGAGAAAGTAGTTTGCCCAGGAGCAGGTAATTGGCAGACTTGAGAATAGAGGATAGGGGTGCTCTAGCCACTAGACATTATTGCTGTTCTTCTACACTGAAATGTAGCCATTTCTGGGCTGGGCAAGTGCTATAGGATCCTTATTAAAAAAAAATCATGTCAAGACCCCCTCAAGTCATCTGCTATAAAAAAAAACCCAATTCGTTCCAGTTGTAGTTGGGTTGTATTTCTGGGTGCTTGAAACTTTAGTCTTCCTGGGCTCCTTTTTTGGGTTTTCCTCCACAGCCACAAGAGCTAAAAACTTACTTTCAGCGAAGGGAAAAAAGGCAAAATTCTCCTGGATTCCCTTGACACCAGGAGCTGGGGCTTTGGGCAATGCACACAGCTGTCCTGAGTCTTCTGATGAAACAGTGAGAATTGGTTGTATTGTGAGAGGCAGTGTGTAAGGGGAGGGGAGGGAATTGTTTTGCTTTGTTTTTCTTTGCCCAGGCCTTCTTCTTGTGGTGCCAGGGAATCTTTGATGATATTTCTTCCCTCACACAGCCCTGCCAACCAGACCCTTCACGCTTGGCTCTTTCCCTCTAATGTTAGGTAGGGGCATTCATCCAGATCGCCATGCCATGCTCACATGTGCTCCATCATGCTGTGTTCCTGCTGCCCCTCCCCACCTTGCAACTCCAACCTTCCATGCAAAGGGAAGAAGGGAGGTTGCCATTGAGCATATGCAAACAAACTCTCAGCAAAGACTCCAGTTCAAAAGGGGTTGAATTGGAGACAGCATTTGAGAGATGGGTTCAATCCAATCCCATCCTGCCACCTTTCCCCGCCACTTGGAAATTTGCAAGTGCTCCCTTCATCTTTATTATGTGCCAGATTGAACTCTTGGGGCAGAGACAACCAGAGCTTCTTGGATTGCTTCCAGGCTGGGAAGTATCTGGAGTAAGGAGGTGCCCAGCTCCACTGTCTTTGCTCATAGCAGGTGGTAGGGGGTCCTCTTCCCTCTTTCAGGTTGGGCTAAAGAGTGCAGCTGCACAGCTCCCCCCACCTTTTCTGGTAAGATAAGGACCTTCCCCCACACCCTTCCTGTTTTAATCCACATTGGCATCTGAGCTAGCCAGTTCTGCCAGTGCCCCCTGCTGGCAAATCCAGATTGGGATCGGAGCAGCTGGGGGCTCATTCATTTTGCCTTCCTGTTTATTTCACAGCTGTTGTTTGCAGAGCCAGGGGGCAGCTTAGGAGGTGCATTATGGACCCACCTTGTCTGCCCCTTCCCTGATGTCAAATGCCCATAATCTAGTCCCTGCCCCACCCCATCCCCTCCTGTTTCCACACCTCAGATCCTGGGAAGTTCCCTGCTGTGGTACATGGCTAAGAACATAGCGTGAAGGAAGAGCTGGGGGAGTGGGTGGGGGCAGGGTTGACCACAAGCGTTATTAAAAGGGTTGAGGCTTGTGGGTCTGGGGAGGAAGCAGAAGCAAAATAACAAGAGTAAAAGCGAGCGTAGGAGCTGGCACAGCTGCAGCCTCAGCCCAATTTCCCATCTCGGCATGCAGGCCCTGTGAGAGACTCGGAGTGTGTGCATGTGTGTGTGTGCGCGCATGCGCACATGAGTTGAGAGCAAATCATTGCATTGAGAAACTGGCTACAGTTAATTGGTGCTTCCCTCTGGCTTGTATCAGGAAAAAAAATATTAATACTAGTGTGACACCAGGCAGTTTGAGTATCCCTGGGGGCCCCCATGGCACAGGCAGGTGCTGGGCCTTCCACATTGCCAGAGACTCTTTTTGAAAGCAGGTGGCCTCTGTGTACCCAGGCATGGGGTTTGATGCCCCAAATGCTCCCATTTTACCTCCTGGTTAATCATGCCCACTTATCCTGCTGTCCAATCTGGTACCTTTTTATTTGGCTAAAGCAGATCTCCCAGATCCAGGTATCTTTAAATCAAGAAAGGCATCCAGGCTGGATGTAAAGATTCAAAAGATGGAGAGTCCAGTGCTTCCCCTGGGGAGCATGCTCCAGTGGGCAATCACTCTTGCATGTTAAAAATGTTTGCCTTCTTTCTTATTTAAATCAGTCTGGCTCCGAGGTCAAGCTGCCGCTTGCCGTTATGGCTTTTCCCACTGCATTAGTGACCTGTTTAGTTCCCAGTATTTTCTACCTGGGAAGATACCAATGCTCTGTAATCAAGTTCTCCCCATCCCTATCTTGGTTAGACCATATGAGCCAGTGGGCAGAGTGCTGTGCTAGGACTAAGATTTCCACCCTGTATCTGGCTTTTTAGACTTCAAGTTCTGTGGGGCGGAAGCTACCTCTTGCCATATTTGTAGTTAGTGCCCAGCAGCTTGGGGACCCGGAGGGATTCAGCTGTTACAGAAATAAATAAGCAGTCACAGAAACAGGAGTGGTTTAGAGGCGGATGGGGTTGTTATGAGGCTGGAGAAGAGACTGAAGAAGTTCTAGACTGTTCAGAGGGAAACTGGGAGGTAGAGAGCAAGCTAAAAAAAGGAATGATAGATAAGATGCTCCGATTTCTCTCTTCCCATCATGCGTGAACAAGGATTATCCAAGAAAAGTCAAGTCCCCCAGTGCAAAGGCTTATTTTTGCCCAGTGCATAATTAACTTGTGGAACTCACTGCCCTGAATGTCATTGAAACCAAGCGCTTAGCAGGTTTTTAAAAAAAAATCTGCCATTTATACAGGCAATGGGCATATTTGCAGCTCCATTATGTAGGGTGCACTTTTAGTTGAGGTTATTGACAAGGCATGAAACAACTATCAACTGCTTAAAGGGAGGCAAGTGGTTTCCTACTGGGAAAATACCACATGATTTTTCAACCCTGGGGAATTACAGGCTTTGCTCTGTGTCATCTGGTACTGGTAGCTTTAGAAGGCAGGAGTTATGGACTGTTGGTTTGGTGCAAAATAAAGACTCCAGTATTCTTAATGTGATGGACCATTTTGCCAGGTCCTGAGACTTTAAGTGACTCATCCAGAGTTGACAGGACAAGTTAGCAGCAGCACTGAGGTTAGAACCCAGGAGTCCTGGTTCTCACTCATCATCTTGCCACTAGACCACACTCTGCTCCCTCTTTTTAATCTCATGTTTATATCAGTGCTGCTGGCCACTTACTTTAATAGGGAGGCAAGATGTTGCATTTCACCCTGCAAGAGGAGCCTTTGAAAAATCAGGCAACACTTTCAAGAGGTTAATGGTGACAATCGCAGTGGATCAGGACTCAAGAAATTGAAAATGAATTCCCAGCTCTCCTTGTGTGACTGTGAGCAAGTCATGGAGAGCCTGACATTCAACTGCTCAGCTCCTGCCTTGTGGACCAGATGTTTAAAAATGCCTAACTACCCCACTTAGGGTGTTGCTCAGTTGTGCCAGCAGGTCGACTGTTTGAAATTCTTTCTCACTCTCAGTTCCTCTACCTGTAAAATGGATGCGATAATTTCTCTCCCCGTTCCTCTGTCTTGTCTACTTAGAATGTCAGCTCTTAGAAGCAGTTGCCTAGTACAGCCTCAGCTACACTAAGTGTGCTGTATCAGTGTGCTGTATGTTAGACCCACCTGGGTCTAACTGATATAGTAAAACCACCCCTGTTATAATACAATAAATACAATTTAATTGTATTTACAATGCAATTAAATTGTATTTATATTTTAATTGTATTTATCAGTGTGTCTATAATAAAATGTATATTGTACTGCTAAATGTACAACATAACTGTGTCTGCATTACAGACTTGTATCATCCAGCTGTGCTAGTTGGAGATCATCTCCTTTTAAACTCACACCTGCTAGAGCTCTGTAACAGAAGTCTGCAGTGTAGACATAGCTTGTAGGTCTGTACAGCACCTAGCACAGCAGTGTTGTTATCTCAGGTGGGGGTGCCGGACGTGTCTGCCATTGATGCCCTGAGAAGCTTTCAGTGGATGTCAATAAAGAGATTGTAGGTGGCTGGGTTTTGATCACAGTTTTGTTCTCCAATCTTCTTATCTTTGCTTATGGATCAAAACCCACATTTTATTTGGTGATTTTTCAGGGAAAGCGGGTTGCTTCTGAACTTTCTGAAACGCTGTCAAGATTTTCCTTTTTTCTGTGCCGGGCTGGCAGAAAAGCTCCTGTTTGTGAGGAGATTAATTACAAACAGCTTTTCTGCTTTATCAAACTTCCTGAAAGGCTGTGAAATATCTGGGGTGGAAAATCTCTCTCTCTATCTCTCTCTTTCTCTTGCTGCCATTGCCGTCTGTTCTAGGAGTGAGCTAATACATTATTCCCCATCCCAGCAATTAGCTCTTGCCTGGGGTAATGTCATCAGTGCATCTGGAATGCGGTACAGTGAATTGTGAAAATGGGGGTGGAGGGGAGAAACGTGCTTGCATTGTTAGATATGCATCTAACTAGTTCCTTCTCCCACGTGCACATCCAGTGTTGGCAGTGGAGGGGGACTGGCATGTTTTTCACTCTGCTGAGATGCTCAAAAGCATGGTCCATTCCCTTCCCCACCTCAGCAGCATTCACTGCACTGTGTGTCTCCCACCTCAGCGTGCAGAGCTCTGTGGTTTTGGCAGTTCCTTTCTGCTTGCCTTCTGATTAGCATGGTTCACACCGGAGGAAAAGGGCTGGTATGCATGCATGGACTGCTTTGGATTTGCAGCTCATGCCCACTCAGCAATGCAGGTGTGGAGCTGGGTTTCTTGGAAGACTGGGGTGCTTAGGTGGGAACTGAATGCCTTGGAACAGTCTGGGCCTTAAAGGCAGAACCTGGTGGGTTACAAGTGTGTCAAAACCCACCGTTACTGAAAGAAATCAAAATCATTGCAGGTCCACTATTCAATCACTGCCCCAACCTAACCCATGCTGTGGAATACACCAAGAATCAAGAGCCTGCAGGCAGAAATCCCACTGTCCTTATTTGTCTTAAAGAATGCTGAAAGTCCCAAAGGTGCCAGGAGATGTACATATTGCTAATAAGAGGTCCATGACCAAGATAGCTCAAGAATTATAATCCTGCTAAAGGGAAGGTTAGGTTGGATATTATGAGGAACTCTCTGGCTCTGGAAGTGGTCCAGCACTGGAACTGATTACTCCAAGAGGTTGTGGAGTCACCACTGGAAGTCTTTGAGGGCAGATTAAGCAAACACTTGGCTACTGTAGACAGGGATGGTCCTGCCTGGACCAGGCAGCTTCTTGAGGGCTCTTCCAGCCCTATGATTCTATGATCCTCATTTTACTTTGACTCGTATACTTGAACCAAGGTCACACAGGGAGCCAAATAGCAACTGAACCCATGTCACACTTGAATGTCCC
>NW_017729031.1:118871279-118873179 GCF_001723915.1 Gavialis gangeticus | reverse complement strand
GTGCCAGGGGGAGAAGCCAAGCTCTGCCAGGCAGGACCGCCTGTCAGCCACAGCTCTGCTTTGCTTCTCAGCGTTCAGAGAGACCAGGAGGACATCCTGCCTACAGGACTCCCGGGCACCTGGCAGCCATCATTTACCTTGACTCGTATACTTGAACCAAGGTCACACAGGGAGCCAAATAGCAACTGAACCCATGTCACACTTGAATGTCCCAACTACAAGACTGCCCCCACCCCGAACACTGTAGCCTGCTGCCACCTGGCGCAGGGCTCTGGCCTGGGCCCCTGAGTGCTTTGGAGCTATGTCTGACAGCCAGTGTTGTAAAATCCTGCACGTGATCAAAGGCCTCAAATTGATCGGTGCTAGAACAAATCCTAAATGAGGTGGGTTGTAGAAACCTCATGTGCTGCCACAGCTACCTTCAAAAAGGGGAACTCAGTCCCTTTCTCAGTAGTTTTTGGAAGGATGCCGGGAACTCCCCCCTAGGAGTTTATATTAGGAACTCCCCTTGCCCCATTCTCTCAGAAAAGTGTCCATGCTCTAGTGATTTATTATGCATGGATGGATGAGATGCTGAGGCCCGTCTAGCCCTGGGGTGGGAAAAATGATCCTTGTGTGAAATCACCATTCTCAGGCCCCTGGAAACCTGCCATCAGCCCTTGCCCTTGGGAGCAGGGGGATTTTTTTTTTTGCACGTGATAGTATTATTTATGAAGCCCTGATGTGTGCAGAAGATACTGATTTCTCAAGGTGTTGAGTCATATGTGCACCTTCAGGCACTCAACACTGTGCAGGTCGAGGGTCAGGAAGGCAACCAACTCCCTGCCTTTTCCGCTGACTTCAGCTAAATGTGCTGGTGCCTGGTGCCTTTTGGAGACAGGCTCAGGGTAAACAAAGGGTAGCTCAAAAGCAGGGGCACAGCTGAGGTGAGGGGTATTTATAAAGGATGGGATATGCGGAAGCATAGAGTGGAATCAGACCTGCTGTAACAGCCAAGACTAAACTCTGCAATTAAATAGCCTCTTGCAAACCCACAGAAACTCCTAGGTCTGTGTGGGGTAGTGGAGAGTAGCTTTTGGCCGCATGATTGACTTGGGGCTGTGGCTGGGGGAGATCAGAGTCTGCGCTGGGCTGAGGGGGTTCTAGAAGGAAGGGAAGAGTGTGCCTAAAGCTGGGAAGAGTCGTTCTGGAGAGAGGGTGAGTGAGGAACCAGGGGAGTCGGAAGGAACGGGGGGTGATGTTTCTTGGACAGCCTCCAACCTCTGCCAGGTCCTAGTCCTGCTCAGCTTCCTCCCATGTGAGCGTTTTGAGAGCTGCCTCCAAAACATCACAGACCCGAGCTCAGGAGGGATCAGAAGGGAGCCTCACTCACTCATTCAAAGCTCATGTCATGGGGATTGCTCGGCCACCGCCACCCCCCCGCAAAAATTGGGCTCCAGGGGCACCCCACCTTGCCCCACCCCTTCGCAAGACTTCTCAGTATCGTCCACCAGAGGTGTGACAGCCGCAGCGTGGGCGCCTGGGGTGGGGGTACCAAACCACAAGACCTTTCCTGACTCGCCTATGCTGACAGGGGCCCCCAAAATACTGGTCACCTTGGTTAGGCAGTGGGGAAAATATATGTATGTGTGTATATATATATATAATTTTTCTTTCTATTTTGCTTTTGTTTCTAAAATAACCTTCGCTTGTTAGCATGTTTCCAAACCCACTCGCAGCCCACACACCCGCTGTATTCTTAACCACTCTTTATTTGAAACACTCGCTTTTCCTGCCTTGAGAAACATAAACCTCACAGAACTCCTTCACCACAGACACCCCCCACCCCCCTCAAACCCCCTTTTCCCCTCCCCTTACCTGAACAAGAGGGCAAGCTCAACCGCTTGCCTGTCTGAAGCCA
>NW_017729031.1:118870047-118871030 GCF_001723915.1 Gavialis gangeticus | reverse complement strand
CACCCCCCTCAACCCCCTTTCTCCCCTCCCCTTACTGGAACAAGAGGGCAAGCTCAGCTGCTTGCCTGTGTGAAGCCAGCTTCTCCTTACTGTGTGGCTCGAGCCCTGGATCTCTGCCAGCCTGTTATATCATGGCCTTGGGCACACCGGGCAGCTGCGGGAAAGGTGCCAGATTTGGGGCTCTGCTTTGCCAGGCCTGGTCTGCCTCTTGTTTGATATGCACTGTTCGTGGTTGATTTCCACTCTTTGATCTTGTAGGGAAGAAGCTGAGGCAGCAAAGGAGGTTAGGCACCAAGACCAGCTTTTGTGACCAGTTCACCTGCTGCTGTTAGCACTGTGTCCACCTCAGCAGGGATCGAGGCAATAGGGCATTGGGTTCATTTTTTGGAAGGCAGAGAGGGGAGGGCCAGGGGGAGGGTTGGCAATGAAGGGCAGGGTTTCACACAGTGGTAAGACAGATTCCTGATGGTAGAAGTTCATTGTTGGTGTCAGGACCTGTGAAAAGTTGGTGGGGCCACAGGTGAATATGTGGCCTTGGAGACAAAGGCTACGTTATGCCCTGGGGCTGCCTCTGACCTTGCTCAGCCTGGATGGACAAGTTCTCTCCACCACATGTTGCCTTCCTGTACTGCACAGTCTAGTAGACAGTGAATTGGGGTGGGACTCGGGAGAAGGGGCTGCTATTTCCCCTCTGCCACTGCCCCTTTGGACAAGTCACATCTCTTCTCTGTGCTCCAGTATCCCCATTTTTAAAGGAGAGATAATAATCCTGGGAAGTGCTTTGAGATCTTTGGGTGACAGCAAGAAGCTTTATGGGCAGAGGAGAATAGGATGGGGTTTAACACAGACAAGTGTAAGGTGATGCACCTGGGGAGGAACAATCGGCACCATACATACAGGCTGGGGAACTCCCCTCTTGTCAGCACGGAGGTGGAAAAGGATCTGGGAGTCATTATTGACTCCAAGATGAACATGAGTCGGCA
>NW_017729031.1:118856708-118869765 GCF_001723915.1 Gavialis gangeticus | reverse complement strand
CCGCAAGGAGTGACCAGGAACAATGGTCACAAGCTGGCGGAGGGAAGGTTTAAGTTGGACATCAGGAGGCGCTACTTCACGGTCAGGGCGGCTAGGGTCTGGAACCAGCTTCCAAGTGAGGTGGTGCAGGCTCCCACCCTGGGGGTTTTTAAGAGGAGGTTGGATGACCACCTTACTGGGGTCGTTTGACCCCAGTGCTCTTCCTGCCATGGCAGGGGGTCGGACTAGATGATCTGCTCAGGTCCCTTCCGACCCTAGAAACTATGAAAAAGATGGGGAAACTGTTCACCGGTCTCCTCCACTCACATGCAGCCTATGGCCTCTTTATGGTAAACTTCCAAAGTACTTGTTTCCTCTGTTCCCATCCTGCTACGTGTAACTGGTACTTGTGCAGTGTGCTGGCACCCTAAATGCAGAGGGAAGGTGCCGTTATGTGTTGGGCACTGTCCAGCACTGACAGTGACTTGCTGCATGACTTTGGTAAGCCTCGTGGCTTCCCCATCTGATGCTGCCTTGACTAATGAGGGGACCCATGGGGGCTCCTTATTTCACAGTGAGGGGAAACCAAGCCTGAATGGTCAGGTGATTTGACCAAGGCCTCTGAGGCTGTCACTGTCAGCAGTGAGGTTAGGGCCATAGCAAGCCCATGTAGGCCCCATCCCCAGTGCCTGCTGGAGCCCTTGGAAGTCTGAGGAGATGAGACCTGATGCCATTTGGTCTCTTGAGCTGCCCCTTCATGGCCAGGGGATGTGGTTCAGTAGCAGCAGACAGAAGCCCTAGCTCCAATGGCTGTGGCTGAGGGGCCACAGGCTTGACAGGAGGTACCTTTGGGTGGATATAGGCTGTGGGGAGACAACACTGTATCTGACCTGCATCCTGTAGGAAACAGCAAGGCCTGATGTGCATCCCTCCATCTCTTCCCAAAACTGTGCATTTCCCAGAGCTCTGTTCACAAGAGATTGCAGCTAGGGATTGAACTGTGCTGAGATGGACCTTCACCCTTATCTTGTCTCTGAAGAATAGGAGCAGTTAGCAGGTGACGGGGCATGGGGGAGCTGTGGAGGTCTGGCTCTGTAGCACAGACTGTGGCTGGAGGTCCTCCATCCTCTCTGAACTGTACTCCCGTCTACTGCCCTCCAGGGCACACAAGGGGTCATCCTACACGCGCCTGTCTTGCCAGTTGTTTGTAAACCAATTACAGTCCTTCACTGGCTGACCTTTCAGGGCACCTCATCTCGCCGCCTGTCGCACCCCTCACCCTCCTTCCATCCTGCTTCGTACGGCAGCATAACCAATCACGCCCTCCCAGAGGGAAATGTCCAGTGAACTGGGGGGCGAAGGGAAAACCTGCTGCTGTTTGGGAGGGAGGGCAGGAATGAATAATGCGTCTTTTCTTCTTATGGAACAACAACTCACAACACACTGAAGGGCGGGCGAGAGCCAAGGAGGGGGAGACCTGTCGACTGCTGTTACATGAGGCAGCTCCCAGGTCCCCTCACTGTCACAATTGTTCAGCGTAACTTGCCTGCGCTCACTGCAAAGGACATGCCCAGCCTCACAGTCCCCCCTGTAACCTCATGAGACAGGTTCTCCTTTCATATAAAGGTAAAGAATATGTTTTTTAAAGGTGACACAGAAGTCCAGGAGACTTCCGAGATTTAACAACTTTGTCAGGCCCGCTTGAAAGGCGTTGATGGGACAGGAGCCCGGCAGGAGAAAAGAGCCATCATCTGTCTCTTGCATTGTTGTTGTTGTTGTTTATTTGTTCCATTCTTGGCTCACTGGGTGGCCTGGGGCAAGTTGCATGACTTCCTTAGTTTCCCCCATCTGTAAAACAGACTGAGAGGACTGACTGATCTCTGAAGAGAGATGGGTCAGATTTGGGGACCAAAACTTTCTACTTTGGGGTTGGTTTTTTTTACACCACTGAAAAATGGCGATATTGGTGGACTGCAATATTTTGCAAACTTGTGTCAGTTTCACCAAGTCAGCTGGCAAGAAAAAGCGAGCTGTGAAACATTAATATAACAAAAATGTTTCATTCACACAATTGCAAAGTGAGATATTTTGATTTATTTTATTGGAAATGTTTCATTTCAACATTTCCTTCTATGATGTAAAAAAAAAAGAAAGAAGCAAAAGTTTTTAAAAGCTCAAAAGTGAAACCAAACGTTTAATTTTGGGTTGAATGAAACGTATGGGTCGCCTGAAATGATGTTTTCTTCAATTTTTTGGTTTCAAATTTTTTCTGTTTTTTTTTTCCTTTTGAAACTACAGTCCAACCCAAAACAATGAGTTACTTGTTCAAGAGCTGAGACTCCTGAATGCTATTTTCTTTTAACAGCAACATGTGGCCCTAGCACTTATTTTGTACTTCAGGAACACCTGACAGCCCCAGCCCTCCTTGTGCTAGGTGCTGTGCAAGCCCAGAACAAAATGGGGTCCTCACCCCAAGAGCCCACAGCATCAGTACAGTACAGGATACAGCTGGTGGATACAGGCAGATGGGGGAGCAAGACGGTGTTGTTGGTGTGTTGAGCAGCAGTCTCTGCCCACCAGTTGCCTGCTGTTGTCAGACCTTTGTTCTAACCTCATTCTGATTATCTGTGTTCATGCTATTCATGAAGGGGAAAGGGACAAAGATCCCAGAGCTGAGCAGATCAGAGCTAGCTTTATTACTCTTATGGGTATCGTGGCAGCAGCTCCAAGCCGCTTTGTTCTGAGCACTAAATTAACCCTCCCTGCCCCACATGGAGAAGGACAGGGGGGCAGCACAGGGAAGATTTCTTCTTGGTTATAGTTGGAGCTGTTGCACCATATGACATAGACCCTGTTTGGCAAGCAGCTAGTGACGACTTCCCTTCGTAGTTTTTAAGCATTGGCTTTGGGATTTTGTCACTGGCTCTGTGGAGTCAGGCAGCCTAGATTGCCTGTTTGTGACCCTAATAGGGTGTGCAGGGTTATGTCACCCCAGGAAGGATGGACCCTGGCCCTTGTGAGTGTGGCACCCATCTGCAGCTGTCTCAGAGCAAGATGTAGAGGTGGGGACTGCTGGGGTCATCTGGGGTGAGATGAGCAGGAGGCAGTGGGTTCTCATGGGGCAAGGGGTAGAAAGTTTGGGTCTGAGCTCACACTAGGGCTGAGAGCCAGGCTCAGAACTTGCAAGGTGGCTAGGGAGGGGGGCTTAGAGCTGCCGAGAGAGCACCCAAGGGAGCTCAGAGGGTGAATCCAAGCCAAGGGCGTGGGGGCAAAGGAAAGCAAGACCCCTAGAACCTGAGGTGCCCTGGGGAGCCTGGAAGAACTGACCAAAATGAGTCTTCTCCAGGCAAAGCTGCCCATGCAGATGCATTGTCCCACTGTAGTTCTCCCTTGCCCTTGTGCTCCTGATCTGCTCTCCACATCCCACCCCTGTTGCCTCATGGCTGTGCTCAGCAGCCTGGCCAAGTGCAGAGAAGTGCCCCGGGCATGTCACCTTGCCAAATCTTCCCCCTACCCCAGTGGCCCCAGCCTACCCTCACAGGTGAGAGGAGCCAGCGCCTCGGTGGAGCTGGGGGGGAGCCCCTCTCATGCCAAGCCAGAGGCTTTTCAAAAGACATTTGCTTTATGCTGTACCATCTCATTCTGTGTCAGGGTGAACCTGGCGTTGGCCTACACTGAGCTGACTGAGGAGTTGTGCCGGCTAAGGAAGCTCAGCTCCCTGCAGAGCCAGATCCTCAGGACGCTGCTGCAAGAGCAGGCCATCAACGGCGGTGAGTGCAGCCTCCACTGCAACGGGATGGGGTGTCATTCGGGGTGTATAGTGAGGAGAGGGGTACAGAGATTGGAGGGCCTGACATCGAACAGGGGCCAAAGGGCTCCAAAGGGGGCTTGACACCCTTCCCCTCAGCCAAAGGGCCCAGAGCTTACAGTCTAAAAGGACAGAGTGTGTCCTCTGGTGCCAGGTTGGCAGGGCTGGAGTGGGGGGATTTTCATTATGGAGAACAAGGGCCTAAAGGGACCATCTTAAGGAGGTGGCTTTCAAGAGGCATGCAGGCCCTTTTTTTGACAGGAAACCTGTCCCCAGGGATCCAGGCAAGGCTCAGGCAGACCTGCACCCTGTGGGCACACCTGTCTGGGCTCCTGTGGGAAGCAGGTGAGGCGGGTCATTCATTCTCCAGTTGATCCAGGTCTTTGTCCCTATTGCTTTCCAGGCCAGAGGCACTCTCCGCTCTCACAGCGCCACTCTCCTGCCCAGCAGCGCCGCTCCCCCGCACCACAGTGCCCCTCTCCAGCTCAGCCGGGACGGTCCCCCGTCCCTCAGTGCCCCTCTCCTGCCCTGCAGCGGCGGTCTCCAGTCCCCCCCAGCCAGTCCCCTGCCCAACAACGTCGCTTGCCAGCGCCACCCCCTAGCCAGTCCCCTGCCCAGCAGCGTCGCTCTCCGGCACCCCCTCCCAGCCAGTCCCCTGCCCAGCAGCGTCGTTCTCCAGCTCCCTCCTGCCCATCGCCTGCTTCCCAGCACAGGCCCCTGCCTGGCAGCGAAAGAAACGTGATGGATCTGGGGTACTCAAAGCCGTCGAGCCACCACATCAAAGCCAGTTTCCAAGGCCGCCGCAGCTACTCAGAGGTGAGCGACGCTGCTATGTATCAGCAGAACCGCTCCCTGTGGCTGCAGCCTGAGGCCTCCACGCTACCAAAGCACCGTCCCTACGGCGAGGTTTACATCGGGGGTGCCGGCGGCCCTCTGAGTGCCAGAGACGCCTTTGAGGAACACCTGCGCTTTGAGAAACAGTCCTCAGATGAAGACGACTGGGCCGTCCCCAGCCCCCCCAGCCCCGAGGCTGGAGCTATCCGCTGCGCCTCGTTCTGCGCTGGCTTCCCTATCCCTGACCCCCCTGCACACCGGACAGCTGCCTCCTACTCCAGGGCTGAGCACGCACAGTCCTGGCCATCAATCAATGTAAGCGCTAGTTGGCCTCCCCTCCTCCCCCTTGTATCCCTCTGCTCCCACTGCCATACCTCCTCTCTGCTCCTGAGCCCCACTGCAAGCTGTTCCCCTGCAGCACCAAACCTGGAGCCCTGGGGAGCAAAAGACTGGCCTTTCATGCCCAATAATGGGTCCAAACCCAAATCTTGGACCCAGACAGTCCCCTGCGGAGGAAGAGGCTAAGACATGGAGCCAGTGTGGGTTCAGCTCCTGGTTCTGTCACTGAGCTCTGCTGACTGGGCTGGAGTCACTTCATTGCGGTTTGCCTCAGTTCCCCAACCTGTAGCATGGAGGGGGTGAGCAGGGAGCCTGCTCTGATCCGGGTATGTGAGCTGTTTGGTTGCCTTGGTGATGAAGATTATGCAAGAGGCTGTAGAACTGAGCTCCACATAGCTAAGGATGTTAAGGGCTTTGGATCCCTATGTGGATCTGAGCCTTTGCTTCTTGGACCCCCGTCTGCAGGCATTTGCTGGGGGAATGCAGCCTAGTTCAGGGCTGTGCAGCTAGTGGCCTGCAGGCTGTACGTGGCCCACGAAAGGCTAAATTGTATCCTTTGAGTCTTGTTGGTGTGGCCTCAGATCCCAGGGGCTGTTGTTTGCTGTGAGCCCCCTTGCCCACCACTGGATTTGGAGTCTTCAGTTGCCACTGGTGATTCATATCACCAGCAGGGGAAAAGCAGGAGTGAGAGATGGTGTCATTCACTCCCTGGCTCTGAAGCCAGTGTAGCTGCTCCAGCATCTGGGCTGACAAACCACTGCCCCACCACTGGAGGTGGGTCTGCAAGAAGCCCCATGGGTCAGATCTGACCCACAGAGCCAAATAAGTTGGAGAGCCCTGACCTAGTCCATTCCTGCATCATGGGAGTTCACCAGGCCTGCTTCTTCAGCCTAGCAGGCTTGGCAGAGGGATGACTGGAGGGAGGTGACATTTGCAGAAAAGGTGCCAGGGAAGGATGATATAGGGTAGCACCTAATACCAAGGAATGGGGTGAAACTAGAAAGAGGGAAATTTAGGGTGAAAATGTCCCAGCACAGCTGACTGAGGGGGAGACCTGTGGAATGGCTTTGCAAGGGTAATGGCAGAAGTTCCACTGTTTGGGACCTTTCAGTTATGCTGCAGTACATGGGGTGGTGGGGAAGACACACAGATCTAATGGGCTTGACTCCTGTTGGGGCAAATCAATTGATTTATCTCAGCCAGGCCTCTGCCCCTCCTTTAACCCAAAAGGTCCTTTCTTGCCCCACAGCTGCTGATGGAGACGGTGGACTCTGACATCCGAAGCTGCCCGCTGTGCCAGCTGGCCTTCCCCATTGGTTACCCGGACGATGCTTTGATAAAGCACATTGATTCACACCTGGAGAACAGTAAGATCTGAGGCTGCTCCTCTTCACTCCTCTTTCCAACTTCCTTACTATGCCCTGGTCCCCTTTTGGATGCTGCATGAAAACTCGCGGAGCAACACGGCTCCCTAAATACCTCCAAGTCTTCAGTAGCTACAGGACAGACTGAATCACGAGTCTCGCCTCTCCCTCTCCCGCCTTGCCTCGTTTCTAAGTGGGCTTCTTTTCCCCTCCTCCTCCTCCCTGTCCCCTGGAAGAATAGGATCTGCAATACCTTTTGATGCTTGAACCAGCTGGGAGGAACTCTAGTCTGGGCACTGGAGGTCAAGCTGTTCAGCGTGGCTTCTGACAGAAGGAATCATCTGCCCTTCTCCGTAGGCCCCTTCACAGCTCTCGCTGCACAGTTTGGTTTCTCTGGATGACCTCAGGGAGGAGGGAGTGATGGATCCCCCCACACATGCCCTGAGTGGCAGGTGAACTGAGGGGCTGCCCCTTACTGACGTGCTCAGGTGAGAGGTATGGAGAGTTTGCCTGTAATTTTGTGCCCATTGGGAAGGACCCAGAGGCTTGGATCTCTCTCTCCCCTTTTCCTGGGGGTTTAATTGTTACAGGGCTAGTTGATTATTTTGAGCATTGGTCTTGACAAGTTTCAAACCAATGCATTTCAGCTACTTGCTGCTGGTTCGAGCGTCTTTCCAGTCTTTTACATTAAAAGTCCCTTTCTCCTTGCAACAATGCTGCCGAGAAAGGAAACCCACTTTGCAGAGGCCCAGCATGGAAATCCAGTAATATTGCACTGAACTCAATGTTTGCTAGGGCCCGTGTCCTGGTCTCTGTGATGTCAGTGGACACTTCCACCACTGACTCTGGCAAGACCTCGGTACATCCCTGGTGCATTTATATTCTCCTCAATGTACTGTTTTCTCCTTCTTCATACCAACACGTTGCTTTGAGTAGCTAGTTTTCATAAACCCAGAATACTCTTGTGTCCCACATCATGGTCACGATGTCACCTCTCCTGCAGTCCCGTGATGGCATGTGATACTGTCATGGTGGCATAATGTTAATTCCATGGTGATTACTGGTGTGGATCCACGATCCGCTAGCTCTCTCTGGCCTTACTGAGCATATCCGCATTGTTGTGATTGAAACCAAGTCTCTTTCAACTGGCCAGCTTTCCCCAACTCCCCATGCACATGGCTCGCACCATGGGGACGGTCATGATGAAGGTATGTAGAGTCTTTCATCAAAACCACCCGTGATGGGAAGACACCTTGGATATATACCACATCTCATCACATGACCCGGTTTTTGTTTTTTTGTTTCTTTGGGTAAATCTATGCTCCATCAGGACCCTGCACATTGGTAACAGTATCGGTGTGGTTGAAAAGAACCATCCACTGGGAAGGTGGGGACAGACCTTGGTGGCTCTGCTGGGCCAGATCCTCAGCTGATGTAACTCAGGATTGCCCTTTTCAGGACAGTGGATCTCCAGTGAACTCATTGGAGCCAGGTCAGTTTACACCATCTGTGGATCTGGCCCTTTCCTTCATTTTTCAGGCATACCTACACTTGCCGCCCAAGTAGTGGAGATGCCATTGGCCTTCACCTTTCCTCCAACATTGCCTTTGCCCCTTATCAGCTTTCCTAGCTCAGCTGCAGAACCTCCAAATATTCATCCAAACTGTTTTTCTGGGGGGAGGTGGGGGAAGGGAAGGGAGTGGAAGGGAAGGGAGATCTCCTTCTCTATTGGCAGTGCATGAGCTGGGCTATAGGGTTCACTCATGGACGCTAGTGTCCACAATGCAATTCCTAGCAAACTGGCCCTTCCTCCCTGCTCTTCTGTCTAAAATTGGGCCCAGTCCACTGCTACTGGGGCTGGAATTGGAGCTAGACCTCTGATATGTTGAGGGTTATGGGAATCCAGGAGTTTGGCCTGGCCCTTCTCTCTTACTTCGTCGCCCCCTTTGAATATGGTCCCAGAAGTAGCAGGGCCAGCTCGTGGCTGAGAAGTCTCTGGGAAATCCTGGTCTGAAGCCCATATTTTGGGAGGGGGTCCACAGGGTTGTGTGGGGGGCAGTCACAGTGCCTTTCACAGTTCAGTCAAAAGAGAAGCACAAGAAGGGAAGGAAGGAGATGGAGAAGTCATGAGGGTTCCCAGAGGCTGGGGCTGGGGCTTTGGTTAACCCTGAAGGGCTTCCTTAGAATGGAAGTTGGCTCAGCTAGTTGCCCCCACCAGGCAGAGAGGGAGTGGCTAACTTGTGCTCAGTATCACGTAAGTCTTTGCGCTAACCCCACAGCCATGAACTCCCAGCACCCCATTCCCAGTGCACAAGGGATCAGTAATACAGTACAAAAGGAGTATTTCCTCTCACCAGGTAAAAGGACCAAACAACTTCCTGCCTATAAGCTCTGCTCTCTTGCCCCACTCTTCCATGGTCCTTATACCCCTCTCTGCATACCTTGTGGGCATCAGAGCCTTCTAGCAACAAGGGGAAGCAACAGCTCCTTGCTTCAGATACTTTTCAGAGGGGGTTTATGCAGGCTCTGAGCTTCTAGCTATGGAACAGAGGATGCCCAGCATCTCACAGGATGAAACAAGGCACTCCACGCAGCCCAGGTAGAGGGCTTCAAACTTCTTCCACTGGTTTGTTGTTCTGCAGAGATCAGATCAGGGCCAACCTGCAGCCAAGGTTGTGACTGGCTTTGCAGTGAGCCTTGACCTCACTACCTGGGGGCTTAGACGTGCTCTGTGGCTAGGGCCCAAGCCCTGGGGAGATGGATTTCAGAATTGCAAGCCTGTTAAATTAGCAATGGCTTGGATGCTGAAATTACTGGTGAGGTTTTGTGGCCTGTGTTACGTGTAACCAACACTCCTGCCCCACCCAAGGGCACGTCCATGCAGAACCTGGGACTAGATCACCATCATGATCCATTTTAGCCTCACAATCTATGAGTTGGAGAGGGATTTCAGCCCCTACTTAGCTGTAGTGAAGCCAGAGCACCCTGGCTAAGAGGGTGCTGTGAGGTGCCACTCAGTGTTGCTACTGCTAGGGTATGTCTACACATGCATTTACAGTGGCTTAAATTTACTGTGTAGTAAGTGGGAATACACAGGCATCCACGTGTGCAGGCATTAAAGCGCATTAACGCAGTGCATGGACTGATTTGGGATTAAATTTAGTCACACTGCATTAATGCACTTAATACACAGTAATGCATCTACATGTACGTTAGTGTGCAATAAATAATTGAGCGTAGATTTGATACTTGCATGATGCAGGTATCAAATTTACTCTCAGATTGGCCTAAGTTGCCATATTTACTGTGCAGTATAGGCATGCATGTGTAGATGCGCACCTATACTGCCCAGCAATTTTGGTTACTGCACAGTAAATGCACACATGTAGACACACTCCTAGGTGTGCGAACATGATTCACACAATAAACCCAGAAATTTCTAATAGGAATCAGTAGTGTTAAAAACATTCTGACCTGTTGTAGGTTTTCTGAGCTCTTTGCAACAGAAGAATCATTCTGTTATTTTTTTCTATAGTTAAAAAAAACAAACCCGGGGAAACTAAGAGCTGGCATTTACTGAAGGATGTCTCAAGTCTAAAAAGCTTGAGAACCACTGGTGTAAAAGGAGACCCCTAACCCTGTTACTAGTGAATCAGAGAGTTAGCATGAGAGTAGAGGAAGGGAACTGTGCCTTTAAAGCCAGACTGCTTTGGGTCAGAAGGGGCAGTCCCTGGGGCTATATAAGCTGGACTCCAGGGATAACTGGTCAGTCAGGCTTGACCAGTGCTTGGAAGTGGAATTCCCTACTACCTATTGCAGATGTAAGGCTGTAATTGTGATTAGGCTCAAAGCTGGGAGAAGCCTAATGGAACTGGGGAGGGTTTAGGGAGAAGGCACCCCAGGAGGGAATTAAGTTTGATGAAGCTTTTCATTTTGAAGGATTCATGGCTGCATACACCTTTTCTGCAAGGCATGGGGTGGCTGGATGAGGGTGAGAAGCTGCTGAGGGAGTGTGAAGTCTGTTTGTTATTGCAGGCTGCTTTGGGCTAGCTAGCTTAGGAGAACAGGTGGTGGGTTGAGAGCCGTGTGTACTGCTGGCTGGGCCAGGGAGCCTGCAGAACTAGTGAGTAGGTGGGTGAGGTCCTCTGATACCAACCATTCCATGGGCCCAAGCAGGGATGGCCCCGTGATGTGAAAAGAGAGAGGCACCTAAGGTTGCCTCCTCTGACTAGACTGTGGGCCTACCCCTTAATTGTACTTGTCTCTCAACTGCCCTGCCTCTGATAGTAATCAGGCCACTTGGATGTTGGGAGGGCAGGCAGGTGCGGGCCGACTGCCAGAGAGGCATGCCGACCTAGGGCACTTGGGACCCGGCTACAGAAGGACATGGGTCTTTAGGAGAGGACAAATGTGTATAAGCTAGTTCTGTGTATTCTGGGCAGATGGGGCTATAATATTCCCATTCACTGCTTTTTTCAGAAAAATGGGGGGAGTGCACTGGCAAGGGCTTCATCCTGTGAGATGCAGAGCAATTTTTTAACCACGGTCTCCACTCACATCCAAGTTGGTGGGTACCCTAAGTGCTTGCAGAACAGGCCTGTTAAAGGCCCTTTCAGCAGCTGCTCTAAATGAGTTAACTCTCTAGACATGGGCAGGGCTGGGCAAATCCATATAGATGTGGCGGGGAGCTTAACTTCCTTACCTGGCTAAGCTGCAGACATGCCCACCAGTCATAACTGTAGGCATTTCCAGTAGCCCAAGGATTCTCATCATCTTGAAGTCATGTCCCACTGCAGTTGGGGGAGGAACCATTCCTTGGGGGAAGGAGTCAAGGGCTAAAGAGGTGCCTGCCAGCATTTTACAAGAGCTTTCCCCTGCCTATTCCTGACCATACTTTTCCCACATCTCCTATGTGAAATCTACCTCAGAGCTGATGAGAACTCAAAACACTGGGTTAAAAAGAGTGAGAAGAGAGGAGAACACATGCTGAACAAACCAACTATGGGGCTGATGCTGCCCATGTCCTCCCCTGGCACGTCCAGGGGTTCAGTGGATTCAGTCCCATGGCGCAAAGTCCGGTATGACAGCTTGCAGCACTGCCCTGGGTCCTCGGCACGAATTCCCCTGCCCAGTGACATGGGCGCAGTGTGCAGAGTGTTCTTGCTGTGTCATTGAGTTGAGGCTACTCCAGGCCTGTTCCTTTGACCCCCCACCAACTGCCACCCCGTTCTAGTCCCCTACGGTCAGTTTTCTTCCAAAAGCAGAAATTTGCCATGTGGTATAATCCCCGCCTCCACCCAGCTGACCGCCCAGTCAGGGTGGGGCTGAGCGGCCTGTCTGGTATTGTTCTATGCTGCATGCTGTCGACCGACCGTATCCCACCCACCCCCCTACCCTCCCTGCTCGATACGACACACGGTCACAAGGGCTCCTCACTCGCCCGGCCCAGGAGAACTTGCAGAGACCTTGGTCTGTATGTATCTTCCTTTTGTGTATGTTCTCTTTAAAGAGATCCTGTGCTCTGTGAAACAGAATAAGTCAAATAAAAGTTACCTATGGACTGACCATTGCTTTGCAGCCAGTGCCTCTTGTGTTCCAGGTTGCAGAGGGTCAACGATTGCTTCATTTCTCTTTTGCGCTTAAAATAGTGCAACTTGTTGTGGGCAATCTGCCATGATGGGGAGGAGTGGGGGTGTAATAACATTGCTCCTTGGAAAATAAAGGGACTGGGTGTCTGGACTCCTGGGCCACGTTCCCAGCTTGGTGAGGTGGTGCTGTCCAGAGTTAGGGGGTGGGGGCAAATGTGCCAGGACTCCAGCCCCTCCCCAAGGTCTAGGAGGGCTTGCAATCTAATAAGTAGTGCCGGGTGTGGGATTCCTGGGTCTCCTTCCAAACTTGGGGGGGGTGAGGGTGTGCAGGGGTTGGCAGACATTCTGTAGAGTGGGCCACACTTGAACAGAGAGGGTCTGACTCTACCATAGGGGTGACTGTTGTTACTGGTGACTTCACAGCACAGCACAGCACAGCCTTGCCCTCCACTGATGCCTTCTGGTGTTACCTTGGTCTACGTCATGACAGCATCCCTACTTGAAAGCAACTAGGACTATAGGATAGGCCCATGTGGGCAGGTTGCAGTGGGGTGAGATCAAAACCAGACTGCCTGCTGAAAGACTACAGCATGAAGGGAAACATCTCAGACTTGTTCTGGAAAGGGATGGAGAGCTTGGCAGCTTTTTCCAAAAGCTAAGAAAGCAAGTGTATCATGCCTGGAGTATAGGAAGCAGCTTCTTGCAAATAGAGACACTGAATGCAGGATTAAAAAGCACTGAGAGGCCATGATAGAGATCATGGCCCCATTATGCTGGACACAGCACAGAGGAAGAGACTGGTCCTAACCCTATTCACAGGCCAAAACCAGAAGGAGGCTCAGCCATTGGGTGGGAGGTCCTGTAGCAGGTGAATGGCAGAGCTGGGATGTCCTGTGCTAACCTCTTCCTCTCCACACTGGTCCCTTGTTACTCAACACAGTGGAATGAGTGCATTGATGCCTGCTGTCCAAGGAGACCCACCAGCCTTTGTGCTCAGGAGGCAGGAAGGTTGGCAAGTTCAGATCGCCTGTTGCAAGTGACCTAGTAACCAGGCATTGCACAGCCCAGTTCCCATCAGTGATGGATTGTTTCAGATTTACTGTGGTGCTTTCACATAAGTAAGACCAGTACCACAGTAGAAAAAA
>NW_017729031.1:118848151-118851708 GCF_001723915.1 Gavialis gangeticus | reverse complement strand
TTGGCTGGGGAGAGACAGGTATAGCCGGGCAGTTGCAGGTTCTCCCGCAGTTCCTCCGGCTGTGCCTGCCTCTCCCCTGGCAGGGGGAACCATGGGAGAAGCCCCCATGGCTGCCCTGCCCAGCTCCATCTCCTGCCCAGCCCCAGCCTAGTTTCAGCACTAAAAAAAAAATAGGACAATCAAAAGTGAAACAAAAACTTTTGCGATAATCAGTGAATGTGTGAGGATGTTCCACCTAGTACCATTCTCAGGACCCACTCTGCCATGAGATGCAAGCACAAGTTCAAAACCTTTCATACCTCCCTTGCAGGGCCATTACATAAGGCAGGATAAAAAAATCCCTACGGAGCTTGCTGACTCTCTCTCTCCTGCATGGGTTTGACCTACAGATTCCTCCCCCGTTGGATAAGCACTTTCTTTCCCACAGTTGTAGAGGATGTCTTCTTCGAGAGGGTTCAGTGGAGACAAGGCAGTTCCCCCTGCAGTTTGTTAAGGGAACTGCACTAGTTCAAGATGCAGGGGCTTGGGATCTCATTTGCAGAGCTTAGAGCAGGGGTTGTCAACCAGGGTGCTGGAGCACCCTGGGCTGCTGTGAGATCCTTCTGAGGGTGCTAGGCAATGCAATATCAGCACTGTTAGGTGTGCAAACATCTACACGTGATTCACAAGAGGATTTCAGAGATTTCACTAAGGAATCCTTAGTGTCAAAGACTTTTTCACCTGCTGTGCTCTGAGTTCTTTGCAACAGAAGAATTGCTCTGTTATTTTTTTCCATAGTTAAAAAACAAAAGAAAGCTCAGATTTGGCATTTTCTGAAAGGGGCCTTGCGTCTAACAAGGTTGAGAACTACTGGCTTATATCTTGCAGCTCCCTGGGAAACACAGGTGTGCCAGTGTCAAACCATAGCGGCTTTTCAGTGCTGAGCTGCATGGTACTTTCCTGAGATCGTATCTGCTCATGAACTGGGATATTATCATCTAGTAGCACTTATGGTCCCCACTGGGACCAGGGCCTCTCTATATGTGTATAGAGATATAGTGAGAAAATCCCCTGCCCAAGGAACTTAAAATCTAGCGAGACCAGATGGGTTTCCCTTCAGGGTAGGAAGGGAAACAGCAACACGAGAGGAAGTACCTTGCCTAAACTCACATGGCAGAGCCAGGAGTAGACCCCAATTTAGCATCCTATGCACACGGCTCTTCCCCTCCCTCTTTCATCCCCCTCCCCCACCCCCAGGCAAAGGCTTGGAACGGGCTTTGAGAGGTGCAAAGAGAAGATCATGACCTATGCAAGTCAGGAGTGAACCATTCTTTTATTGTTATTGTGTTTTATACCCTTAGTGGTCAGTCACTCATGTCTGCAAAACACAACACAGCTCAATGACTGCGCAACACCACAAACACCCAGCCTCAATGTTTGCATATGCATCTCTTTTACATGGGGGTGGCTTTAGGAAGGGGAGGAGAAGCCTGCCTTTTTGCAGGCACCATTGTTCTCACTAATCTGGTAACTGTGACCCCCACCCCCAGCTACCTGGCCTTGGCAAGTCAAAGTCTGCACCCACCCAGCATGTTGAAATGATTGCAAATGCTGCCGGTGCATTTTTGCAGGCATGTTTTAAACATCTAGAGGGTGGAGAAGGATCCCACTTGAGTGCATGAGCCAAGGGTCTGTTCCAGCCTTAGGCACTGATGATCCGAGCAGTGATTGGGGAAAGGAAGCTTTTTTTTCTTTCATGGGGGAAAATAAAATGCATTGGTCTGAAGCTGAAAAGATAAGCATAAAAACACAAGCCCCATGACCAGGACAGATATGAGGCTACAAAGCACACAGTGGTTGAAACCACAAAGGAAGCAAACAGCAGGCAAGGTGTTTGGTAAGCAAAACACTGAATGAAATAGGAGATGGAGGAGAGAAAATGACTGAAAAGAAACCCAGGAGGGAGAGGACCAGGTTTGCTCTGGATGCAAGCTGAAGTCTATCCAGAGGAGATTAGTTTTACCTTACTCAAAGAACCTGAGCTGAAATCTGGGCACTCCTGGAGCCAATGGCCAAATTTTCAATGTGTTCAGTAGAATCAGGACTTCCCCTGATCCAGAGTAATATCAGGACTTTTCCAAAACCCACTGAGACCAGTGTCAAGACCTTTACTGATATCGATGGGCTTTGGATTGGGTTGCTCAATAGTCTCCATGTTAGTCCATAGGACCTATGAGAAGAATGTGCCATATGGTTTAATAGATGTTTCCCTTAAAGCAACAGTATCTGCAGACAGAAAGAACTACCTGGAAGGGATTCACAGATTCAGTCTCTTCTGAGCGCACCAGGACAGCTACCAAAACGAGTTGGTTCTGTGAGTCTTGTCCATAGGGATGAGGTTGGTTGACCTGTTGAAGGGCCTGAGCCTGATGGGTGCTGGACAGTAGCTACCCTTACAGAAATCAGGGGCAGGGATGCTCAGGGCCAGTGGTTTAGTTTGGGGTGGGGAAAGACTGTTTCCCCATAGGCAGCTGGGAGGGAGCCTTCTGTGTTCTTCACATTATGCAGGATGGAAATCCACAGGGCGGTGCAGGAGGAAGGGGGGTTGCAGAGCTATTACCACCTTTTCCCACCCCTCTCCCATGTGCAAGAGTGAGATGGTGGCATCAGCCTCTGTGTTCTCCAGAAAGCATCAGACAACTGCACAGGCAGAGGTGGAAGCTACCTGCTTGTCTTTGTCATGCTGTACAGGTCTGGGTACATGAATGGAGCATGCCACAAAGTCTGTATTCATAACATACTCTGCCCTTATTCTTACTGGGGTAGGACAGCAGGATCTGGCTTGATGCGTACACAGAGATATTTAGAGCCAAGATTTTTAAAGGAGCCCAACTCCCACATAGGCACAAGAGGGAACCAGCTTTCTAGAGGAGCTCAGCACCAGGGGTCACAGCAGGGACTAAGCTGGTCAGCGAAAACCTGGCCCTGGGTGTCACCCTGGGAGCTGCCAGGTACTGAGCAGAGCTGGCTGGGAATGCTCCAAAGTAACATTCTCCATTTAGAAAATGCTGATCCAATGTATGTAAACATGTCAGGGGAAGGCAGCCGTTTTATCAGAGTCTCTTATGAAACATCAAAATATTGCATTTTGCTAATGCTGGAGTGCTTTGGCTTTGCTCCAACATTTGTTACTTGCATACTTTATTATAATGTATAACAGGACTGTCCAGCTGGCAGCTTGTGACCTGTGAGAGGCCAGTGTGTGACCCAAAGGCTGCACGTAGCCTGTGAGTGCTAAATATAAAGCCTGCAGGTGCCGGTGGCTGCCTCTCATGCTGCCATGTGAAGATGGGTTCCAGGGAGCCCTGTGCTGCAGGCATAGTCCATAGGGTTGCATGCCATCCAAGCGCCACTAGATCTTAGGGGGTTGCCCCTGCAGCCTGTGGCCCATGAGACGTGTGGCCCAGGAGCCACATGCCAGTGATGCCTGCTGAAGTTGGACAGCCCTATCTTAGAATATAGATATAGATGCCTCATATTCTAAGCAAGGGATTGGCAACCTTTTTTTTTTTTTTTTT
>NW_017729031.1:118843828-118848009 GCF_001723915.1 Gavialis gangeticus | reverse complement strand
CTTTTTTTTTTTTTTTTTGCATATATATATAGAGAGAGAGAGAGAGAGACAGTACATCCATATCCATGCCCATACATCTACCCACTGCCCTCCTCAGAGGGCCTGCCCCTAAAAAAGTCTATGCCAGACCCCTGTCCACCAGATGAGGTCTGCCATTTGTTTCCCATCGTCCTTTTCTGTCTTTCTGTAGTATCAGTACATTTCACTTAGTCCCATTTTAATGCAATCCTCGACTGTAGGATCTGAGTGTCTGTTTATGAACAACCAGCCAAGGCTTGTGACCCAGGTACTGCTGCGAGCCACTGATACCTGCCGCGGCTACTTGCTACCTCTGCTCACCTGCACAACCAAATGCTGCAGATTCCTGTCCCAAATGGCAATGAGGAGTGGCAAATTCGGTGGTGAAGGTGAGCACTGGCTGCCACAGGCAGTGCAAGAGAGCTGTGGAGGGGGTCAGCAGCATGGCACAGGATGGAGAAGGGGAACATGCCAGGGTGAGCTATAGGCTCCCAATCCCCTGTCCCACCACAGTCCGGATCCAAACTCTGCAGGATGGAGGCAGCCCATACCAACCTCTATTCTAAGCCAACATTTGTATAAGGGAAAAATGGCGCAGGCTCACCCTGTTGTTTCATGGGAAAGGTCACCTTTTAATTCAAATTTAAGGCAAAAGAAATAGTGAAACTTGGGAAATACCCGTGGAAGAGGCATTTTGAAAGTTAAGCACACTGGAGATCTGGCTTTCTTTCTCAGCTTGGTCCAAATGAATCCCAACCTCTGCGGTGCAGGCAGGTACCCCAGATATTGGGTGAATGCTGGAAAGACCAGGGCGATCATCAAGGCCTCTAGAGCAGGTGAGACAGCAGGGGGTGAGGGCAGGGGCAAAGGGATAGAGAGGCAGGGGTTTCCTCTGCCCAGGATGCTTTTCTTCTCTCTGATCTCCAGGCATTCATGCTTTGAACAGTCCTGGAGATGCCTGCACTGGTGTCCAGGGGTGTGCTGGCACCAGTGCAATCCCAAGTCCCCTGCCCTAGCTGGCTGTGATCTCCACAGCACTGGTGGCCCTCCTTCCCCATCAGCTGCAGCCAGGACACAATGTGCAATCAGTTCCCCCTTCACAGCCATACCCAGGTGCTTAATTGAGCAGGCCAAGCCTCTCTCCATTGGAAAATCAAAGTGACAGGAGGAAGGGACAGGCATCTGCACCTTCAGAACTCATAGCAGTGGGCCAGCTGCTAGGCTTGTGGTGTAACCACTGGAAGTGAGGCACCCATGTCAGGTGAGGATGGAGCTGACTGACAGCAACATGACAGCATGCAGCATGTGCCATTAGCCCCCATCTCCTGACCTACCTGGCTGTGACTGCACCAGAGCACAGCTTTGCCTGCTGGGTGCAGATGCATGCCCAGATGCAGGGATTGCAGACAGGAGCCAGTGTGTTTAAAGGCTGGCCAGGGGTCAATCAGGGATCAAACTTGTAAGGGACCTTTGGCATAAAGGGGATGCTAGAAAAAGGTGCAATGGCTCTTGGGGAGTGTGCTCTGGTACCTGGCACAGACTTGGCAGGGGAAATAGCATGGCTAAGGTAATGCAACTAAAATGGCAGTGTGTAGTGGAGGGTGCACCCTTGTCTGCTTGCAGACAGGACTCCCTATGAGAACCTCATAGTTAGCTTCTTGTTGGCCAGCTTCCAGTAGAGGATCTCAGCTACATGCCAACTTTATGGAAATGGGAGATTCCTCCCTAGCTTGCTCCTGCGGCCATATGGCTGACGGCAAGCAAAATTTGTGGGCATCTGAACCCCAAGTCTCCAGGCTTGGGCCTGCATGTAATATACTTCTAATTTTTTTGGCAGGCATCTGAAGTTCCAGGCTGAAAAGTCTGGGGTGGAGGATACTTGCCCGTTGTAGGGCCACATACGGTTCTTGAACAATTCAAAGGATTTGGAACTGATCTGGCTAATTTGACCTGGGACACACAAAATTTTCCTTAAAACAAAACAAACAAAAAAACTGGCACAGAGTTGGCTCTGCCAGGCTGCTGCAGCAGCCACCAATGCAGAGGACAGTCTGGAGTGGAGGTGTGGACAGAGGGGTGTTGGCAGGCAGGGGGAGAGAAAGGGCATAGCCAGGGCACCCTGGGCTTCTGCAAAGCCCCATCTTGTTCTTGGAAGCAAAGTGGGTGTGAATTACAGCTGAGCCAGGGCCAGTGGCTTTTAAGGGGAGCACAAACTGCCTCTTTTCATCAGAGCATGCAGGGGTGAATCCATCCTGGGAGTCAGGATGCCTGGGTTCTATTCCTGGATCTACCTCTCACTGGCTGTATGGCATCAGTTCATGCCATGGCCTGTGCTTCCTCATCGGTAAAATGGGGTGAGTGGATTATTGCCTCCCACACCTGGATGAGTTGCCAGGGCTCATTGAGGTTGTATAGCTGCATTGGGATCCCCAACTGGGCAGCGTTCTATTAAATGGTAGGGTTTGCCAGATGGCAAGGCCTCTCCATAGTATGCAGGGCCAAAGCAGGCAAGTGTCCTAGCTGGGCTAGCAATTCAGAGAGCAGGGAGATTCCCCTGGTTGTCCCACAGGATGGTGCTTGGGTTCAGGAAGCCTCTGCAGGAGAGATTCAGGAGGCATCTGCATGTCACCCTGGTAATCGCAAGAACTCAGGTAAATGGTTGGAGCCATAGAAAATAGGTTTCCAGCTTGGGGGGTCACTCTCACCATCTTTGTTTGGGAAAACAGAGGGCTTGTTCCTGTAGTACCACAGGACTGGGGTATGGGATGGGTGGAGGGTCAGTGCTCCTTCCATTAGGGTCCTCTTAGCTTGGTCTTATACCATCACTGTAGGGATAAAACCCAATCCACAGGTACTGCCATGCTAGCAGCAATGGGTGGTGAATTCATAGATCAGTGCCTCCATCTGGACTGACCCTGGGGTAACAGCAAGGGAGTTCCCCATTCATCCTTACTGCCACAGACATGATCTGTTTGTAAGTCCCTTTTTTCCCCATAGTCTCTGAGCACTCCCTAGTCTCTCCCCTATTCATCTTCAGTGCCCTTGAGGCAGAAATTTATTCCGGTTTAAAAAATGAAGCCTAGCTCTTTGAAGTTATTTAGTTGCTTACAACCAATAGCTTTTCTGCTAATTGCTTTTGAAGATGTGTGTCTAAGGGATATGTCCATGCTCACACCATAAACCTGTGGCAGAATGGAGATTTCAGTCTGCTTGCCTGCACAAGGAAGTTACTATGCAGCAAGCTAGAATATGAATTCACAGTATGCTGGCTACCCTGCCTGCCCTCCCCACATGGATGCTCTTCCCTGTCAGGTAGCTTGGTTGTGGTCTCCCTGGACTATGCTCTTTCTTTCTATGGCATAACTGCGGTTAAGCCACTGGCATCTCACTGCTGCTTCTCCAAGTACTGTTGCCCAGGCTTATCCACACTATGAACCCAGAACTGCATTGCTGCCACTATTTCCTCCAAGCAGCCAGTACCTTGAAGCCATCAGAGGCAGGTGTGAGCTGGTTAATGAAGCCTTCTTTAGGATTGCATCTTGTCACCTGCTTGTGATTCAGATGTGTTAATAGAAATCACTTCACTGGGATAATTAGAACTTAATTAGTGACTGATACAAGCTTGGAGGAGAAGAAAGGAAAAAAAATCCCAACCAATCTAGACCCACAGAACACGAGACTCATTGCTTTGCAAGGGAGAAGAGAGGTGTTAATCACTTTATTCTTTCTTTGGGGAACAGGGTAACACTTCTCCCCCCTTTCCCAGCCTGTGTTTCGCTAAGAGATGGTCTATTTGAGTTTTGCATTAGCCAACTGGGGGATCGGTGACCCAGTTTGGCTATAACAAGTGACACCAGAACCACAGCCCTACCTAAGATTTGAGGAAGGGGCTGGGATGGTTCAGGTCTCTGGGTAAGCACTAGTGTCTGGCTCTTGAATGCCAGCTCAAACCTGGTCTGAGGGAGGCAGAGGGAGCAGAGTAGATGAGATGTGTCACTTCATTGGTATGGTGGGTCTTAGCTGGGCTCTGAGGAAAGAAGCAAGAAGGAGTACTATTATTTTGCTCACTGTAGAGCTGACTGCCCCTAGGTGTTGCACAAGCACCAGGGAAAAAGGCATCCTACTGTAAAGAGCTCAAGTAGTAGTTAAAAAAAAAAAAAAAA
>NW_017729031.1:118834915-118843687 GCF_001723915.1 Gavialis gangeticus | reverse complement strand
AAAAAAAAAAAAAAAAGTAACTGATGAAAACCCAGTAGAAAGCAGGACCAGCACCCTTAGTGCTACTGGCTGTGACCAGAGGCCAGTGAGTGTGCTACCACACTGGCAAACAGTAAGAGGTCTCTTAGCTTGGGCACCTGGTACCTGAAACTTCACAGATCACAAGTCCAATCCCAGATGCTGGGTGCCATCCTAGGGGCCATGCATTAAACATGATACCCAGCTTGATGGTGGTCTGCCTGGAGGGTTGTGGGCTGCTCCCAGTGCTTCTGTGATATTCCCTCTTTCTTGACTAGTTTTCTGGGCAGAGTCTCTGGTTTGTGTGCTGCTGTCTCTGTCTGTTGTGAAGTAACAGCAGCCAGATCCTGTCCAGGAGATGAGCAGTTGTGGCTTTTGCCAAGGGATGAGATGTGTGTGTATTCGAAGAAAAATAATCCATTTTGCAAAGAACTGTCACTTCCATCTGAGGCAGGAGATGCAGGTGTTTGGTTAAAGGGTCTTTTCTTCTGTTCTTCGATCTTCTCTCATTCCTGCACCTATTTTTGTGCTAGCTCTGCTGGTACTTTCTCTCTGGCTTTGTGCCAGGTGTCTTCAGAAGAGAACAGAGTTTCTTTCAGGAATTGATTACATTTGCACTGTTCAATGACATAGAGAGCGCATGCAAGGCATAGTAGGTAACATCAGAGAACTCTTGGGCTGGGAAATGACACAAGACTAACATCAGAGCTTGCATGTTAGAAACAGCTTCTCCCCTCCTAGGCTCTTTAGGCATGCATTGATTTCAGTGGCTTCAGATCTTGATTCTAGGATGTAGCCTACAGACAGCTTGCCTGCTTAATCTGAATATAACATGTCGTATGGGAAGGAGCACTCTCCCTGCCATGGGGCTGAGGTGTCATTAGCTTCTTCACTGTGATGGGTGACAAACCACTGCTGCACCATCATCAAAGTTCTGCCCACGTGTAACCCTTCTGGAAGCAGTAGTGCCAGTGCCACATACACATAGAGGTGTGCGGTCCACCTATGTCTTGCAAGAATAAAAATTTGTCTGCAATGCTTGCCACTCTGATAACAGGGTTATATGAGAGCCATTTGGCTGTAAGTTCTCTGGAGCAGGGGCTGTCTCTGTGTGCAGCACCTAGCACAATGGGACCCTGATCCATGCCTCTATGCTCTCATAAACCCTAGAAGGATTGGGAGCAGCTCCCCAGTTTGGCATGTGACCAAACCAAGCTGCATGGATGCTCTATGCCTCTGCCTCTGGTTTAGCTCACCATAGCTTTATGGCTCTGAATTCCTGCTGAAGATAGCACCTCCATGTGTGTTTGTGTCCCACCCCCCGGATCATGTGAATCTCAGTAAATGACTCTTATTCTTTCCAAACCTGAGCCCCTCCTTGTGGATGCCCTTGTCCTCTCTCCCAGACTAGAGCCTAGGTCAGGGGTGGGCAAAATGCAGCCCATGGGATGGATGTGACCCGCCAGGCCGTTCTATCTGGACTGCGGGGCCCCTAACAAATTTAGAAAATTAATATTTATGTGTCCCAGCTGCCTGTCATGCGGCCCTCAATGACTTGCCAAAACTCAGTAAGCGGCCAAAATAATTGCCCACCCCTGGCCTAGTCCTTTGCTACATAAAAGTTGCCATGCTGCTACTATCCATCCTGATCTCCATTTGACATGATTTTAAGCTCTCTGGGACAGATTGTCTCCTGCCTGTGGGTGTGGACTGACAGGCCTTCCCATATCCTAGCACAGTAGTTTCAGGAGAGCCCCAAAGCACACTCTAGAGTTGTAGTTCTCAAACAAGTGTATGGGCCCCCATTTGGGGGTTAGGGCAGTGATGAGTGGAGTTGCAGGCCCCACAGTAATAGTTCCCAGAAGTGAAGTCACCAGCCTAGAAGGTGGGGTGGACCAAAAGATAACTGGGAGCTCTGCTGTAGAGACTAGAAATAAGGGGAAAACTACTTAGGAGGTTGACCTCTCCCAGGGCTTGGATGGTTTCCTCAACATTAAAAGTTTGTTTTTTATTTTGAGATGTAATTCCTCCCCCTTCTAAATAGTGATGCTCTAGCTCACAGCTCTTGGGCCTAAAATGTGACTTTAATCCAGGGGAGCTCCATGACCTGTTACAGAGGAGATCATGCTAAATGACTGTGGTCCCTTTTGGCCTTTATAATTTAGGAGCAAAATACAAGAGCTAATTCCTTAGACCTGTTCAGAGCTGTTTTTTTAAATCTATTTTAAATCAGCGACTTGAAAAGCTGAATAAGCATCAGGACTCCTGGGTTCTGTGCCTGTCTCTGTCACTTACTGGGATGTGGTGCTGCTTTCCTCTTTTTTTTTTTTTCCTTCCTGTAAAATGGGGCTAATACTGCCTATGGCAAAGGGCTTTCAGATCCATGGATTGCAAAAGTACTGCAGGGGGTAGCAGGGGGGAAATGAATGTTAAGACTTAATCTTTTGTTCAAAAGCCCTCTTCACCCAGTGAGAATAACAGGAACTGCTGGGGCAGGAATCCTTATAGTCTGCCTGCTGACCCTGATCCTTATCACCTGTAGTGGAGGACAGGGGGGCATGTGTGCTTATGCTTGCTTGGGCATCACTGCCCCTCGAAACTTGGGAGGTTGGGGAATGAGTCTAGTTTCACAGCATACTGTGTGTGTGTGGGGGGGTGTTTATGCACATAGGTATGCCTAGAAAACCAGACAGGAGGAGTAACAAAAAAAAGGCAAAGTCAGACCAAAGCCAGTTTATCTACTAAAGCCTATGGGGTTTCCTTGGAGAGATTTGTGTAGCTTTTCTCCAAAGTGCTCCTTACTCTGAGTGGCAGGCTTCAAGCATTCCACTCCTCTCCTAAAGAAGGAACAGGATCAAAATCCTGGGGAAGGCCAGGACCTCTAGAAGCATTGGAGTGGCTGTATCATATCAGGCTGCTTCACTTCCTCCTCTAACAGGATATTAAGATCTACCACCCTTCAGAGGAGGCCAGTATTATTACTTCTGTTTTGCAGGTAGGGAAACAGTCACAGATCAGTCAGTCACTTTGGCAAAGGTTTGCACTGGTGGCCAACAGCAGAGTCAAGGCTTGGGGGTGGGCGCACACACACAAAAAAGCAGATTTCCACTTCTTACCACCTCACCCACCTCCAGTCTGATTTGAAATGGAAGTGAGGAAATTCCTTCTGAATTGGATGTTGTGGGGTTGGTTTGAAGTTTCTTTTGAAGAAAAGGAGAAAGTATTTGAAAAATGTCTTCACATCAAACACTTGCCTTGAATGTCAAAACACAACATTTTTAAATACTTTGGAAGCTTTCTTTTTTTTCCCCCTCTCCCCTCAACTTAGATGGTTCTGCAACCATCTGAATTCAGTATGTTGCTGAATCTGCATCTTTATTTGCAAAATTAAAAAAAAGAAAAAATCACACAAGTTTCCAGAGGCCCGATCCATACCCCACACTCCTGTGCCCCGAGCTGCACCAAAACCTGCTTGCTTTGTGGCCCAGACGTATCTGATCCAGAGTGATTGTACCAACCTGGGACAGGTCAGGCAGATGGATGCTGAAATCCAGGTCACCCATCTGACTGTAGCTTGCATCGAGTACTTCAGAGGAATGTGCATGAAGACTTTAGGCCTAATCTCTGGCTTTCAAGCAGTTGGATTTCCTATCTCTTTTGCTCCAAGAAAACCCTGTGGAATGATAGCTTAATTCCTCAGGGAGGGATGCTGAGGCTCCAAGCCTGTAGCAGGCACTAAGGACTAGTCCAGGTAGGAGCTGCTCTGTCCCCACCCTCCTCATGGTGAAGCTCTTATGAAGAAGCATTTCCCTGTTGCTAATTTGCTTCATTTTCTCTCTCCTTGTCTCTTTTTTTTTGCTCAGTGCTGCACTGTGAGGTTTCCTGGGCTGGGGAAGCCGAGGGGTGCAGGGAAGGGCCAAAGAGATGGTGTGAAGGCGATAGTCTCCGTCTTTGAAGAAGCAGCAGCAGCCGCATAAGAAAAATTACCAGAAACTTAATCTTTCAATCTTCAGAGAGCGGGGAGAAAGAGAAAAACCAGAACCACACAGGGCTGTGCAGTGCCTCTGAACCTCTGCATGAGGCTGGGGGTGGGGGAGGAAGAGGGAGAAATGTGGGTGGCCCTGGGAGAGCCTGGAGCTTGTCTCTGTGCAGTAAAGGCTGTGAGCGAAGCTGGGGTTTGCCCCTTGCCTGCAGAGCAGGGCAGGGAAATTGCTAGAGGCAATGGGCCTGCAAGATATGAGCAAGCTAGGTGCATGCAGCTCCTGAGTTAGCCCCACAGAGGTGTGGAAGATGAGCTTGCAGTGCCTGTGGAAGAGCTGCAGGGTTGTGTTAAATGTAGGTAGGCTGATACCTTAGGCATCAGGGGCCCCAGGTGGGACCAGCCTTCCAGCAGGCTTCTTTTTCAGGGTAGTGGCTGCCACTGGCTAAAAATGGGGCCCCTTTAAAGAGACTCAAGGTGTGTGGGGTTCCCCCCTATATGTGCGTACCCACACGTGCGCACGTGCATGCGCACACGCACACACACACACACACACACACACACTCTGCTAATCATCTCAGGATCTTGATGATATGTTTCTTTTCTGGAGTGGAAACCTGGACTAGGTCCCCTTGTTCCTCTAGAAGGACTCTGGGTGCTGCCTTGGCCAGGAAGGATTGGCCTATGGGGGATTGCTGCTTTATTTTAGTTAGGATGGCTCATGGAGAACAAGGGCACGTGGCCAGAATGCCTGAGTCGTAGCTCTGTTGGGTGAGCTGGAGTGAATCACTTCTCTATGCTATGGCTGCCCCTCTGTCTGTCTGGCCTGTTTATAGACTATGAGAAACTCGGGGCTGGGACCATCTCTTGCTATACTAGATATGTAAAGTCTCTTATACAATGGGGTCCCAATCTCTGCTATCCCCACTCAGTGACTCTGGCATTAGCCTAGGGCTGTTTCTGTCCTCTGGTATGTGTCACTGTAGAGCAGTGGCTTCAGTCTGGACATCCCCCCCAACACCCAACTCCCTCTCCCACACACCCAATTCATGAGACGGCCTCTCTCTCTTTTTCTAAATCACGTGATAAATTTCAAACGCCCCAGGCTGTAGCTGTTTGAACTGCTGTTACTCATCCCTTGCCTGCCAGGCCTAGTCACAGAGAGGGTTTCCATTGGGGGTGGTGCTGATGACTCAAGATGCTCATAACCTCACCTCCTCAGGTATGTTTCTGGGTGGGGGTGAGGAGAGGCAGTGACCCACACCTCCTCTTGTTTCACTTTCACTTTAAGGCCCTGAAAGTTAGGGACATGCTGTTCTGGCTGGCGCTGGTGACCCTAGCACTTTGAAGACTCTGTGACAGAGGCCAGTTAGGTCTCTGGTTTGGCCTCTAGCTCTGGAGATGCCAACCCACTGCTGGCTGCAAGCAGGCTGATCAGCTATTTCTGTTGACTGGGGCTACTCTTTGGCTGTAGCAAGCTGCTGATGGGTGGCATAGTCTCCCCAACCGGATTGTAGCTTAAACGTGTGGGTCTTTCCACTTGATCCACTAATTTAAGATCAGAGTTTTGTGGGTGCTCTTCTTTGCTCAGACAAAGACTCCTAGGTCTTCTGAAGTGCTTCAGATCACTGGCAGGACGCTGATCATGTCTCAGTCATTTCTGGAAAGAGAAGCTGATGTATTTCTGGCTGATGCTAAGGCCATGCTGGGGTTGGTTTGTTGATATTTGGGTGTTCTGTCCCCAGTATAACTGGTTGCTCTTTGTCGCAAACAGGAATAACCACAGTGGTATTTAATTGACACTCAATACTTCAAATTCTCATCTCCTGCCCCTTGGTCACACAGATCACATCTTACTTACGTGCATGTGAGAGAGAGAGAGATGGAGACAGTCAGCAATGGAACGAAAGCTTTCTGCACCACTAACCAGAGCTTGCGCTAGAATCCGAGATCCCAAACTCACAGGGTGGTTGGAGTGTTGGAGCACGGTGGTGGGTCCAGATGCCACTTGCTGTTGCTGGGAGGACTTGTGGTCTGTACTGGAATTGTGAGACCCAGCTCTCCCAAAGGGAAGTACATATTATCAGAGCCCTTATGCATGCCCTGCTGACATGGCTAACAGCTGTAACTGATGGTCACGACAGAACTACACAGGTATTTGAAGGAAATAGGAAGTCATCACTTGGTGCAACTATGCTCATGGTGTGGCCCATGGTTAACAAGCCTTACAAAGTAGGAATGCAAGGTGTGTGGAAGCCTGTATGTCTGTCTACACAGGTGACTTAAACACCAGCTCAGGAGGAAATCTGATGCCATATATCCTGCCTGTGATGCACTACTGTGTGCTGGTAGTGTTAGATGTGCCTTACACAACCTGTGAGTGTTGAGCTCAACAGTCTGTCTTCTATAGACAGCTCAGACATCCTCTCACTTCAGCCCATACTTAACTCTTGTCTATCTCTAGTGTACCCACTGCTGATGGCAAAGCATTAGCTCCTGCCCATGTGCACATCCCTCTTGTCCATGACTCTGCAAAGAGGGAAGCCCATAGAGTACAGTTCATGGTTCTTCCCCACAAGCCACTGTAGACTACCAATACTAGCAAGCTTTGCCTCTACACTTGCCTCTACTGCCAGAAGTTCTGGTAGTGTGAGTGATGTAGCTGTGATGGTCCAGGCAAAGATTTCTTAGGGTGATATCTTTCATTGGACTGACTGCGTGGTTCGGATAGTTAGACAAAATTTCAAATGCAAGACTTCAGGGCCTGCAAAACTATGTACTTTGTCCCATAAAAAAATATCACTTTCAGAAATCCTTGCCTTTCTCAGAAGTTCTGGTGGCAAGCCAATGCCACCACAGTCTACACATCCTCATGCTTCTGGCACCATGCAACTAGTTTGTGAAGTAAACCCTGGGAAGGCACCTGACAGAGGAATGGTAGCAGAAGGCATGGACCTACTGACATATACCCTCTGCCAGGCAGTGGCAGCAGTTTGGCACAGGTGGTGTGGCTCTCCTGGCGGAGAAGAGAGTTTTGCTGTTGCGGAGATGCTTTTGGGGAGGACGTGTTTGACATTTTGCTGGCAGAAAACTTCATTCTTTCAGCAACATTCCTTTGTGCAAACTAGGCCGTGGTCCCGACTGTATTGGTGGCACTCGGTGTTAACCACAGAACCATGATGGCACGCGTGCCCTGTGGCGATCTGTGACAAACAGTGTTCTAGTGCAAAAAGAACAAATTAACGGTATGTCAGTCGACTCTGCTAGAGCAGGTCCTCTCCTGTTCAGGACTGCAAGGAAGACAAGCCTAAAACATGCATTGCCAAACTTCAACCTTTTCTGAGGAGAGCTGTTAATAAGTTGAAGAGCTCTGGAGCCAGGCTCTGTATGTCACTACTTCAGGGACCTCCTTGAATAACTTGTACTGTCCCTTGCATGTTTTTCCCAATGATTTATCAGAGCAGCTTATTCCTTTTGACCGAGTCATGGTACATCCACTTTTTACACCCATGATTGCTGAGAGCTGCACCATTATCACTTCCATCCTCAGACCCCCAATCTGGAGCTTATGAACTTCCTTTGGTTGTTGATGTTACTTTTATGTCTCGTTACTACATCCTGCCATGATTGTTCTCTTATCTCTTGTGGGGGACCATGTTTGCTACAAGTTTGTGACATAGCTTGATTATTTGAGTCCTGGCATCATAGGATCATAGAAAATGAGGGTTGGAAGGGACCTCAGAAGGTCATCTAGTCCAACCCCCTGCTCAGAGCAGAACCATCCCCAACTAGATCATCCCAGCCAAAGCTTTGTCTAGCTGCATCTTAAAAACCTCCAAGGTTGGAGATTCTACCATCCTAACAGCACTAGAACCCTAGGGCTGGACAGGACTTCCAGGGTCACCTAGTCCAATCCCCTCCACCAATATGGGATTTGCTGTTCCTAAACAATCCTACATAGATGCCTGTCCAGCTTCTGTTTGACACCCTCCAAGGGAGAAGATGCCACAGCTCTAGGCAGCTAGGAATTTCATCCTGAGACTTTGATTTAAATGTACTTTGCTGTAGTTTGAGCCTATTGCTGCACGTTCTGCTGTCTGTAGCAAGGGTGAACTGTTGTTCGCTTTACATGTAGGGTAACCTCTCATGTGGTTTTCTTCCCCCCACCCCATCTTCCTTGCTTCTAACCTAGTTCCTACAGCTTTTCCTCAGTGGCTGGCATTCCAGCCCTTCTATAGCCTTGGATTTACAGTCCTTCCCCATGCCTCCTGTGTCTCGTGCCCTGCAGCTGCATCATCACCTGCTTTTCCTGAACATGGGGAAATGCAGTTCTACTTGTATCCAGTAAAGGTCCATTTAAGATACAGGTAGTGTGTGCGTGCTGTGCTTTACCCAGGACAGGCTAGCATGTTACTGGGACTCGCTACGTTGGGAAGGCAGTATGGAGACATGCAAAGGTGTCCCAGCTTCCTATCCATCAGACTGAACCTGAGGTTCTATTCCTACTGCTGCTGTTAGCTTGCTGGGTGGTCATGGGCAATCTGCCTCAGTTTCCCCACCTGTGAAATGGGGGTAATCACATTCGCCTCCATTGCAAAGTGCTTTACATCCCACAGGTGGAAGAACTAGGTATTGGAACCTTCCAGCTCTTCCCTGTGACCCTGCTAGAGATCCACCCCAGGTGCCTGACAGTACTGCTCTATCTACTGAGCCCTGATCTTTATTGGAGTGGAAACTTTCAGACTTCCCAAGTGCTCAGTCTCTTCCTTCTCTCT
>NW_017729031.1:118823271-118834769 GCF_001723915.1 Gavialis gangeticus | reverse complement strand
TCCCCCCTCCCCCCCCCCCCCCCAATTCTACTTCTTAGTGGGAGAAATGATGAAACATAGGTCACCTTCACATTTGCAAAATCAGAACCGCTCTAATGAATCCAAAACCAACTGCAACCCCCTCTGGTTTCACAGTTTTCACCCTGCACCCTGTGATCTTGACTACTTCCAGACCTGCCCCACCTACCCCAGTAGGTGGGGCCGGGTGGGGGGTTAAGGCATGCTGGGGATGTATGGCCCACTTCCTCTGCCCTCCACTCTCCCCCATGCAAGTCCTCCCCTGCAGCATGTACAAAGAGGCGAAACCACAGTGCGGGGTTGTGGTTTGGGCTCACTCTCTTGCTCCGTAGCTGCGTGGCTTCCACTCTGAGTCACCTGAGCTGGTTCTGAGTGCACTTAGGGATGGGGTGAACAGGGTGATCTTGGCTGCTGGCTTTCGTTTTACAGCATGGGGGTGGCACAGGGAATGTGAAGCATATTTTTGCACTTCAGGAGGGCCAGAGCTAAAAGGGCAGATGGTGTAAGCCACACAGAGGTCAGAGGTCAAGGCCCTGGAAACAAGAACAATGGGTGTTAGCATATGAACCCTTGGCTCTGCTGTGACAACGGGGGCAGAAGCTCAGGCTTGGTAGCTTTTATTTCAGGGTTTGCCATCGCATTTCTGTGCAACCTCAAGCAAGTCCTTTCACCTCTTATTCCCCCTCCATGAGATTAGGCCCCTGTGAAAATGGATAGTAATGCCCCTTGGCTTGAGGAGGGGGCAGGGAACAAAGGAAATAGGCTCTCTGCATAGTGGCAGTGTGTTGTATTGAGGTCTTTTGCTTTTGAAGTTTGTGGCCACTCTTGGGGCTTCAGCTGCATTTTTTTCTCTAATAAGGACATTAAATGAACGGCGTGGGAGACATCGATGATGTGAAAAACTCAGCCCCTGCATGCTGCATAGTTTTCCCTTGCCCTTGATGCTTACTAATACTGGGGTTCTTTAGAACAAAAGAATTTGCATGGCAATAGTACCTAGAGTCCCTGACTGAGACTGGGACTGTCTCTCTGGGGCAGTGGGGCTGCAGTCGTGCGGAGCTGGCAATTCCAACAGCAAGATGAAGAGTGGGAGATGAATAAGAGATACAAACTGAACCTGCCCTAGGCAAGAGGAGCACTTGGCTCCACTGCAGGGAACTGGCTCCCAGGAACCCCAATTTAACACTAGGCTCTTGGGTCTTTGGAGCTCTGTTCATCCTGATGGAGGATTACTGCCTGCCTGTCACTCCAGTGGAGCAAACCAGGGGAATCCTTGGGAACTTCTAAGGGGGGCTGGGGATTTGGGCCACAATGACAGGTGAGCTCTCATAGCATGAGTTGAGCATGTTGGCACAGGGTCCTTAGTGGTTAGGGTTGCCAACTCTGTTTGACTCTATTCTGAGAGGTTTCTGGAACACCAACGTGCCCATGACACAATGCGTACCTGCCGTGTGCTTGTGTATATCAGTTACAGATTACAGCATGTAGACTTTGTCAGGAAGGCAAATGCACATTACTATTGCATTTAACAACCTACTGGACTACTGTATAAATCAGATTCAACATTTCATATTTATTTTGATGAATGCCCTATCATTTATCTCCTGGGTGACTCTCAGCACTGTCCTGGAGATTTATATCTAATTCCTGGAGACTCCAGGGTAATCCTGGACAGTTGGAAACCCTGTCTATGGTGCCTGTAAGGGATGCACTGGCTGGCCTGTAAGAGTGCCATGTTGGGTCATCAGCAGTATGCAATAGTGCTGTATCGATCTGATTATAGGTAGGGGTTTACTAAACTCATGGAGAGAAAAAGCAATTTTCATGGCTTGGTTGCAACACAAAAGGCCGATTTTCTGTGGGCATTTCTTGGCATCCCCACCCCTCGCCGCTGTGTGGCGGAGAGGCATATACTATATAATTTAATAGCAAATTCCACAGAAAGTAAATTATATAATTTATCATTATACCACTACTCTAACTCCTCTAGGTGTGTAGGCAAGCCCTTGGTCTCCTCAGGTAGCTCTGACTTGCAGAGCAGAGGGGCAAGGCCCAGTTCCCCAGCTGGTGTGAATTTGAGTCAGCCCCATCCATGTCAACAGGGTCATATCTGCTTTTGCCAGCTGGGGACGTGGACCAAGTGCCCGTAGTAGTTTTTTTCCCCCATGTAGCCACTAGAGGGCCAGTCTGAGAACGGCTTTCCCCTGAAAAAGCTGGTCCTGGCTGTCTCTGAGGATGATACTGTCTGACTCCAAGAAAGGGAAGGGGTCAATCCAATATCTTTTATTAAAAATTTTAGTTGGTTTAATAAAAGATATTGGATTTACCCAAAGAACCTTGTTTGCCTGTGTCCTTAGACGAACGTGGCTACGACCACTAGCCCTGAAAGAAGGGGTCAAGGCATTCTTTGTTCACTTCCCTTCTTTGCTGGCCACAGTGCATCTCTCTTGTATCCTGTGTTACTGTATTGCTGCATTTTTTTGCTTGTCTTTCTTTTCAAGTGGCCAAAATTAACCTAACTTAAAGCAATTGTCCTAGCTTCTACTTCACCTGCTCTGTGACTGTTGCTTTCCCAGACCTGAGGGAGGGCTCTCAAAGCCCACAAACCTGTCTCCTCTCCCTCCTCTCCCTCCCAACTAGCAAAAGAGATTCCTGCACTTCATCCATCCTGTCTCTGACCTTCCCCAAGTTGCCAGAAGGCTGACTTGTTCAAGACTTTGGGGAGATGAATTGGAGGCCTGGGGTAGAGGAGGGTTTGGAAGGCCTGGGGAAAACCAGACCAGACCATGCAGAAAACCCGTTTTGGTCCATGTACTCAGGATGTTTCCTTGATGTACTACAGCCAGAAACAGAAGCAACATGAGGAGAAGGAAGTGGGTCTCCAGAGGAGCCTCCATTGAAATGACAGTTAAGTGAGCCATGGCAGCTCACTTGGCCTCTGGCTATCTTACTGCTTCCGACATTGGTGAGGGTGGCTGCTCCTGTCTCTGCCGAGCTGTTTGGCCCTCAACGCCTGCTTCTTCCCTTCGCTCCCTACCATGCTGTTCCCTCTGACAGTCCTTCCTCCCACTTCAATCCAAACATGCCCCTGCCTAAAAACAATCTGGAAATGGACCTTGTCTGGACACTGTTCCCTTTTTTTGCCATCTGCAAATTTTCTCAGGACTGGGGCTATATAGATACTTGGGTGGTAGCTAGGCTTTCTCACCCAGAGTGTGAAGGCCAAGTATGTAAGAGCTTAGCTTGAATTTCTCCAAAGTGGCTATTCAAACAATGAGAGCCTCAGCCATGCTTTGCATCTAATATGCCGATTTGTCTTCTGGAAAAAAAAAATCAATGCCAGACCATACGCGTGGTTCATGCTCTATAAATGCAATCATCATATTTCACAGATGCAGCCTGTTAGGACTTTGCTTCCTAGCATGTAGGGCAGTATCCTAACTTGAGACAATTGCTGCCACCCATTCCCCCCACCTCCCACTGCCCTTTGCTTGCTCAGGGATGGCATCTTGTGGGCTGTGTGTGTTACAGTTGGGGTCTCACTGTGCTGGCAGCTGCACGCAAGCAGAACCAGAGCTGATCAGTCTTGACTATGTCCATCCTATATGACCACCCATGTGCCAGAAGCTAACATGAGTTCTCTTGTGCCTGATTGTACAGCCCCTGATTTGGAGGAGGAGAAAGCCCTCAAAAAGGGAGCTCAGGGTACTGCACCTGATAGGGAGAATTGCAGGGGAGAAGCAAGCAGAATGGGTGTGAAATGCAAACCAGGACTGGGATAGTGGGGGAGGGACCAAAGGTGGTGGCAGTGAAGGATGAGGTGGGGGTAGAAGAGCAGGGAAAGATGGAAGGAAGGAAATAAGCCATGGCAGAGGGGAGGGAGGGACAGCAAGTGAACAAGCAAATGAGCATGCAGAACCTCAGCAGCAGACCGTGGCACTTGGCAGAGACTCAACTGCAGCGCTTGACCTGAGGCTGAACCCGGGCTGGGTTGGGGGACCCCCCCTATCAGTGACTGGAGAGTGGAGCACTTGGCATCTCTCTGCACAGTGCCGCTGGGAATGCTGGCCTGCACAGCACAGGCACCGGTGTTGGAGGTAGGGTTCACAGACCTGTCAATATCTATCTAGTCCAGCTGGGGATGGGCTACAGGCCCTGCAACACTGCACACTGCCTCCTGACAGAGGAGCCAGGAGTGGGTTACACAGGCCTAGCACCTACTTAACAGTGTGTCTCATGGTTTCTCACCAGAGTATTCATGCAAAGGTGACTGTGCAGGGGTGTGTGCAAATGTGCTGGAGAAGGCAGTCCTCAGAAATAAATTGTGGGGGCTGAGCTACTTGTCTCGAGTGGCCCCAGTGCTTGAAATGCTCATAGGCAGGCATGTGCAATTGCTTCCACATGGCTCTGCTGATGTACCTCATCCTGAGCTGTAGCTCTCCCCTCCTAATTCTACCTTAGCTTTGTGTCTCCGTCTCATGTCATTGCTTGGCTACTGCACAGGTCCCCATGTCTGCAGTCTAATCAGTCACCTCTGGGGTTAAACCCTGCTACAGCTTGGTGAAACAATAGCTGTGGGAATAGAAGGGGCTTCTTCACATGCACAGCCTGGTCACTCCCAGTCTTTGGCACCCTTCTGCAGGGGAAAAAGGAAGCACTTCCAGGGCCTAATTCATTGGACCCTCTTCCCTGCACAGCGTGAGTCTGGTGATAACCCCAATCCCTTGATCTAAGATCTGAGATGAGTGAACCTTGGTGTGTGATCAACAGATGTGAATAGGGCTGTTGGGTAGGGATGGGGGCTTTATGGGGCTTGGGTGCTGAGGCCCTGGGCCTTAGTGCCCAAGTCCAAGCAGGCAGTTGAGAATAATTAGGTACACTAGTTAGAGAAAAAGTATTACAGACTCTGTGCAGCTGACATCCAGGTCACTGGGCAGTCACTTCTGACCGTGCCGCACAAGGAGGTCTATGCATTGCCTTGGCTAGGGTCAGCCTCAATGGAGCTAAACCAACTCTTTTGCCCAGCAGTATTTGGGGGAGGCTTCCAGCTGATCAGCTCTGTCCAGCCAAGAGCAGTTGCTAAATAGTGCATGATGCTTCCTGCCTTTGCTTGGAGAGCATCTGTGTGTTGGGGAGACCCCAGCTGGGCATGGAGAAAAGGACTGGTGGTGCTGAATGAGGGTAAGCCTTTTTGTTGGGGTCAAGTACATGCTATGGCAGGACAGCTCCTTTCTCCTCAGTTTCCTCTTAGACTTGTCTAATTCAGAGCCCTCTGTCTTTCTTCATACTTCTCCTGAGAGAGGTGCTACAGGGTGCTAGCTAAGGGTGGGGGCGAGTGTTTCCAGGATGGGGTGAAATCCTCCTCCACCTTGAAAAAAGTTCAGCCCCTGGGGAACCTCTATCATGAATCAGAGTCCTGTTGCATGGGTGCTTTCCAGGCCAAAGACAGACACACCTCTTCTTTGAAGCACAGGCTTGCATGACACAGGCTGGATGTTGAGGATGGGGTGAGATAAGTCTAGGAGGAAAACAAGTTGTCATACAAGTACTCAAACTGTCCAGCAGAAAAGGTTTTGGGGGTGGAATTATCCCTCAGCTTCAGAGCTCTTGTGCCATCTTCTGAAGTGTCTAATGCCAGCTGATGTCAGAGAGAGGAGCTGGCTGGACTTAGTTTGGTTCTGCCCCACTCTGGAGAGCGAGCTCATAGCAGACCTAGCTGTGATGGTGGGACCTGAAATGCCCATCTTGGGGAGGTTGGGAGGTGGCAATTCCATGGCTTCAGCTTCTGCTTTTTTTTTTTTCTTTTCTGCTCTGATTCAGAGCAACATCAGCTTTCAAAATTTCCCCTGAAACTTTTCCCCCATATTCCCTTGAATACCATACCTGCTTATAAAGAAAATGCTTCTTATTTAAGATTCTGGTAATTTTTATTAAATGTAAGAGCTTTACTACGTACATGGTAGTCATTAGAGCCCTACAAAAAGGTGCCTCTGGTTTGTTCCCCTTTAAACCAAGGGTCAGAAAATTGGGGTGGATTTTATTCAAAGAAATACAGTAACTTTTAAAAAAAAATCTCTTTTTATATACAGTAGAAAACAAACTTTTCAGAGCAAGAGAATTTTAAGCTCAAAGTGAAGAAATTAGTTAAAGGAAACAGCGTTCTACTACCTGGTCCTCTATTCCCCTCTACTTCCTCTTGCTTGTAGTGCACTGCCTGCCTTCAGTGCAGCCTGACCCTGGGGGAGGCCTGGCCAAGCCCCGCACAGCCAAAGGCCCCCAGCTCCACAGGCTGGATCTGGCCCATCAGACATATGTTGCCAACCCCTGACCTCAAGCAAGCCCCTGTTTATGGAATATCCATCTCAGGCTTTTTTGGAGCTTGCTGTCAAATTTTACAGCTATGTTTTAGTGCCTTTTAGGTTGGGGATCCTAGTGGGTACTTTTTTAGCGTTTCCTTAACAACTTCCTCTGTCCTCCCACTGAGGCAGCCATCAAAGGAAACCGCCTGCCATCTGTGTGGTGTATGCTGGGATTCAGCCCGAGTCCCGCCAAATTCTCTGTTCTCTGATAACAGCAGCAACGGTCCACCCCTGTGCTCTGGACCATCTGTGTTTATATGCGAGAGTGATCATTGTTGTTGGGGCTGTTAGGTGCCAATGTCTCTTCTCTCTGCTTGCTGTGATGTGCTAGCTGAGCACCCTCTGGAGCTGCTTTGGCTACTCCTGGCAGGCAACTCTTAGTTCAGGCTGTTGTGGTCCATGGTTTTGAGGAACTCTACCATGATCTGGAAGGTGGTAGGTGGGCTCCCCAGGTTTGCCCAGGTGGTTGTCCCTAATATGTCCTCCATAGGAGGTCTATATTGAGCAGATTTTTGGTGTGGGGAGGTGGAACTGGAGCTTGCTCCATCCACTCCATGCATCGGCCTGGTATTTCAGTGCTTCCAGGAGTGGTGCAATAAACAAAAAAAACAAAAAACAAAAAACTCCAGCCCTCGTACTAGAGATCAGTAGGAAAGGATGGAGAGGACATGGCCGAAGCCACCTGGCACAGGATTTTCCAACTTCCCCCTAGTGGGAAAATGGACTGTGACAGCGAGGAGGAGGCAGAGACAAGTGGAACTGAGGACAGCAACAGTGACAGTGACGGCAGCAATGAGTCCTCCAGCGGGAGCTGGCGTGACAGTGACACGGACAACGAGTGAACTCGGTTCAAGACCCCGCAAGCGGAGTGGAGATGAAGGGACTGGGGTGTCTGGGTTGAGACCAGTGTTCTTGGGTGTGTGGGGCGTGGGTGCGGATATTGTAACGGGTTCAGGTGGCCAGCGGGCCCCTGTACAGGCGCGCATATTGTAACGGGATTATGGTTTTCCTTTTGGGGTGTGATTAAGAGTGTAGATTATATGTATGTGTGTGTGTGTGGGGAGAGAGATTTTTATAATACCCCCCCATGGTTTAGAGGAACAGTAGTTGTGGGTCCACTCCCCACTGACTGCACCTTAATTGGTCTTGCAGCTGGTGACCCTGTGATTCCCCACACTCTTAGGGTGCTGCAGCTGAGATGCTGCCAGTCCCACAGCTAATGGTAGCATTTGAATCTACCATCTTACCTTTTGGAAAGGGTTAGCAATTTCCCCTTTCTGTCTTACCTGTGGTGAGCAGATCCCTGGTGTCAGGGCTACCATGTGTGGGCTAACCACATCTAGGGCTAAAGAGGACAGAGGCAGCTTCCTCTTTTTACTGCGTATCTTTTCCTCCCACCCCATCAAAGCCTGACTGAGCAGTGTGGTCTCTGCTTCCTTGCTGCGACTCCCTTCCTTCAGAGAAACAGCTCCCTTTATAGGAAACAGAATTCAAGCCACTGCAAGGAAATCGGTCCCTACCTGCTTGGGTGAACATTTCTTTCCAACCTTTGGTGATTAAGGGGCCCTGCCACACATCTATGAGTCAAACCCAAAACCTTGGGGCTTAACCACAACCCCCAGATTGCTGTGTCATAGGGGCTGCTATGAAAGAAGCATTTATAAGAAATGGATGGCTCTGCTGGGGCTCTGACACCAGCCCAGAGAGCTCCTGTGTGCAGGGGTGGCGTTTGATTCTGGGAGCTGTCCCATGGGCTGAGACCATTGGTCTGTCCAGGCCAGTATTTTCTCCCTTGCTTTAGAGGAGGGAGCTCCTCCCTGCAACTAGTTTCATGTGGATTCCCTCTACTCCGGGGGGGAAAATACTAAGTCCTACTGGTACCAGGTTTGGCTTGTGTAGGAAGGTAGTGTGGCTGTTGGACAGAACAGGGGATTGTGGTGCAGGAGACCTGGGAGCATTTGTGCTATGGCAGCAGCATGTCCCAGCACAGATGATCTCAAGCATGTTTTTGCCCCCTGTCAAACATGGAAAGGCACCAGCAAAGCCACTTGGGAGATGTCCCCCACATGGTCACACTGGGCAATTGCTGGGGCTATCCTGGGGTGGCTTCTGATTTTGAACCATGTAAGAGTGTAATGGGCAGAGCATGCCTGGGCCCCTGGGGGCTATTCTTAGCTCTGCCACTCGCCTGCTGGGTGACTCTGGGCAAGTCCCTTTACCTCTGTCTTCCTCATTGCTAAAATGGGGAAATGATATTGGAAATGATATTCACCCCTTGATGAAAAAAGCCCTGAGATCTGTGGAGATGCATCCCCCCACTTTGGAACTCTGCATTCTCTTTGTATAACCCCTTGTCTTTCAGTGAAGGATTCAAGGCTGTTGTCAGAGAGGAGTGGATGGAATTGCCCTTTTAAAGGTGCAGTCTTGCTGCTTTTGCTGGATGAGCCCCTGCCTCTTGCACTTCTGTAACAGGGGAACTGTTAGACTAGCTGCCCTGCCTACCCTTCCTCCTGTTCCCACCCTGTGTGTGGTCTATGCACTGCCTCGAAAACTGCAGTGCCTACCCCCTCTTCATATGTGCCTTGCTCCATCCTTTCACAGATGATCTTCCTAGGGAGACTTGGACACCAGATTATTGTGCTCACTCCATTTCTTGTAGCCCCCTGTGCCCTACTGAGCCGTGTTTGCCCCAGGAATGCTCTCTGGCTCTGTGAGACTCTCACCTACTTTGTCTTCAAGGGCTAAGATCAAGTCTGCCCATCCTGTTGATCTGAGGGGTGGATGGTTCTGCCCAGGGCCTTCCCCTGCCCCTCCTAAGGGGAGTCCTCATTCATACTGTTTTGCCTTGTCATATGCTCAGCTAATAACTCTGGCCAGCTAAATACCAGCTAAAAAGCTCTAATAAGCCATCACCTTAGCTGCTATAAAGAACTATAGCATTAAGGTTAATGGAATGCAGAGGTGCACTAGCCCAGAGCCACATGGAGAGTTTGTTTGCCTTGGCCCTAATGTGTCCTATTGCCTGTTCCCATGGACTGTGATGAAACTGAGCCTCCAAATCCCGTCCCATCTATGAGATAGGATGATGCAGCCCCTCTCTGCAATACAGCCCTCTCCCAGCCCATGTCTGACCACTGTCTGTGCAGCAGCCCTATGCACAACTCATGCCATCAATGTGCCACTCCATCTCAACACTCAGATGCCCTGCTGTGCCAGTAAAGGGTGGGGAAGACCAGAGCAGGGATCCTGATGTTCTAAGCAGCTGGCTTTAAATAGCAGGGAGTGTCTGAGAGCTGGGATCCTAATGATCTGAAAGGGACCTAGGTAACTGTCTGGGAGGTGGGTGGGGTTTTTTTTCTCCCCCCACCCCAAATCAGGCAGTGCAGTAGGAAGGAGAAGTGGAATGTGTGTGTATCTCTCTGCAGCATCACAGCTCTGATCCGTCACCCTTCCAACGACTAATGTGAGAAAGTGGAACGTGTTGCTCCTATTAGCACGTTTGCTGGCGTGCAAGGTGCTGATGAGCCTCTGGGGATGGAGGGTTGAGGGCGGGGGAGCAGAGGGGCACAGCCTGCAATCTCCTAAGAGCTCTGGCCCTGTCACCTCACATCAGCGGCTCATGGAGCAGTTGGGTTGTGGCCATCCTTCCCTCCCTACCTCTCTCCAAACCCTCCTGGCACTAACTGGCTGGAGGGCAAATGAGGACCCATTGAGATACAGCATTTAAATTGGTTCTGTTGAATTGGCTCTGTTGATGCAGTTTGTAAGGCTGAAATAGAAGGGGAGAAGGGTGTCTTCTGGTCAAACGACTGCTGGGCCTCCTCTGTAGGAACCTGGGCCATGGAGAGGAGTGCAGTCTTCAGAGCTGCCACCACAGCAATAGGGTAAACACAGCTTGTAAAGCAAAGGCCCTGGCTTTAGAGTGGGTATGAAACAAGCCCTGCCTGCCTCAGCTGCAATGCATACCTTCCTCCATGAAGGAGAGATCAGAATTTAGCTCAACCTCTGGATCTGAATTTCCCAATTGGGCCTGGTCTTTGTAAGCAAGGACAGCTTAGTGGAGAAGGTATTGGTCTGGGCCTGAGGAGACCTGGGTTCAAGGCCTGTTCCTTGTGTTGGATAGCCCACCTCTCTCCAGCTGGTTTGTCTCCTGCCCTGTAGGACTTCCAGCTGCCTGAGGGACTCTGTTCTTGCTGCTGCTCCTCCATCCATCTACATCTCTTCTTAGCTGTGCCCAGGAAGCTCTAGATACCCCTTGCTTCAGCAAACTCCAGTTATCTTCTCTCATCTGTTTTTATTTTTTTTTTCTCTGCCCCCATCCATCCTCCCTAATTAGAGGTAACAACCCAAGCCCTTTTTCTGTCTTTCCACTACACAAACTGCCCCATTCATGGAAGAGGGGTCCTCTCTGTGTTCAAAGCAGGAGGAGATGCTGCAGCTCCCATCACCAACACATGGGAGAGGTTCCCTCTTGTTGCCCCACAGCTGGGTACTGATCTTGAAGGGTCATGATTCATCGTGAGCATGGAGAACAAACTTTGCTTTAGACCAGGGGTATGGTTCTCAGGGTGAATCTGGCCTGTGGAGCCGTTTCATCCAGCCGGTGGAGCAGGGTGGGCTTTTGTGGTGTTTCTGTATCAGAGGCTTCCCTCACACCATGGCTGGGCAGTAGGGAGAAGCAGTGGCAGCAGCACTGTGGGACAGAAGGAGAAATGGCTACAGCTCTGGTAGCATAGGCAGGTTGAAAGTGGCCCACACATGAAGTTAAGCTCTGCTAAAGCAGCCCCTGATGCAGAGTGAGACTTACTCCACTTTATTCTATGCAGTGTCTCAGCAGCCATGAGCTGGGTTCCCTGTCATGCCAGTGCCTTGGCTCTGTCTGTCTCATTAGCACTTTCCCAAACTGACCAAGAGGGACCAAGCTTGGACTTCTTCTTGGCAGCTGCCCTGAGAAATCTAACTTGGGAGTCGGTAGAGACTGTGTGTGTGGGGGAATGGAGAAGTCACAAGGGATCAGGGCCCTGGCAGGGGTGGGCAACCTGCAGCACGGGTGACAATGGGGCACACGAAGGCATTTTGCTCAGCAGACAGGGAGGCCGATGGGCAGGGGCCAGTCTGTGC
>NW_017729031.1:118814314-118818271 GCF_001723915.1 Gavialis gangeticus | reverse complement strand
ATTAATTTTAAAGATAAAGAATATTTGGGGGGGAGGAAGAGAGAGTGTGTGTGTGCGTGTGTGTGTGCACGTGCGTGCATGTGTGTGTGTGTGTGGGCAGGGGGAGGAAGAGGCTGCCTTCTCAGTTCTGTGCTGGGCATGGCCTTCTAACAGGAGTGGGTATAGGGACCCCTCCTGTGAACTTCATTTAATCCCCTGCTGCCTTTTCCTGCTCCCAGACTGAACCAGCACACACTGAAATCAATGGGCATCTTTCAGTTAGCTCCACTGGGCTTAGTACTGGACCTCTACAAGAGCAATTTGGGCCCAGTTTGGATCCCTAATCTTGGCGGGCTTAAGGGTAGCTTCCACGTGAAACCTGTGACCCCTGAAATCCCTTTGACTCCAGACTCTGTTCCCTCTTCCCTTGCACTTAGGACTGGGTCTGTTGGGCTGCAAGCATGGGGCGGTCACTGCAGCTCTCTGACATGGGCTATGGAGGTCCAGTCTGTGAAGAAAGACTAGTCCCATGGGGCTGAGTGCATTAGTAAAGGGAGATTTTAGTGCCCTTTTCAGGAAACCTCAGGCTGCCTGAGCACTAGGGGGTAGGCTTAATGCTTCAGGGCTGGAAATGAAAGTCAGTTCAGACCTTCCTTCTCCAGTGGCACGGGGATGGAATCCACTCTTGGACTCCTGCTGCTTGGTGCAGAAGAGAATGGCCTTGTGGCTGGGCCACTGTGGCAATGCTCAGGGGACCTGGGGTTGATTCCCTGCTGTGCCACTGATTCCCTGTGTGACACTGCAATCACTGAATCTCTTCTGGCCTGTTCCCCATGTGGACCGTGGGGATGACAGATATCCTCAGTAGCTGTCTGTATTTGACTGGCAAGTGTGTTACAGGTATCTGATCCACAGAGACTCTGGGGTGGTTTAGTTCAGTTGCCCATGCTTTTAGGTCTAGACCACCCCAATTCAAACCCCAGCCAAGATGGTGAATGTCACATTGCAAAGCACCTGCTGCTGCTTTACTGACCCACAGCATGTTCTGTTTCCCAGTGCTACTTACTGTGTGAGATGGGTCCCAACAAGGGCAGAGGGAGGGAACATGGGTGGTGGGTGCCTATGGCCCCCTCATTAAATAAATCCTACCCACAGGCATTTCCTGGACAAGAGGACACTCCCAGTTGATTGGGCAGAGGTTTGAAGAGGATTCGGAGGACAAGTGTGCAAACCTGCTGTGTGGGGGACGTTCCTGGTTCGCTGGTGATAGGGGAACATTAGGGGAGGCAGGGGGGAAACTATTTGGCTTGGGTCAAATGGAAAAAGTTTGTTCACCCTGAAGTGACATGTGTTGGGGGGGTTTTTAGGGTGGTATTTCAACTTTTATATAAAGTGGCAGGAAATGTTTGAATCATGGGTCTTTGAATCTGAAACATTTTGTTTTGAAGGAGTTAAAACATTTTGATTTCACAATTTCTCTTTCTGACATGACTAATTTGTGAAACTGGGACAAATTTGCCAACACATTTTGGTGTTGCTGAATCTGTGTTTTTTGTTGTTGTTTGGTTTCTTTTTGCTTTTGTTTTTTTTCAGAAAAGTTTGAGCAGAAACATTTTACCCAGATCTAATGAGTGCTTCTCAGCTTCCTCAAGCAGGGCTTGAAGGGTTGAACCCATGGACTCTACTTTGCTCTTGACTTGGGAGAGTGTGTGTGTATGTGTGCATGGGCAGAGAGGTAAGAAGTGTTGGATCTCCAAAATGCCACCTATTCATCGTGTCAGAATCCCTCCTACCAGGTTGTGTAGATCAGTGACCTTCCTTTCTTTTGCATGTGGAGAAGAAATAGTTAATGCTAATGTTGACTTGTGTGAACTCCCAGCTGAGAGGCTCTGGTGGGGTACTAAGGGCCCCATTGAGTTGTCCAGAGCCAGGATCTCTGCTGAGCTCCTTAGATGTCTCTATCTTGCTATAACCTCAAAAAAGTGACCTTTGCAGTTAGAGGGTAAGACCTTAGGACCCTGACGAGCCCTTCAGAGGGGGTTATAATGGACGACAAACCAAATGAGTCAACAGGATGACACTGTTGTAATAAAAGGCCAGTAGCTACTGAGAGGTATAGAGGGGAATGATTTTTCTCCTCTATTCAGCGCTGATGATGCCTCACTTGGAGTACTGGATCTAATTTTGAGCACCACACTTCAAGAAAGCTGTGGACAAACTGGAGAGTCCACAGGAGAGCAGCGTAAATGATTGGGGGTCTAGGAAACATGATTTACAAGGAAAGATTGGAAGAAGTGGGATTTCTTAGCTTAGAGAAGAGAAGATGGAAGGAGAGTTTGAGAAGTGTCTTCCAATACAAAAGAAAAGGTTTATAAAGAGAATCTGATAGTGTTCTCAGTGTTAGCAAGGAACAGGACAAGAAGTAAGGGGCTTATATTGCAACAAGAGATTTTATCTTGGGTCTTAAGAAGAACTTTCTACCTCTGAGGATGGCTCAACATTGGCACAGATCACCTAGAGAGACTGTGGAATCTCCTCCATCCCTGGAGGTTTTAAAGAGCAGGCTGGACAAACTCTTGGCTGCACTAGTTTAGACAAGGATGATCCTACCTGGAGCAGTGGGGGTGGAGTAGGTGTAACCTCTTGAGGTCCCTCCCAGCCCCATTTATTCTATGTTTCACTATTTAAAATACAATATTTTCTCACATACAAAATGCACCTTTTTCCCAAAAAGCAGCTGGTGCAAGCTAGAGTGTTTAATATGTGTGAGGAATATGGATCCAGCCCACAAAACTGAGTCATCCAGCATGTGGGGCTCCCACAGTTCCAAAAAGTTGGTTGCAGGGGAGCAGTGGCAACATTAATTGTTGTGACTCTGGAAGCCATGGCAAGTAATGCTGCCGCTGTTCCCCCACCACCAGACTTTCTAGATCTTGGCTGGATGACATGGCCCCGCGTGCCAGATCGAGCCAGTGCTTGGAGTCATTCCCCAGCTACATCCAGTGTGTGGCCCTGGACCCAGTGCAGGGATTAGTCTGTGGGCCCATCCAGCACATGGGGCTCAGAAGCAGGCTTGGCTTCCTAGCTGCTGCTACTCAGTTACTTACTGGGAAAGATCCTTTTTTTCATAAAATCATGGAAAGTTTGGGTTGGAAGGGACTTTAGGAGGTCATCTAGTCCAACGCCCTGCTCGAAGTAGAACCATCCCCAACTCGATCATCCTGGCCAAATGTTTGTCTAGCCAGGTTTTGAAAACCTCTGAGGATGGAGCTTTCATCCCTCTCTGGGTAACCTGTTCCAGTGTTTTACTACCCTCCTAGTGAGAAAATTCTTCCTAATATCCAACCTAAACTTTCCTTGCTGCAACTTAAGACCATTGCTCCTTGTTCTGTCATCTGCCACCCCTTTTCTGAAAGGCAGCAAGAAGAAAAGGAGGGGGAAGTGTATATTTCCATAGATTCCAGAGTGTGTTTTATGCAAGAAAATATGGTAGTGTTACCAGTGGAACTGTGTCAGGTGGGTGCCCATGTAGTTATTCTGGTCAAAGCCCTAATGAGGACACTTTTACATGCTCTTAGCTGGTATAACTGCACGAGGCTTACACTACAAGCATAGCTGTGCCAGAAGAAGCCCCAATAGATGCTGTGATATGAGCAAAACTGGGCCTCTACAGGCTTAGTTTGTTGTACTCAGTAGAGATGGCTTCATACGACCAATGAAAAGCAAAGCTTTGCCGGCAAAAGCTATGCCATAGGGGTGTCCAGTCCTATGATTAGCTGCTGTTCCCATGATGTCTAAACAGTCTCGATATAGATGCAGCCTGCGGGTTTGGGAGCCCATAAGCATTCTGGTAAAGGTAGAGGCATAGCCAAAATAGGAATCAGTCCTTTTTATTAATGAAAGCTGTGTCCTGGAGCACAAGAGGTGCTGGTGCACTGGCCCCCCAGTGCACAAGGGCCTGCTCGTCTGTATATCCCA
>NW_017729031.1:118793133-118809314 GCF_001723915.1 Gavialis gangeticus | reverse complement strand
TTTGGCTCAGGCTTTTTGAATGTCTGTCCCTAGGCTAAGAGTTTATGACTTTACAGTAACTACTGTGCCCACTTTGGAAATGGGAGGGTGGGAGGGCACATAGGTGCCTGGATCTTTCCAAACCTATGCAGCGAATATGCAGGGCTCAGGAGCCGGATTCCTTAGAGTGCAGCACAGACTCACCTTCAGCCTAACCCCTTTGCAGTCAAGAATGGAACCCAGGAGTCCTGAGTCCTGCATCACTGGAGTTAGGGTGCAGACCCCTGGCTGAAGGCAGACCCCTAGCTTAGGTAACCCTTCCCAGCCTCTGCAGCATCGTTAGAGACACAGTTTCCTTTGTGCAGCCCAACTCTCAAGCAGTGGATTTGCTTTCTTCCTTCCCTCAGTTCCCCCACCCACTGCACGATAAATGCTGCCAAAGTTCAGGGGGCACCGACCTAATATTAACCATGGAGCCATGCCAGCTCTGGCTGTGATGTGCCTGCCTGATCAGAAGCTGCGGTGGAGGAAGGAGTGATGCCTCGCCCCTTCAGGGAATGGCAGCTCTTACCAAAAACCCAAGCACAAACGACCCTGACATGGAGTGTGCATGGGCCGCAGGGCGCGTGATCTCGCAGCGGGGAGGTGACAGGACTGAACTCGCAGTGACATTAGCGCACATGACTCCTCTCTTCTCTCTCTCTCTCTGCTGCGGTCAACGCCTCGGCGTTTCCAGCCAGGGGGGTAGTTCTCGGCTGTCACAATTGATCTGTGTTTGGGGTAACGTTTTCCTAAGCAATAAGTGGGGTTAAATTCGGGGTCACCCATATCAAACATCAAAGGGTGTTTATCTATCAGAGAGCAAATTCATTGCAGCCGCACCCCTCTCCCTCAAACACTTCCCCCCTTCCCACCCACTCCCCCACTGGCTGATCAGAGATGCTTGCCCAGATGGACTTTTGCTGGGCTGGGACATGTGGCCTCTGCTCTTGCTGCTGCCTCTTGGCACTGGAGAGGAAGAGACAGAAGAAAATGGGAATTAACAGAGTAAAGGCAGCTTTGCCCAAAGCCAAGAGTCCTTTTTGCCAGGGTTTTGTGGGCTGCCTGATGCTGGCGCCTCATGGCACCTGGGGTGCCAGCTGCCAATTTGTTTTCTTCATTGCTTCTTTTGCAGACCTGTGATGGGAGGGGGGAGAGAGGACCATGGTGGTCGGGGAGAAAGGAGTTCTGTTTTCATCTCGATTTTATTCCTCAACTCTTGGCTTAACTGTCCTCAGTCATGCTGGTTGGGTCCACAGCACCTTCTTGGCTTGGATTGGGGCGTTGCAGTGGAGTAAGCCAAGGTATCCCCTATCCTGCCCTGCATACACATGTGCCGCACTGTGCAAGAAAGCAGGAAGATGCTGGATTTTCCATGCCTAGAATAGAACTGCAGCCTTTGCAGCCAGGTCTCAACTGTCTGGTGGCAGGAAAGGGATGAGGAGGAGCAGGATCTTGCAGTCTGTCCCCAGTATCATTTAGGTCTTCCAATAGCATCCATCATGAGGCCGTCATTACTTGTTTCAGCCATTGAGCTGCCAGGGCCTGGCAAAGGTGCTGCTGCCAAAGTCCTTGTTTGTGGTCATACTTGATGGTTGGGGAGCTGACCAGGTCCAGGCTTGTCCTGTCATTACTTTTTCTTCCAGCTCTGCTCAGTAGCCTCGGGCAGCTCAGTTCATTCTTCTGTACCACAGATTTCCCTATTTGTAAAATGGAGAAGGTCAGAATTGTCCTGTATCTCCACTGTGGGGGAAGGGTGGCCAGGTGGTTACAGCTTTCAGGTGCTCCTCATGCCTCATTGTGAGCTATTCCCATTGGTCTCCATCAGTCTATTCTAATTCATACAGATGAGTTGTACTGGCACGGCAGCTCTGATACTCTTCTTCCATTTTGGAACAAAGCTCCCCCTGATGCTGGGTGCTGTACAAACACAGATTAGAAAGGCCAGTCACTGCCCCAGTGGCAGTCAGAGGCTCCAGCTAAGACCTGGACTCCCTTGTATTGGGTCTTAGACACAGTAAGATCAGGAAGGAAAGCAAGAGAAAATCAGAGGCAGAGAGGTGAAGTGGCTTGCCTAGGGTCGCATGGCAACTTAGTGGCAGAGGTGGGAATATAACCCATGCTTCTGGACTTCAAGGCCAATGACCTACCCAGTGAATCATGTAGCCACTCTGTACCATAGGTGTAGCAGTAAGTGTTATCTTCCCGGGGCTCTGTGAGTAAATCCTTTGGTGTTGGTGAGGCACCAGATACTCCATCTGCATGTACCAGGCAGCTCCTTACGTGTGGATGGGGACGTGACTTCGGGTGCCACCTCTGGCTACATGGCAGATGTCCTGTGTGAATTTCTCACTGAGACAGCAGTTTGTCACACACCCAGTCTGCTCTGCTCGTTTGTTCCCTCAAAACCACAGATGACAGAGCGCTGTGCAGGACATGGCAGTCATCTTCCTGCCACCTCCCATGGCTTCCTTTAAGCCTCAAAGAGGTGAAATACTAATTTCATTTGAGTGCAGTGTGCACTGAGGAAGCAGAAAGCCATGACCTTAACAACATCTTTAGTCTGGACGCTGAGGCATAGAACTGTGGCATGCAGAAAAATGCATTAATGCAGTGGGAGCCAACCTTTGTAACAGATAACAGATGTGCTACAGGTTAAGCCCCACACCCTCCCCGAGTGCCACTCCAATCCCCTTTCCTTGCCCAATCTGCTGCTTTGCTTTCTATTGCCTGCTCCGTCCCTGATCTGCCATGTGCCACACACCGAGACTGCCCTTGCATTAATGGGTTATGCCCAGTTGCTGGGCTGGCTCTGGGTTCATAACAATAGTTAATCATGATCTCGAGGCTCACAAAGCACTTTTCCAGCAGTCAGCTGTATGTGGCATTGGTCAGGCTGCAGCTGGAGTACTGCGTCCAGTTTTGGGCGCCACACTTCAGGAGGGATGTAGGTAGCCTGGAAAGGGTTCAGAGAAGGGCCACCCATCTGGTTAAACCCTACAAGGACCGATTGAGGGACCTGAATCTCTTCAGCCTCCTCAAGAGAAGGCTGAGAGGTGATCTTCTGGCTGTCTACAAACTCATAAAGGGGGGGACAGCAGGAAATAGGGGGTATGATGTTTACCAGGGTGCCCATCAGGGTTACTAGAAACAATGGCCACAAACTGAAGGAGAGCAAATTTAGATTGGACATCAGGAAAAAAATTCTTTACAGTGAGGGTTGCCAAAATATGGAATACGCTTCCAAGGGAGGTGGTTCTGTCCCTTTCCTTGGAGGTATTTAAGAGAAGATTGGACAAACACCTGGCTGGGGTCATTTGACCCCAGCGCTCATTCCTGCCCAGGGCAGGGGGTAAGACTCAGTGATCTAATAGGTCCCTTCCGGCCCTAAAATCTATGAGTCTTACCAACATGTCTGTGAAGCAGGTAAATGAGATTGCTTCCTCTAGCATGAATATACAGCGATCTCTGGAAGGAACTGATGTCAGTTTTTATGTCTCAAAGCTTAGGACAAACAGTGAAGAATCTAGCTCACTCAACCAATGAAAAACCCATTGCCTTTTTGAGGAGAAAATATCTTTTATTTCAGAATATCAGTGTGGATTAAACTATACCGTGACTGCAGGGACCTCACCTTGTGCTGAACACACAGTGTTTTTGTCCGCACCCCACCATGGACATACCTTACCCTAACACCCTGGTGCCATTGTTTTAGATAGCAGCATGATCCAGGCAATGTTTCTAATGTCTGGTTGGGATCATTAGTCTATTACTTAGCTTTCTTTTCCTGGTTTGTACAGCCAGAATCCAAACAGAGGTCTACAAAATCATGAATGGTGTGGGAAAAGCGAATAGAGAACTGTTACTTACTATGTCTCATCCTATAAGAATTAGGGGCATATGACAAAATGATCCAGCAGCAGGTTTAAAGCCAAAGAAAGAGACATATGCCTTCATTGTAAAAAGTCGCTGTGGTGTGGGACTGGCAGGAATGTTCTCTTAAAAAAGAGGGGTTATTAGAATAGGCTCAGTCAGTTTGCTGCACCATACTAACGAAAGAATTGGTTACTGCTGTCGGGACGACAGCATATAGCACTGCCCTGAACTAGCTATGCTACTTCCTTCCTGGGAGCTGATGCATGCAGCTGGGAGCAAGTGAGCAGGACCTATCTTGTGGTAACACTCCTGAGTGTGGCATGGAAACAGTGTAGACATGCCCCACACTCCATGGGTGTGTTTTGGCCTGGATTTAGGCAGGATTCACTTATTGAATGGGCAAGGTAGATTTGGATGCAATTAACTTTTGTCATGGTGCCCATTTGTCCTTTGAGCATTTCCTATAACTGGCAGAGAACAGTAAGGGAGGGGAGGTTGCAGGGGTGTTGTGTGCCATTCAATTAAATAAACTCCTGCAGAAATGTGGCTGGGACAGTAGGATGAATTCTCTATTCAATTAACTTTAAAGTTGGGACAGAACTACACCCTATTATTGGATTAGCCCTAAGCATTTGGGAAGTTCAGATCCAGCCCCTAACTTGGCACTTCTTGTTATTTCCATACAAGCTGGATTAAAGGTAGAGAAGTTGCTATCAACCACCCCTGTCTCTTCCAGCTAAGGTGGGAGTGGGTGAGGAGGGGGAAGGAGTCAGGTTAAAAGGCCTGGAGATCAGATGCTTTAGTGCAAAGCAGGACTTGTCTCAACATCCCTAGCACAGATTTGACTTAATTGTTTTTCCTTCATCTCCCAAATACTAGCCAAAAATCCTATACCAGAAATGTTGCATCTTCAGCTCCTAACATACAGTCACTTCTAAGGTAGAGCTTAGCAGCAGTTTAAACAGCACTGCATAATGCTGGTTTGGGACCAGAAGTGAAGAGGAATGAAGCAATGTGTTGAAAAAAAGGTGGGGCAGGGATGTAGGTAGGTATCATGCAATTTGCAAAAAATGAAAGGCAGCCAAGACCAGAAGGTATAAGTGCTGTTGCCCCTAAGGTGGCCTGTTATAAATCCAGAGTTGCTCATTGGAGTGATATTGGATTTACACCAGATTTGACCCAGCACTTTCAGCAGCACAGTGATGCCTAACACCACTGACTCAATAGAGATGCAAAAGGAAGAGCAGCCTATCCCTTGCCTCACCCAGCAGTCTCCCACTTAGGCATTAACCCTGGTGCATGCTGTTTAGCTTTATGAGATCTGATGATCGCACAGCTGAAAACAGCAAGGCCACAGGCCCCATCACAGCATTAGGGCAACATCCAATCAACTTAATGGTGCAGCAGTGAGTCCTTTACCAGCTCATTGAAGGCGCACACCAGCCTGAGGACATGGGAGAGAAGGCCATTGGGCCCAGCCAGGCATCATCTCTGCCTCCCCATCCCGCGGCCTGCAATGGATACAGAGGCCAAGCTTAGTGACTGCCAACCCCAGGGGCTGGGCAAAACGGAGGCCAGCATTCAAGGCGCCAAAACTCAGAGGGTGTGAAATGTGCTGAGGGCTGGGCACTTACTGTCTTTTCCGCTCTGTCGCTTGTGGCCGCTGCTCGCTGAGCATCCAGGACAATGCCTGATGCGTTACGACACGCTGGCACAGCCTCTGCAGGGTGATCCAGCTGCCCGCTCAGTGGGGGAATGGGAGCTGGAGTGGGTGGGGTGCAGATGGAGCCAGGCTTCATCTCAGTCTCCAGGCCCTGTTCCCAGAGTTACCTGAGCACCTCGTGAACGGATCAGCCTGTGGAGCAAGGGAGCATTAGCTCCATTTGCAGAGTTGTGGGAGGGGGTTCTGATGCACAGACACTAAGTGACCCAGTCAAGTCTGTAATGGAGCAGTGACTATACTAGACTGTCCATGTCCATCCTCTCTGATCAGGGCCACCCCATGGAGCGACCCTTCCTGCAATGTCACTGTTGGGGTCTGTGGGTTCAGCCCTCCTGTTCCCCCCCCATCCTCCACCAGCCTTCACTGGAGAGTCCAAGTGATGGTCACCTGCACCATTAGGTCAGATGTGCACCAGAGCCTTGTCTTGCACCATGTGTTGTCATTTATCCAGGGCCAAACCTCAAGCGTGGTGTGTTACCTTCCTCTGCACTGGGTACAAGATGCCAGGCAAGAGAACCAGCCCTCCAGTTACAAGGGGGTTCAGAATAGATCAGAGATGGCCCAGATATAGAGGTGCACATGTATGTAATGCAGAAGCTGGCAGGGAGAGCTGTGATGAGCAGAGGGCAAGAGTAAGAAGATAAGAATAAAAATTAGCAGTGTTGTTGGGGGGGAGGGAAGTAAGATTTTTGTTTCTTAGGGTGAGGTTTGCATGCAAATGACCAGCAAAGCATGAACCCAATCCCCGTCCAGTGACTGGTCCACTTAAGAGGATAACAACCTCCTGTTGCAGTTGATCCTTTATCTTATGTGCTGTGCTGAAGATGCTGCTCTTCAGGTCCTGGGACTGGTAGTACATTGTTATTTCTGCATATGGCAGCCACATCTACAGATCCCAGCTAATCACCTGTGCTTAGCACTACACCAAGACCTGGCAGACTAAACAAAGATGACCAAGTGTGAGACCAACAAAGGCCTTATTGTTCCCATTTGACAGAGAAGAAACTGAGGCACCGAGAGGTGATGTGACTTTCCCAAGGCCACACTGAGACTCTGAGTTTCTCTTTAGTCTCTGGCCGCTTGCTGTATACTTCAAGGCAGCACAGTCATGCCTCAAGGTGTGGGCTGGCTGGTCTGCATGTCAACCTCAGAGGTCCTCATCTCTTTCACCCTCCCTCTAACTCAGTATCATCTCTTCAGAGAATGCATCAGCCCAGAAGCGCTTCTGGTTCTTCATCTGGGGGTGATGCATTGGTGTCTCTCTAAACATAGTGAAGGGCTGCTTGCTCCCAGCAGCCAGTCCCATCAATACGAGCTAGCAGTGCCTGCCAGGCTGAACTCCCCATGACCTGCTCAGGCAGGAGAGGCTGCAAAATGTGAGCAGCAGAGGAAATGTGCTAATGACCAGCTAAGTACCCAACAATACATCCAAAAATAAAGCACCTGCTTCCAAGCTCTGCCCAGGGCCAGCAGTGGGAGAATCCCCTTTCTTCTCACTACTCCTGTAAGTGGCTTCTCACTCTGAGAAGTCACCAGGTCTCACAGCAAAAGCTCAACCAAGCTCTCTCAGGTGTTTCACTTGCAGGGAAACCCTGCAGCAGCAGGAGCAAAAAAACAACCTTTCTTATCAGAGACTGAGGGCCTGATGCACCATACTCCCTTACCAGGATGGGGCCTGGACTGTGGGATGCTGTTATCTACTGTGCTAGGATCTTGCTGTAAAAGCATTGGTTCAGTTTGATCCAGGTCAGCATTGACCTAAAATTGGGGTTGCTGGGTGGTCTTAATACAATATCTAAAGGGCAGATGTCTCCCCATTGCAAAACTGACTGACACAAATCAGGCTGCTGTAGCAGAGGTCGCTAATGGGTTGCGTAGGGTACTGTGAATTCCTTTGCCCTGCTTATAAGTGCTCCCTCAATGTCAGGGATGGGATGCCCTGGATAGATGGAATTCTGCCGCTGCTGCTGCTACTTTTTGGAAGTGCAGAGGCTGGTGTGAACAAGATGAAGTATGCTGCTAGGGAGAAATAAAGATAGGCACACTTTGAAGTGGAGTGGTCTGACGGTGTGGCTTGTGGGGGGCGGTGTCTGTGTACAAAGGTAGCCAGTAGTGTTTTGCATGCAAGCTCACATATGCACACATGCATGTACACTGCAGCTTCCTTCCTCTGCATCTAAACACCAAGCACTGGGTGTTTCTATCTGCATAGAAGCACTGGGTGTTTTAATTCTCTCAGGGCTGGATGGGGAGGCTGGTGGATAACGCAGAGGCTAATGGCAGTGAGGTCTCCTTGTTGTACGTCAGTTTTCCTAAATGTAAAAGAGGGCTGATAGTGTGCGCATATATGACAACATTCTGTGAAGCTCCTCCAGTGAAAGCACCTGCTTTTGGAGAAGAGAAACACTGCTGTTGGAGAAGAGATCCCTATTGTGTCTGGTATAGGAAGAAGGGCGAGAGGGTTTGGAAGTTCAAAGGCTCACGGGTGGGGAGGTCAGGACTCCCCAGCTCTACTCTAGGCTCTGCCACTGACTTATGAGGTGATCCGGCAAGTCACCTTCTCTCCCACCCCCTCCTTCTGTGTCTTCAGTTGAAAAATCAGGATGATGAAATAATGGAGAGGGACTAACCATTCTGCTCCCAGTGAAGTGGGAATTAGCTTAGACCAGTGGTGCCCAACTCATTGGGCCCTGTGGGACAGACGAGTGGTGTGAGACTGGCCTGTGAGCCAGATCTGGACCACACAGCCATGTCATCTGGCCTGAAGGGCTGGAACTTAGTGGTGGTAGTATTAATTGCTGTATACCTGCCGCTGCTCCTCCCACTGCCAAATTTCTAACCCTCCTGGGCCAGGTTATGTAGCTCCATGCTCTAGATCTAGCTCACAGAGTTGGAAATTTGGCAGCTGAATGAATGGCAGTAGTGTCTATTGCTATGTCTTCAGGAGCCCTGTGGGTTGGAACCTTGCTCCTGTTACAAAGTGTTTGGACACTACTGGGGTAAAGGGTGCATGAGCACCCTTTGGGGTGGACCTGGTACTCATTTCCTGGTGATCAGCAGCCCACCCCTAACCTCCTAAATGCTGCTGTGTTCTCCCAGGTGCACCTCTCCTCCTGGCTTCATGCCTCCAGCTGGGATCCCACCTCCAGACCCCTCCGTGCCGCCGAGCTATAACCCAGGCCATGCCATCCTGCAACCTGCTTCTTTTACCATACTGCCCCTCACTCCAGCTTTCAGATTTGATGTCACCGCCCGGGCTTGCACGCAGTGCTCCGTTGCCGGAGGCGGATTCTTTTAACTAGCTGCTGAAATTAAAACTGCTTTATCTCCTTCCCTCTGACCTATTTTTAACATTTGATTGGATTTTCTCCCCAAACGCCAGCCCCTCCTGGGGTTGCGGTGTCAGCCCAGCGTCACATCAATTAAGGCACACAAGGCATCATTTGTCACTTTGGATTTCCAAAAGGCCTTTTCTCGCATGGAGCAAGCTGTTCCCTGGGTTTTTAGGTTGAAGTGTTTTATTTATTTATTTATTTATTTATTGGTGTGGCTTCATTAATTGCATTTTATTGTGGGAGGGTTGCTCTGCTCCACTGCTCTTAGGGAGCCCATAGGATGCTTTGAATTCTGAGCAAACAGTCCTTGTTATGTTGCTGTGACTCTCATGGTCCAGCAAGAAGCAAGATTCATGTGGTATTATTTTCACTGGACCAATAAAAGCTCATCTAACCATCTCTCCAGAGTAAGATTTTGACAGATTTGCATCTGGGGGAGGGAAGTTGGAGAGCTTTTTTTTTTATCAATACTATTTATAAGGTTCTCTTAGGATTTTTCTTTAATGGTGGCAACAAAACACCTTTCTATCACCCCAGAACAGGGATCTCCTTACTCTCCCATAAATACATCTGCCCTTATACCTCTTGATAATGTTTGTTTCTCTCAACATGGTTGCTGTGGGCTATCAGCCCTTTGGAGCCATGCATGAGACTAGTGACTGCTGCCCTTTGACTTCTCCCAGCACCAAGATGGTTCCTACAAGCTCTTCACAGTACCCTTGGGTGTTCTGGGGTAGGGCTGAGGCAGAGGAGGGAAGAGAGATGGCTGGGTCTGCACCTGGGCAGTTCTGTGCCATGAACAGTGCCCATCAGGTGTCACTGAAAGGGAGGCAAGTTTAGGGCATGATCCATGCCAGAGATTAGCCCCTGCAGCCCCCAAATGGGAGAGGGAAAAATGATTTCACTGCTACCATGGGCCAATGCTGGGGTAGGTCTGGCTTGTAGAGATGTCAAATGCCTCTGGAGTGGGTATAACACCAAACTAAGCTTCCCTTTCTTTTGCCAGACTGCATTGGTTTTAATGCTTGGTGAGTAATGCCAAATGTTCCTTGAGGTCTTGTCAGCTCCTGTGATATTTGATGTGCTTCCAAAGCCCCGGCTGCTGGAGCCCCCGTGTTTTACATACAAACCTGAGTTTTCCTTTAAAAAAACATGTAAAAACAAGGAAGCAACATTTCTTGTTTTTGCAGTTGCAGAGCAAGCTTGAAACATGCCTGCAGGGAGCCTCAAAGCTAAGGAGCCTGAAGGCAGAAAGAGAGATTATCAAGTGTATGATTGGTATTTAGCTTAAAATCATTAAATGTATGGGGCTTTTGTTTTTGTCTTATGGGTTTTGTTTTTAAATTGCCTGTGTTTTGGGAGCTAGACTCATGGTTTTGTAAATGAACATGGATGATAGTATTGCACTACAACCCTGCCATACCATGCCCGCTCCGTAGTCATGAAACATGCTTTCTGCACACACACTGTGCCCACTTTCTTGCACTTGGTAAGAATGGCAGAGATCTCTGCTTTGGTGTTTTAAGTCCCAAGTTCAAGCCCTGCTTACCTCCCATGTTGGGGGCTGAAGAAGGGTAACTGCAAATGGTTATGTCATTGGGATGTCTTGTGTTCAGGTGAGGACTTGAATTTGCGGCTTCAACCAGCCAGTGCTTCTCTAAATCTCTAGATTCACAGCTTTCATGTTCACATAGTACAAATAGTGAGAGACCTTTTGTCAGACATGACCTGGGAAAATTAGGGTGAGTCTTCTGAAAATGTTGGGCAACAGTTCTGGGAGGTGACCCACAGCTCCATCCATCTCTGGGAGGGGCTCACTCACATGGCCAGCAATGGAGGGTCCCAGGTCAGGCCCATGGTCCCAGGTCAGGCCCATCTGCTGGGAGGAATGGTTAGGGCAGGGTGGGCAAAATGTGGCCCGGGGGCCAGATGCAGCCCACCAGGCCATTGTCTCCAGCCCGTGGGGCCCCTAAAAAATTTAGAAAATTAATATTTATCTGCCCTGAGCTGTCGGTCATGTTGCCCTTGATGGCTTGCCAAAACTCAGTAAGTGGCCTTCTGCCCAAAATAATTGCCCACCCCTGGGTTAGAGTGTAGAAAACCAGGGGTCAGGAATCCTGGGTTCTTCTCCAGCTTTGTATACTTGGGTAAGTCACTCTCCTGCTTTGAGTGCCTCAGTTTTGCCATCACTATAATGGTGATAATGCTTAAGGACATAGGATAAATGATTGGAGATAGCTGAATGAATAGGTCGTTTCTGTGGTCTAATGTGTTAGTGAGTCAGGCCAGAGTTTGAGCTATGGAAGGCAGCTTGGCTCAGCTTGCAGGGTCCCCAGTAACAGTCTGTAGTCATTGGAAAGGGGGGAACTGCAAGGCATTTAGTCAGTGATGGAACAAGGAGTGGGAATGTTTCAATAGTTTCTCTATAAAACTTCCTCATCCTGATGAGAGCTAGACTGTGAGATTGCCTGTGGATGGTAGAGCTAAGGGTCCTGGTGTTATATTTTGAGTAGCTTGTACAGAGCCAGCAGAGCAGGAGGCTGTGTGTATTTGTAGTGTGGGACAGTCCACCACTTTTAACAACTTAGGGTGGAGTTAAAGCAGGAAGAGGTGAGGTGATTTGCACAAACCAAGGGTCTCCTGGCTTCCATTCCAGGTCTTGTGAAGAGCAGGTTTCTGCATAACCCTGCCCTCAGCATGAAGTGAGTTGCTTAGGCTATACTCTGCACGAAACCCTGCCCCTGTGCAACAACTTTCCTTCCTTAGGGCTGGGCTAGGCAGACTGCTGACCAGCCTGCGATGAGTGTGTCTCCTTCAGACCTTAAGTGACCCCGCTGAAACCTTGCTTTGCTTCCTGTTTCTGTCCTGGTTCTAGGCCTTCCTCATTGCCTGACTCCATTTGGGTCTTCACCTCCTGATCTTTTGACCTACCTTGTGGACTTTGATTCTGGCCCACACCTTGAATGGCAGCCCTACTCTAACCATTGCTGTGGATGATCACAGCACTGGACTTCTTGTTAGCTAGGCTAGGTGGTATCCCACCTGGGAGTAGGGTGGCCATCACAGAGGACAGTTTGGTTGTCCTCTGTCCTCTATTGATATGAAACTGGACACCTTTATGTCCTCCATTTTTCTCTTGAAGAGGAAAATGGAGGACATAAAGTCATCGGGTTTTGTATTGACAGAGGACAGAGCAGCAGAAAACTGGAATGTCCTCTATGACGGCCACCCTACCTGGGAGGCAGAAGAGTTGGTACCTGCATGTTGCTCTATAGCCACTAGCAGGATTTCGACGCCAGTAGATGACAGAGGAATGGTTACTTCATCTACACAGCCCTGCCTGAGCCAATCTGAAATGCTGCTGATGCTGCTGAGGAGAGGCCAAGCTCTGCTATTCATTTTTAATCATTTCCTTGTCCTGGGTTTAATTGGCAGGCAGTCGGAGCTCCGAGGCTGTGACAGCCATGCGTCAGACATACAGAGCTTTCCCTCCTGCTTTCATTGAGCAATTTCCTCACACTGAGCTGATTCCCAAATTTCCTCGCTGACACCCATCCCTCTTCTTCTTCACATCTTGGTGGTTGCACCAGGATCCCAGTCTATCAGGTCAGCTGGAAAGTCTTCCACACACAGTGCCGTCCCAGGCACGGCTCATCATGAGCATTGGCTCTGATGAAGCCAGTTGTACGGAAAAAAAAATGTCACCAGTCCATCTACTTGGGACTGTGATTTCTGCAGTTCACGTCACACTGAATGATCAGTGCGCTGGGGACTGGGGCTGCCTGGCTGCACACGTGAGAGGAAGGATGAGAGGAGAGAGGTTGTGATTGCCCTTGTACCGTGTCTTCTAACACAGTGGAATGAATGGGATGACCTGTTGCCTGGCTGACTTAGAAACACTTTCATCCAGACAACAGGTCAACCTCCCATAGAAATGCATGGGTTGACCTGATGTCTGGCTGACTTGGAAAACTTTCCATGTTCTTTGTGCTCCCAAAAGCCTCCTCTTTGAAATTCTTCCTTTGCTGCAAGACACATCACAGAGCGAAAGCCACTGCTAAGATGTGACAAGATCTGCACAAAATTCTTCCTCCAAAATTCTTTTTCTTTGGAGCGGGGAGCAAGATTCTGCAACACCAAATCATCTGTGTTGATTTTGTGCTTGAAAAGGGGGGAGGAATCCAAATATAAGGTTTTCTTTGAAACAAAATATTTCCATTTTGGAATGTGAAACAGTTCTTTGAAGATGCCCTTGCATTTTTCTTAAAAGAAAAAGTTAAAAAATGCTTGATGGTACAACAAAGCATTTGGGGCAAGCAAATTATTTTGGGACCTTTCCGTTCACGAAATACTACAACCACCAAAAAACAATGGTTTCCTGTCAACTCAAAACTTTTTTTTGTTCTTTTTGGAGCTGCAAGTGAACTGAAAGTACGCTGGTTGGCACAGCCCTAGCTGCCACCACTGCTAGAGGCTGGTCAGAATCATCCTTTTGTTATAGTTTATTCTTATATGTGTTACATGAACCCCAATGACTTCACTGTACTAGGTGCTGTAGAGACCCGGAGTGCACAGGAGGTCTGCTAAGCCCTGCTATTCATTGTTATTCAGATTTTTATTTGGAGTTTAATTGTCAGCCTCAAGTACTTGCAGTCTAACTCCATCATCAGTTGTTTACGTCCACAGGTTGTCTCATGTCTTATAACTTAGATTAGAAGCTCTTTAAACCAGAGACAATTTTTCTCTTATGTGTTTACAAAGTGCCTTGCACCCAAGAGGTCCTGGTTTGGACCTAGCAGGCTACCATAATGCAAATAACAAACAAAAATTCTGGGCCCGGTTTTCATTCATACCACCTTCATACCACCCTGGCAGTATAAGAAGGGCCATAAAATAGAAATAAAATATAGTTATATCCCCTTTAAAGGCCTTTGTCACTGATAAGGCATGGCCCACTGGGTGGAGCACTGAATAGGGCCCCAGGAGATGTGTGGTCAACTCCTGACTCTGCCATTGGTTTGTTGCATGACCTCTGGTAGGCTGCCCCAGCTCTCTTTGCCTCAGTTGCCCTACCTGTGAAATGGGGATAATAATACTGCCCTCCTTTGAAGGACTGAGCTTTGTGGATGTCCAGTGAGATATCATGTGCTGTTAAATGACAATTGGGTCCTTTGGCTATTGGCAGGGACCTTGGCCCTACACTATCTGTGTAACCCATGCACCTTTGCTGGTTTATCTCTGCAACCTACTGCCGCCCGCCCCCCGCCCCCCCGGAAGTATACAGGTGAGGCACAGAGAGATCAGAGGGCTTATCACCTGGTATGGAAACCTGGTCACTTACTTTGGAACCCCAGTGGGAGTCTAGTGATTTGACCCATGGCACACAGGGAGTTTGGCATACAGCTAAGAACAGGCTACAGAGTCTGCAGCTTTTATTTTAGCCTGTATCAGGTGGATACATTCTCAGGAAATCCAAGTGCCTCACAGACATGAATGTACTTACCCTCACACCACCGGGGTGGGGCTATGGGTTAGGGAAACTGAGGAACTGAGACTTGCCCAGCATTGCAGAGGAAGGATTTGGATCTAGGCCCTTAAGCAGAAAGGGATCTTGGAGTCATTATTGACTCCAAGATGAACATGGGCTGACAATGCGAGGTCACGGTTGGCAGGGCTAACCGGACCTTGTCGTGCATCCACAGGTGCATCTCTAGCAGGGCCAAGGAGGTGATCCTCCCCCTCTACGCGACGCTGGTCAGGCCACAGCTGGAGTACTGTGTCCAGTTCTGTGCGCCCCACTTCAGGAGAGATGTGGACAACATTGAGAGGGTCCGGAGGAGGGCCACCTGCATGATCCGGGGACTACAGGGCAGACCCTACAATGAGAGACTGCGGGACCTGAACCTGTTCAGCCTTCACAAGAGAAGGCTGAGGGGGGACCTGATGACCGTCTATAAAACTCACTAGGGGTGACCAGAAGGGTTTGGGGGAGACCTTTTCCCCCTTGCGCCCCCTGGCATGACAAGGAATAACAGCCACAAGTTGTTGGAGAGTAGGTTTAGATTAGACATCTGTAAGAACTACTTCACAGACAGGGCAGCTAGGATCTGGAACCAACTTCCAAGGGAAGTGGTGCTGGCTCCTACCCTGGGGGTCTTTAAGAGGAGGTTTGATGCCTACCTAGCTGGGATCATTTGAGCCCAGTTTTTTCTCCTGCCCAGGCAGGGGGTCAGACTTGAAGATCTACAAGGTCCCTTCCGACCCTACTTCTATGATTCTATGATGTCTTGCACGAGTGTCCTCATGACATGCCCTCATGACTGGATCATCCTTTCTGTGGTCCTCAGGTGAGGGAGCTCCTGCTTTAGACAGAATCAAAGCCCTGCTGTCTCTCAGATACCATCCTGTAGTCCTGGGAATTATATTAACCCCGGTGTGGGCCAGTCATTCCAGAGCAATTGTTCGCAAACTCAGGTCAATGCAGGCCTTGCAGGCAGCTTCTGAATTGCCCCTGTCCTCATGGGGAAACAGCCACTAGTCTCTGAGCAGTGCAACTTTCCATTAGCTGCGGACAGCTCAGCTCTTTGTTGGGTTCACTGATTGCTTTCCCTACCACTGGGACTGGGTGGGATCAGTGTCTGCAGTCTCTTCCCCAGGGCTTTGTCAAGCAGTGGGACTTCCATCTGCTCCTCAATAGGGCATACACCAGGGGTCAGCAATGTTTTAGGGCAGAGTGCCAAAAACATCTGCAACTTTGACTTGTGAGATGTTGACAGGCCAGGGGCAGATGGCGGGGGAGCTGCGAGGGGCCTGATCCTTGATATGGCAGCACAGTCCTGGCCTCGTCCCCAAGTGCCAAGCAAAATGCTTTCATGTGCCATGATGTAGCACCTGATGCATAGGTATACACCTATTCAATCCCCTTCCTTCTGCAGGTCTTACCCTAGGGCAGCAACTTGGTCCTATGAATGATGTCTGGGCTTTGGAGCCACAGGTTGGGGTTAAACTCACATCTATGCTGTATGATATTGGTAAATTATTCCCCCTCTCTGTGTTGGGTACAAGTTCTTCTAGACAGGCACCGGGGAGAGCTTTGAGTGACTGCTGCTAGCTCTGGCCAGATGGTACTTTGTGGCAGTGAGGAGCTCAGCATAGTCAAACCCCTGGTTATCTGTCCTGCTTCTCAGATCAGTTCTGTTGTCCATGAGGAGTTCCCTGCTTCTGTGGGC
>NW_017729031.1:118782002-118788133 GCF_001723915.1 Gavialis gangeticus | reverse complement strand
GAGCCACAGGTTGGGGTTAAACTCACATCTATGCTGTATGATATTGGTAAATTATTCCCCCTCTCTGTGTTGGGTACAAGTTCTTCTAGACAGGCACCGGGGAGAGCTTTGAGTGACTGCTGCTAGCTCTGGCCAGATGGTACTTTGTGGCAGTGAGGAGCTCAGCATAGTCAAACCCCTGGTTATCTGTCCTGCTTCTCAGATCAGTTCTGTTGTCCATGAGGAGTTCCCTGCTTCTATGGGCAGGCTGCTTGGAGTACCCACTGGGGACTTTAAAGTTTCTTTGGGTTATATCTAAGTGAGCCGCAGTTGCAGCAAAATAGATGTGTCCTATATGTATACGTACCATGGGGTGTAGTGGGCTCCTAATCTTGGCAGAGTGTTGTGGTCCTGTAAACAGCACACCCTTCAGCCTGAGTACCTTACAGGCCTCTGAGCCAAAATATCTAGTTACTTTTCAATGGCTTATTAGAGATGTGGTGACAGAGTGGGTCTAGTGTCTTGCTGTGGCTCTGGAGGAATGAGTTCAAGCCCTGCTCTTGACTCATGCCACAGGCTTCTCCCAGTTGACGCAGCTGTAAGAGGGCACCTGGCTGTTCAGGCTAGGGAGGTCAAAGGCAACTGGATGTGATGCTGACCATATTACTTCCTGTGTGGTGTTGGCTATGGAAGCTGGTGTGCTACATCCACACTGGTCTGTTGGGCTTGGACGGACATCTCTGATCAGAATGCGTTGTAACTCAGCCCTTCCTCTCCTGCCCTGTTCCATTATTTTTATGCTAACCTCCTCTGAGTCCTCTCCAGTTTGTCAATCTCTGGAGAGCCTAAATGAAGTGAAGCCCAATTACAATCGTTTCCCAGTTGAACTGCTGGGTGCATGGGCTGCAAATCCTTTGGCCAAAGCTGCTGTTTTTGGCAGCAGAGGACTTTGCAGGACTGTAAGCTCTCTGGGACAAGGACTGTTACTTACTGGAGATCTGTGCAGAGGCTAGCTGTGTGGGGAGCCCATTCTGGCTTTGGCTTTTGATTGGTACCTCAGTGTAATGTTAAATCATAATGCTATTGCTTTGTCTGGAGCAGTGAGACAACCTGCCATGCATTTGTTTTGTGCAGGATCATTAGTTGAGAATGCCTGATATCGTTATGTTGAGAAATAGTTCTCTATCTCCATGGCAGGACATAATGAGGTGTTCTTCTCATTGTACCTTTCCACCTTGGCAGCACCTGTTGGTCCATGTCATGCCATGACTGACAAGGGAACCCACTTGTGTCCATCCTGGAAAGAGGGATTGACTAGTGAGAGGTGGGTAGGAAGTAACTTGGCTGAGGGATCAGCCACAGAGCTGGCATAAGCTCTTCAGCCTCTTGCTTGAACTGTTTTAAAAGTTTCTCTATAAGGTGCCTTCCCCAGGTGCTGGAAGTAGCTATGCCTGAGGGATTGGTGTTCAGCTCCATCCTCCCCAAAGCAGGGACTGTCCAGGGGTGATCCCAGGCCCCTTCCTTCCCTAAGAGTGATGGGTCTCTGGGAGAAGCAATCCTGCTTGTCCCTAAGATCAAGCACCCAGCACCAAAGTGGGTCCCATCCAGACCCCTCATCCCAGGAGCCCTCCCTCTCCCTGCTTGCCTCCATTCCCACTCTCTCTTTCCCCAGACTCTTCTTCTTTGTCTGCCTTCCCTGTCCTCATTTCCTCTTGACAATCCCTCTTCCTAGGTCTCTCTTCCTTCCCTCTTCTCCCTTTCTTCACTCTTCCCTTTTCCCCTTTCTCCACTTAGTCATTTATTCCTTTCCCCCTGTACCTGCTCTCTGGAGCCCCCCATCATCTCAGCATCCAGGCAGGGTCCTCCCTTCATCTCCTCTCCCCTCCTGGCTGTCTGTCCTTCCTTCTCTCTCTGTCTCCAACCTTTTCTCCTTCCCCCACCTCCTCTGACTGTCACTCCATCTTTCTCCCTTCTGCCCACCCCTCCTGCTCCCCCCTAATGCGCACACACGCTTTGCTCCCAGGTCTGGGTGCCCCTGGCAGATCAGTAAATGACAGGAGCACTGACCCTTGCTTTTTGTCAGAAGATGTAACACATGTTGTGTTTACCAGCTTTCCTTAGCGGTCAGCACACATCACTTCTGCGCCTTTTAATCCTTCTGATGAAGGAGAAGCCCTCCTGGCCATCAGCCCAGAGACTTGGCTTTCCAGAGTTACACTAAGCTGTGTAGACAGGGATTGGAGACACCCCAGGAGCACTCTGAAGGGAAAAGCTTGTTTTCAGAGAAAATCTGGTTCCCTCTGAAACAAATTGCGTCTTACAGGAATCAGACAAGAGGTCAGAGAAAGGCGGGTGGGGAGTGAAACGGACTCTCCCCATCCATGCCCCCACTTCCCCCTGCTGCTGTTCTCCTCTCCTGCATTGCTGCTTTCCTAGAACTTGCCTGCATCACAGGGGTTTCCACTGCATGGATGGAGGTGCACCATGCTCGCATGGGCTGCACCACTGTGACGAAGTGATGGTGCTTGTGCACTATGTCAGTACTTATTGCACTGATATGGGCACACCCAGCAGGCAGCCCTTGTGCATGCTTGTGAATGCTGATGTAATATGTGATAGGACTTATAGTTTCATAGTTTCATAGTTTCTAGGGTCGGAAGGGACCTGAGCAGATCATCTAGTCCGACCCCCTGCCATGGCAGGAAAGAGTACTGGGGTCAAACGACCCCAGTAAGGTGGTCATCCAACCTCCTCTTAAAAACCCCCAGGGTGGGAGCCTGCACCACCTCACTTGGAAGCTGGTTCCAGACCCTAGCCGCCCTGACCGTGAAGTAGCGCCTCCTGATGTCCAACTTAAACCTTCCCTCCGCCAGCTTGTGACCATTGTTCCTGGTCACTCCTTGCGGCGCTCGGGGGAACAGGGACTCCCCCAGCGCCTGCTGATCCCCCCTAACCAGTTTATAACAGGCCACAAGATCCCCCCTCAGCCTTCTCTTTTGAAGGCTGAACAGGTTCAGGTCCCGCAACCTTTCCTCATAGGACCTACCCTGCTGTCCCTTGATCATACGAGTGGCCCTCCTCTGGACCCTCTCGATGCTGTCCACATCCCTCTTAAAGTGCGGCGCCCAGAACTGGACGCAGTACTCCAGCTGCGGCCTGACCAGTGCCGCATAGAGGGGGAGGATCACCTCCTTGGACCTGCTCGAGATGCATCTGTGGATGCACGACAAGGTGCAGTTGGCCTTCCTAGCCGCCTCCCCACATTGCCGACTCATGTTCATCTTGGAGTCAATAATGACTCCCAGATCCTTTTCCACCTCCGTGCTGACAAGAGGGGAGTTCCCCAGCCTGTATGTATGGTGCTGATTGTTCCTCCCCAGGTGCATCACCTTACACTTGTCTGTGTTAAACCCCATCCTATTCTCCTCCGCCCATCCTTGTAACCTATCTAGGTCCAACTGTAGCCTGTTGCTCCCCTCTATTGTGCCCACATCCCCCCACATCTTGGTGACATCAGCAAACTTGAACAGGGTGCTTTGCACCCCCTCATCCAAATCACTGATGATTGTTCAGCATGTCTAGGCGAAGGGATTTTGTTGCACAGATAGAGTCATGCCTCATACACGGTGGTGTAAAAATGATTGCACTAGTGCAGTGCAGCTACACAATGGGGATATATTGCATTGATGTTGCTGTATAAAAATGCCAGTGTGCATCTCCCCACCTACCCTGGAGACTGAGCCCTGAGAATCTGTAAGGGCAGGCATTGCCTTAGTGCAGGGGCGGGCAATTATTTTGGGTGGAGGACCGCTTACTGAGTTTTGGCAAGCCATTGAGGGCCACATGACAGGCAGCCAGGGGCAGATTAATATTAATTTTCTAAACTTTTTAGGGACCCCGCGGGCCAGATGGAATGTCTTGGCAGGCCACATCTGACCCATGGGTCGCATTTTGCCCACCCCTGTCTTAGTGCCTGCCAGTGGCTCTCAGCAGCCCCAGCAAGTCCCGAAGGCAACATGCTAGGTGTTTGGGGGTAGGAGGTAGCTGGGGATCAGGAACCGACAGGATTCCTCAGATGTGTGCTATGTGCTGCAAGCCTCAAGTGAAATATGAAGAGCCAGGCATGTAGGATAAGAGAAGGAAAGACACTTCACTTCTTCAACTCCCCCCAGCACCCCAAACAACTCCAGGAAAGCCAGCTTTGCCTTTCTTCTGCACTTGGAACCTCATGGCGAATTTGTCACAAATGCTGTTCGTGCCTAGCTCAGGGCTGGATCCCTTCCAAGCATGTCACCCTCAACATTTCGTGTCCACCTGTGTCCCCCATCTCCTATCCTATTTCCAGCTCTCTCACACACACAACCCTCCTCTCTCTCCACTGTCTAACACAGCCACAGAACCACAGCCTCTGGCCACAGCACTGCAGTGTCTGTGAAACCCCAAAAGGTTGGCTGCATCTTCTGCAATAGGCAGGCACTTGTCTTTGGTCACTGCTATGAAGGAGCCAGTGAGGTTCCCCATGCAGCTGTGTTGGACTAGAAGGGTCTAGAGCATAGTGATCAGTGAGTCCTACCCCATCTTTATACACCATGCTACATACACAGATGCTTTCTTGTTAAGCAGTTTAACACCTAGTGTAGACAGGACCCAGCCATCCTTAACCCTTATGGAAAGTATACTAGGGTTCTGGTGTCTTGTTGGCACAGGGTTAAATGATCTGCCTTGGCTAGCAACACAGCCATGTTCGACACCATCTCTAGGGAGTGGTGGGGAATTATAAATGGTACCTTTATGTCTTAGTATAAGCCGACCCTTACTTAGAGACCAGTTTCCAAGCAGCAAAGTTTTGCTGTTTTCTTTCTTGGTAACAAGTTTCAATACATCTGTTATTTACTAACATGGCCCAGGCACTTTAGAAACAGGTTTTGCCTACTCACAAATGACCTCTAAAAACACCCTCACAGTTTTTCTCGCCTCACGTTCTTATGCGTGCTGTTTTGCACATCTGCACTCTTGTGCTCTTTGTCTGGCTGCTCCCTGCTTTCAGTTTTCCCCCCATGCAGACACGGGCTTGACATTGGTGCCTGGGTTCCCCAACAAACCAGAGTCCTACGCCTGAAACCACTGATATGTAGAAAGCATAAGCATGGAACAAGGGCACACACATTGAAACATTAGGTGTGAAAAAGTGTGGTGACTAATTATGGGGAAGAGATTTCTGAAAGCACAGCAGTCTTTAAAGTCACAGGCAAAGGCAAGAGAACCAGTGGCTGGAAGCTGAGGCCTGCCAAATTCAGAGCAGAAAATAAAATATGCATTTTTGAAGGTCAGGGTGAATAACACTGCAGCAAGTGACCTGCATCCCAGTGGATCATCTTCCAGTGGACTGGATGGTTTTCTAAGCTATGGGCTCTCAGTACTAATTTACATGCTCAGTTTGGAAATTCCTGGGTGAGATTTCCTGGCCTAGCTCTGGAGGTCAAACTAGATGATCAAAATGGACTCTTCATGCCTTCAGCACTATGAATCTGGGTTGACTTTACCACGGGGAGACCTGAGCCTGAAAGGTGAGGGAGAACTGCATTCCAGGACCAGAAAGTGGGAGAAAAGGAACTTTCTTTTTGGTTGGGGTTGATTCCCAAAGCATCCAGTGGTTTTTAAAACAGACTCAGGCTGGAGGACAGCAAGTGTTGCTTTCTGGAGTCTGCAGCCTGATCTGTGTTGAGGGAAGTTGCTCCTTGTAGCTACTGGTTTGCATGCATACACACCCAGACTGGAAGCTGGCAGACCCTACTCCCTCATCTGCACTACAGTTTTGCCAAGAGAACTCTCTATTTGGTGGGCAGAGTAAACCCATTCTTGCTGGCGGCATAATGCTTCTGCTGCTGTCCAGCAGCTGACTGAGGCAAATGTAGATGCTCCCAAGCCATGAGCCAGCTTCTGGGGTCCACTCCGCTGCTAGTGCCTTCCCAGCCTAGTGGCCCAGCTGAGGGGTGTTGCTGGGGGCATGCGGGTGTGTGCACTCAGTCAGTTGGTGGTGACTGTAGCTGTTGCCAAAACTCTGTGGAGACATAGCCCCAGCCTCTCTGTCTCCAGAATAAACCCAAATAGCCCATATCTCCAGGTGACACAGCTGCCAGCACAGCATCAGT
>NW_017729031.1:118778762-118781991 GCF_001723915.1 Gavialis gangeticus | reverse complement strand
ACTGGAAGCTGGCAGACCCTACTCCCTCATCTGCACTACAGTTTTGCCAAGAGAACTCTCTATTTGGTGGGCAGAGTAAACCCATTCTTGCTGGCGGCATAATGCTTCTGCTGCTGTCCAGCAGCTGACTGAGGCAAATGTAGATGCTCCCAAGCCATGAGCCAGCTTCTGGGGTCCACTCCGCTGCTAGTGCCTTCCCAGCCTAGTGGCCCAGCTGAGGGGTGTTGCTGGGGGCATGCGGGTGTGTGCACTCAGTCAGTTGGTGGTGACTGTAGCTGTTGCCAAAACTCTGTGGAGACATAGCCCCAGCCTCTCTGTCTCCAGAATAAACCCAAATAGCCCATATCTCCAGGTGACACAGCTGCCAGCACAGCATCAGTGAGAACATGCTCCAGAGCCACAGTGCTGTCAGCCTGCCCACAGTGCACTATGTCCTCTGCCACCACAGGAATGACACATAGCAGCTAACTGTAGACAGGCACGGCAACACAGTGGTGTCAGCAAACATTGCCAGTAAAAGCTCTGATAGTGAGGCCTTTGAGCGTAGATGTAGCCTGAGCCATCCAGCACCACTGCAAGAGCAAGACAGCTCTGTAGCTTCCCAGAAGCCCTCTGGTTACCTATGAGAGAGGTCAGCTGTTCCTAAGCTGCTCTGAAGTCCATGAAAAGGCTCACTAAGCAGGCAGACAGGCTCTGAAGCTCCTGTCACTGATACAAATCTGGAATTTGGAGAGCCATTGAGAGCAAGAGTTACATTGGAGTGAAGGACCCACATGGCCCATGTGTTAACCTCTGGAGAGGTGGGGCCAGTTTTAATGGCATCACATAGTAAAAAGGATGTATAAAGGGAGGGAACTGAAACGTAAGCCAGTTTCGGCACCTCCAAATACTCAAAGCCAAGAGTTGGCCAAAGTATAAGATGGGCTTAAAACCCCATGACATTTCAACAACCATAAATTGTGGGTCCTTTAGTTTTTCTGGCTGGATTTTGACTCCTTAAGACAGTCATGTTTTCAAGCTTTTCTTGGCTGGTGTGAAGACTAGACTCTTTCTTAAATAAAGAAACCTAGTCTAAAAGCTAAAAATCTCCCCCTCCCATGACTCCAGGACATGGAGCTTTCAGAGAGAATACCAAAGACAACAAGAATCGCCATAAAACCTCAAGCGCTGCTTTCCTCAGCATCACATGGTCATGATCTCTTCCAGACAGTAAGGTAATTGGTATCTTGCTTCTTTCATTTCCCCTGGGTTACAACACCCATTGCGGTGAAAGGAGTTGCAGGTTTTGGTGTCACCTGTTCAGTAAGGGCATCCTGGCATCCAAATCCCTTCTGACCCTAGTGTCCCTACATGGTAACAGAGCTTTGCCATGCTGGAGGTGACAAGTTCCAGATCAGATCCTGGACCCAGCCATGTGTGGACATTTGCGATGGCACATTTTGCAAGAGACCTCTGTGGCTCTGTGCCCTGACTGTATTCTAAATAGGGGAGCTGCATGCTGCCTACTGAGAAATCTTCCCTCACAGCTCCGGCAAGGTATGGGATTCTTTGCTACTTCCTGTCCTAAAATTGCTGTACAGCATAACTGTGTCCTGTCAAACAGCTGCAGGGCTCAGTTCTTTGATCCTTAAAGTGCTAAGACCTAGGGAGAGAGAGATGGTTTGCAAATCTCTTAGGGATCTCTAGGTATGGAAGGTGCTATATAATAGCAAGGTCATTTCGCCGACCCTTGGCTACTTAGGAATCAAGTTGTCACACACCTGCAGCTGTGGGGGCTAAATTTGCATCCTCCCAGGTCCTAAAAGCACAGACTACAACCACTTGGGCTAGAGGAGACTCTCCATCACCTGCTGGCAATGGAGGGTCCATGACCAGTGGGGTGGCTCTGCTTCCATCCAACAGAGGGCAGCAGTGATACACTCCCACCCCTAGCCAGCTCCTGATGCCACATTCCTGTGATGCTTGAGCATACTGCAGAGCCAGGGGAAGAGTCTGGGCAGGAGCAGGATGCCTCCAAGTTGGGTCATGGCATTTTGCACAAAGCCTTAAGATCTTGTATGTGTGTGTGTGTTGGCGGGGTGGGGGATGGAACTGAAGGAGGTGTAGGGTGGGAAGAATATGCATCAAAAAAGAGGGTGCTCTGACCTTGGAGCTGGCTGAGGCAGGAAGGGGTTAACCTTCTGGAATGCTTCCCTCTCTGGCGCTGATCAGCAAGGCCATTTTTGGATGGCACCAACTGGAAATATGTTAATGACTTTTCTTCCTGTTCCTCTCCATTTACACTGAAAGCCGCCTGGTAACCAGAGCCCACTTCCTTCCCGAAGATTAAGAAGCCGTCTGCTCATTCCCCTCCCTGACTGGGACACTGACTGGGAGCTAATCCTGCCCTCCTAGGGGTGGCTGGTTAGAGCCAGTGATTTATAATCCCCCGGCAGGTTCTTATGAGGTCCTCCTGTCCCAGCATCCCCTCTGCAGCTGCAGCAGGTGCAGCAAAGAAAGCCTGAGTAAACAGCCATAGAGCCCTGCCTTCAATGCCCAGCCCTGTTGCTGAAACTAAACTGAATGCACCAGGCTTCTGGGAATGTGCAGGGTTAATTTAATGGGATAATAGATAGCCAAGAGGTTGCAAAGAAGAGAGAGAGCAGTGGGATGGGGACATGCATTGAATATTAGGTCACATGTGTCTGTGGAGGCAAGAATAAGTGTGCATGAAAGCCCATGTGCAAATGCACATAGGCATGTACAAGGCACTGTCCGCCAGCATGGGCTCACAAGTGGACATAAACACATGCAAGAGGGTGTTTGCAAGTGAGCACTTGCACGTGGGCAAAGTACAGTGTTGGAGCCTAAAGGAATTTGTTTGGCATTTTGTGGTTGGGTAGAAAAGATGCTGCTTGGTCAGGTTGCTCCTGCAGCACAGATCCACAGCAATCACAGGGGAAATACCCTTCTCCTTGATCTTGAGTAGTTCAGTGTAGGTAGAGGGGGAAGACCTGTCCCTTGCATTGCAGGCAGGCTGACCCCTGTCAGAGTCTACAAATAATTCCAAATATGAGGATCTTGACTACACAGTTTATAGTGATGGGGGATTGCTCTTGGGCTTTCCCCCTAACTTGCTCCTTTGGCCTTTTGGCTAGGGGCAGGTGAGACCAGGGGGCATCTGAACTCCAAGGCCTCTGGGCTTGGGGTTTGCACGTAGGATGCCTGCCATGGATTTGGGAGTATCTGA
>NW_017729031.1:118773805-118778751 GCF_001723915.1 Gavialis gangeticus | reverse complement strand
CCTCCTGTCCCAGCATCCCCTCTGCAGCTGCAGCAGGTGCAGCAAAGAAAGCCTGAGTAAACAGCCATAGAGCCCTGCCTTCAATGCCCAGCCCTGTTGCTGAAACTAAACTGAATGCACCAGGCTTCTGGGAATGTGCAGGGTTAATTTAATGGGATAATAGATAGCCAAGAGGTTGCAAAGAAGAGAGAGAGCAGTGGGATGGGGACATGCATTGAATATTAGGTCACATGTGTCTGTGGAGGCAAGAATAAGTGTGCATGAAAGCCCATGTGCAAATGCACATAGGCATGTACAAGGCACTGTCCGCCAGCATGGGCTCACAAGTGGACATAAACACATGCAAGAGGGTGTTTGCAAGTGAGCACTTGCACGTGGGCAAAGTACAGTGTTGGAGCCTAAAGGAATTTGTTTGGCATTTTGTGGTTGGGTAGAAAAGATGCTGCTTGGTCAGGTTGCTCCTGCAGCACAGATCCACAGCAATCACAGGGGAAATACCCTTCTCCTTGATCTTGAGTAGTTCAGTGTAGGTAGAGGGGGAAGACCTGTCCCTTGCATTGCAGGCAGGCTGACCCCTGTCAGAGTCTACAAATAATTCCAAATATGAGGATCTTGACTACACAGTTTATAGTGATGGGGGATTGCTCTTGGGCTTTCCCCCTAACTTGCTCCTTTGGCCTTTTGGCTAGGGGCAGGTGAGACCAGGGGGCATCTGAACTCCAAGGCCTCTGGGCTTGGGGTTTGCACGTAGGATGCCTGCCATGGATTTGGGAGTATCTGAAGCCCTAGACTGAAGAGTCTGGGAGGTAGGATGCTTGCTGGTGGTAGCATCACGCAGACGTAAATGATTGAGCTCTGCTCAGGTGGCAGAATTCCAGACTGATTTGGCCTGAGACACAACATTTCAACAATAAAAAAATCTACAGCAATGAACAGAGTCATCTCAGCTTAGTGCCCCTTGGCAGAAACTGCCCACTATTGTGGCTGATCACTATTTGCAAAACCTGCCCACCAGCTCCATATTTCCTAAGAGACTCTGCTGGCCACCACCACAGCAAGTCTTGCCTAATGGTTTCCTTTGGATTAGTGCATTCTGCTCCTCTGTCTACCGGGATTTGAACTTTGCAGCAGTTCTCACTGGCACCTAGATATGAATTTCCCAGTGGTGCCATCATCCTAGAATGAGTGAAATCACCTCATCCGCCCCATGATGTGAATAGCCCTCCCCAAAAATTATCTAGAACGAGTGATTTTGTTAGGGAGCAACTCAATTTTCCATCCTCTTTGATCTCTGAGCAGAGCTGGACAAACTGAGGAGAGGCCTTTCAGATGCTGCTTTCAGGGCAAGAGAATCATGCTGCCTCCCCCCCCCCAAAATTTCAGGCCAGCCTGGCTCACTTAGTGAGGCTCTGGTGTATGCTACTGTGGTCAGAGCTACCCACAAATTTTTCATCAAAATATCTGGGGGGCCAAAAAACGTGGATTGTAGGCTTCTTGTTCCTCCTCTGCCACTCCAGCCCCACGATTTCCATGTCATTCATGGAAATGCCCAAGGGAAAAGTGTGGAAAAAAATGACCATGGAAAATGTTGGGAAGGGTTTTTTGTTAAGAAAGAAAAAAAAAATGGCAAAGGGATGAAAATGTTTAATTTCTTTGGAAAATGTTCATGTTCAGGAGATTCCATGAGCTGTGATACTGGTGATTCTTCCAAAGTAGGAAGCACTGGATCTGGGAGGGGAACCTGCTGAGGAAAAACCCAAGTGGTGCTAAAGACTGGATAGGGGTTGGTACATGCATGGCAGGATGCTGGAGGTGCTGTGTTACAGATGAGAAATAGAAGTCATACCTGCTACTCCAGACTCCCCTGGAGGTTATCAGTGTTGTTGCTCTGGCCACATTTCCAAAGTAGCATCTAGCTCCCTGCTCTGGAACTAAACTCCCTCCCCCCAAAAGAGACAGGAACCAGCTTATCTTTTATCTAGCACAGCACCGAGGCAGGGGTGTCCTGTAAGGGATACATCCAAGCCTGTGCTTTGCCCCAGGAGTGAAGGGAGCTAGCTGGTAGACAGATTGTGCCCAAGCCAGGGCCAAAAGTCATACTGGGGAAAGGAGTAAAGGTCAGATCTGCTGGGTCCAACTCTTCAGCCCCCCGGAAAGCAAACACAGATTTATGGGTTTCTAAACCACGTTTCTTTTGTCCCTTGCAATCCGACATGAAGGTTCCTGCATAAAGGGTTGAGGGAGGCCAGGGCCCAGGGCTGGGAGCTCCCAGGAGGCAGGCAGGCAGGCAGGGGGTGGCATTCTTGCACACACACAAACAGGGTGAGTCAACCCCTCAGCCCCTGAACTGAATAATTTGCCATTTCCTAACATTATAATTAGCTGGCAACTCTTCCACCCGGGTCGGGGGTTGGGCACAGGGAGGGGAGGATGTTCTCCGGCAGAACAGCTGCCTGGTTGCAGGATATATCGCACTGAATCCACAATGTCTCTTCACAGTCAGATCTGTGAGTCCATGGGGGACCGGGCCAGGGGAAAATGTCTCTAACACATGTTATGGTGGAGCAGATGGGGGGAGCCAGGGGGTGCAGAGGGCAGAGAGAGGCAGTTAATGCTTGATGGGTTCCCTTCTCCCCCAACCCTTCTCGCCCCTGAGTCTCCGCGCTCCCCATCACCCAAGCATGCTCTCCCCGGCTCTGTTGATCAAGTAATACTCCAGGGCTGCTTATTGGCACTCTGTGTCTTGCCTTCTCCCTCACCCAGCTGAGCAAAAGCATCCAACCTTGGGGTGGGAGTGGGGCATGAGGTCTCCAGGCACAGGCCTGTAATACCTGAAATAACCCTGTCTCCAGGGCCCTGCCTACTCTTGGTGCTCTTGCATTTGAGATGCAGCCATGTCAGTCCAGAAACAACCCCCTTCCCAAGGCACTGCCTCTTACTGCATGGCACCGTGCTTGTTGCTTCTCATTCCCACTTCAGCCTTGCTCAGAGAGAGCCTACAATACTTTGCTCCCTAGCCCAGCCTTGCAGTCGATTCACAGTAACAGAGACAGATGCCAATTGTAGCATCCCTACTAAATGCATAATGAATAGTAAATTCAATAATAATTTTATTATTACAAATTATTTGTTTTGGGGTATTGGAAAATGATTTAAAGCCTGCCCTCAGAATCCCTAGTACTGGCTGATATCTGGCTTTAGCTTGATAATGACTATTGTGATGTGGTCCTCAAAAACACTCAACAAGCTTTTTATCATAGAAGGAATCACTTCAGCAGCCAAAATGCAGCCACTTCTGGGATGCAGCACAGCAGTTGTTTAAAGAGCACTACATCATGGTTTGGGACAGGAAGTGAAAGAAAAGGGCTGGGTAGAAGCTGTAGTAGGGGGCTGCCAGGGGGATACCGCTTAGTTACTGAAAACAGAATAGACCCAGGAACCAGAGGTATAACCCTTCCTGCCTCTGGGATCAGCGTTTGCCAGGTACTCTTTAGTCATGTGCTAGGACTGGGCACCACCTAACTCACAGGCATATGGTGGCCACGGGGTGGTAGGGACAATACCTGCTCCATAATGTCCCAGGTGCAGAGGGAACTAGGCACCTGGAAAGACTCTGTAGCCAGCATCATGCTCCCCATACATCAGTGTCAGGCCCTTTTACTACTACCCATCATCTCCACTGGGTTTGATCCCTTCCAGCTGTTTCAGGGCACAACCTTCAAAGAGGGCACTGCATCACCGACGTTAATGTGGCACAGGCCAGTATGTAGCCATAGCCACTGGTTGGCTGCAAAGAGCTCCCAGCTGGTGGAGTCATGGGTCTCAGAGCTGTGGGCTTGTGTTGTACTCACCATTTGCCAGCCTGTGGCCAGGCTGTCATGGCAGGGCCCTTCTCAGTGGTTGGCAAGGTGTATGTGTGAGACAATGGGACCCCCAGCAGGCCAGATCCTGCTATACTACACCAGGCTGTAGAGTGAGGTAATGACCTTGACTCATCAACCAGACTAGCCCATGTGCAGGGTACTGTATTAGCCTGCATGCAGTTTCATCTGTGGCACTCCAGAGCAACTTAGATGGTGTACAATTGGGGCAGGGACCATTTGAGAAATACCTAGACAGCACCTGATGCAGCTGACACGAGCTAGGACATGACCTCCCCTGGGTCCCAGGGAGCCATGTCAATTGACACCCAAAAGGATGCATGCCATTAATGTTGGGGATGCACCAGTTAACACCAGGTGAAACACCATTCAAGTCTGTAGGGGATTGACCCCGTTAATTTAAATAGTATTTTGCTGATTTATACTGGTTAGCGATCTGGCCTATGGATTGAGAGAATGCGTTTCCATTTGATGCCAGCTGGAGGTCTGGCCACTTTATTTCAGTGAAGCAGTCTATATCACCTAAAATCTGGCCCATGGATCCCAGAGAAGCTAGGCTGGTTCACACCAGCTGGTACCTGTGGGATCCATGGCCCTGTTTGTGTGCATGTATTGATACCAAAGCCTGCAGGCAGGATCTTGCCACCCCTAGTGACTGTGGGAGTGAGAACAGACTCCCACAGGTCCCATGTGCACAGTGGGCAGGGCAGCCCTGTGTTTTGGGTCTCCATCCCCAGCCATGGCTGTGTGCCAGTTTGAGTGTGTGATGATTGTGCAGCTATTTCCAGCTGGGTCAATTGGTACTTTCACAGCAGAGGTTGCCAGGTGGCAGGGCTCTGGCTGCCAGGCTGTGGCTGGCTTTCATGCCTCCCTGAACTTCACTAAGTTCATAGCAAAAGTGAGATGCAAATTCTTCCGAGGGGGTATTTTTTCCTGAGACCAAATTTAGCCTTTGTGAGCCCTATTGATTCAGTTTTCGTTTTGATAATGAAAACAGGAACAACATGATTTAGCAAGAAAAAAAAAAAGAAAAAAAACCCAGTTGATCCTCTGTTCTCACACTCC
>NW_017729031.1:118756470-118768805 GCF_001723915.1 Gavialis gangeticus | reverse complement strand
TTCCGAGGGGGTATTTTTTCCTGAGACCAAATTTAGCCTTTGTGAGCCCTATTGATTCAGTTTTCGTTTTGATAATGAAAACAGGAACAACATGATTTAGCAAGAAAAAAAAAAAGAAAAAAAACCCAGTTGATCCTCTGTTCTCACACTCCTGCACATTTGTATTCCAGAACCAAACTTCTTCTGCAAGGCCTGGTCTCCAATTCTGAGTTCATTCAGCAATGGACTTGAAAGGCATCATGATGGTTGCTTTTGTTAATGATTTTTAATTTGCCTTCTGAACCAGTGGGCCAGACCTCCAATGGATGTAAACCAGCAGTCATTGCAGTTATGTTGATTGATACCAGCAAAGCATTGGGTCCTCAGCTGCCTGCCAGGACAGTTCAGCTGAAAAACTGTTAATGGGGTGGTTTGAAAATCATAGTTTTTATCAAAATTGAAATGTTTTCCAGGAATATGTCAATTTTGGCTGTATTGTGCAGTTACCATAGGTCATCTTATTATTTGTATTTGCTTTCAAATTTTATATCTAATATTGCAATATCCATATTAGAATATGAGTTAAAGTGTCTATTTATTGATTAAAATATTCATGTTGTATTAATTGTGTATGTAATGGGTCTTTGTTATACACACATGTACAATATACATATTAGTGTTTATTAATTAGATTAGGAGACCTGTTAATAGAAGATTGATATTTAATATCTTTCCAACAGGGTGAGTGTTTTGGATCAAAATGTTACGCTGTTGTCACAATAAAAGATTCGTACCTTTGCAAAATGAACAGTTTTGAAATTTTTCACAATTTCCGCTCTTTTAGGAGATTTCAGAAGGGTGGGTTTTGTTCCAGTGCTGAGCACACAATACATTATCAAGCTGGCATTGCCCACAGAGTGGAAATTCCCCTCTCCAGCCAGCTTGGCTCCTTTCCAAGCGTGGGAGGCTGTGCCGATGATACAGAGAAACTTTCCCTGCTTTTGCACCTGGTGGGTTGTATTAATAGACTACTCCCAACCACTGCACAAGCTGTCCTTCTGGTCTTGTCCACATGGTGTAAATCAGGGGGACCTCTACTGTGGCACAACATTATACTTTCTTTGTATTATTCTAGTATGTTGGAGCCCCAATCATGAGCCAGGATCCCATGGTGCTAGGTGCTATACAATCACAGAACAGAAAGAAAGCCCCTTACAACTTTAACTACAGGATAAGCAATAGCAGATGTATGGGGCACACCAAGGAAGTACTGAGACAACATAGGTCAGATTGTGTCTTATTTTTCTTACCTATAAAATGGTGACAATGAAGTCTCCTTTGTACAATACTTTGAGATCTGCTCGTGGAAAGCTCTCCAGAAAGATCTAGTTATATGATGGGGAGCAATCTCATCACAGCAGCTGTCTAGCCATTGTCATGGCAAAGGGGAAGCTGATAAAGGATATGGCAGGTACCATGTTACAGATATGCATCATATGTCTCAGAGGTGGTTCTTAGTGCAACAACAGTGTATTACAGACCAGGGCACTAAGCAATCTATTGACTTGCTGGAGCCTTTTTCTTGAAACAGCAATTAACCATTTATTATCCTTCCATGGACCATTTATAAGTTTGAGAAGACTGGATCTATAATGTGGCTTTGTTTTCATCCTTATGAGCACTGCCACTGAGGCTGATGGAACAGGCCCTCGGCTGGTCTTAATTGGGATGGTATTGCAATCAAGGGAGCCACACTGATCTGCACCAGCTGCAGAACTGACCCTCTATTGATTTGGGGCCAGATCCCAAGAAAAGAGCTTGAATAAGGTCTTCAGAATCATGCCTATGATTTGTGACATGGACAATGCACGTATGAATCCCCTACAACAAGATCAGGCCCCACAGTATATGTATCCATTTGTATGGGCCAGATTCTCAGCTGTAAATCAGCATAGTATCAACAGGGTAGCTGTGCTTCAGTTCAGCTATCTACAGTAATTGATACCGGCTGAACACTTGACACAGAACATGTTGATACAGATTCTCAGACATCATTTGGATGGATAAGTAGGAGGGGGGACAGGTGTTGGCTGGAGGTGATGGACTGTCTGCAGAAGAGTCAACCTTTTGCAAAAGACCTGTGCACCATTTAAACTCCAGCTCATCCCTCAAAATAGGGCCATGGGATGAGTGCGATTCCACCCCTCCTCCCTGCCAAAAACCTAATGATGACTGGTTGGAGGCCTCATACTTTCATACAGCAGTACAGTACCTTCAGTCTCAAAGCTTTTAAAGACCTGAGGAATGATACAACAATGCCCCAAAGCTTGTTTAAATCTATCCCAATCATGCCATTGGTCCAATAAAAGATATTATCCACAAAAATTCAAAGCTTTTAAAGGATAGTAATGAATTAAAAGTCTAGTGCATTTCATCTGTTTTTCAAAAGTGGAGTCAGAATCATTGTCCCCATTTTACAGGTGCGGAAAGTGAGGTACGGAGCGCTCACAGTGCAGACATTGACCCTAAGCAGCCTCTAGAACATAGGTGCCCAGCAGACTAACTGGATGGAAGGAATATATCCATATCCAGCTGAAATGTAACCAGACCCAGGTTGAGATGTGATGTCTGTTTTCGAGGACACCACCATGCATTGTAGGGAAGGAAGAGTGCAGTATAAAGGGCTCACTGTAAATACCTTGGCTGGAGGGTGATGAAGTCACCCCTTCAGAAAAATTCTGGCAGGGCAGTTAGATGCCATCCATCTCTTCTGCTTTCTGTTACTTTTCTCCAGCATTTCTCTCTGCTCTTCTTTCTTTCCTCCTCTCCCATTACCTTTCTTTTCCTTCTCATTCCTTTTCTCCCACCCTGCATTCAAGTGCTCTAGTTTTGGTACCTCAGTTGCCCTCACTGCCACAGACTCCCAGCACCTCAGACAAATTAGCATTAGCCCACACCCCAAAACTTGGGCACCCCAAACCTTGGGCACCCCAAAGGTTGTATTGGGTTCAAGTCTTCCTTATTAATGCCCAGCTCCTTGTGGGAGCTTTGTCTCAGTACATCTCAAAGTAGGAGGCAGTAGGATTTTGCAGATAGGGATACCTGGACACTGGGTGGTGAAGTGACTTGCCTGAGGTCATTTTGTAGGTCAGTAGTGGAGTCAGGAGTAAAGACACATGCTGTGGTTCTGTTTACAAGGCCATATGTGCAGAGCAGCAGCTAGTTTTGAGCTGAAGATTATGGGATGGAGAATCCACCCCTTCTGACATGATTCTCCTGAAGAAACAGGCAGGACAAGGCAAGGTCCCATCCAAATGCATGTTCCATCTCAAAACAGCACTTTGTTTGCCCATAACGCAGCTCTGAGCTCTCCCTCCCCACCTGCAATGATAGTTCACTAGGCTAGAAACATCCTGTCTGGTCTTTACAACTCTTGGCTAGAACCTGGAATTTCCTCCAGGGCTCTCCTTGTCAGCATGACATATTAAACGCCAACATGATAAATTTATAGCTGAACTTCAACTTCACTGCAGGTGGGTTTGAACCCTACCTCTCTGGGCTGGTTTATCTTGGTTGACACCTGTTGGTTTTTCTTCTGTGGGTGCTGTAGTGAAGTGGGTGGGTGGGTGCGTAGGGAGGAAACACTGGTTCTCCTCGCTACTGTATCCATTGTCGTTCTCTGCCCTTTCCTCTGGAACCAAACTGCACTGTGTCTCATGCTGGGTGTTAGATTCTCCTATAAATTGTGGAGAAAACTGAATAATGGACATCTTAACTAATATCTAAGGTGGCCCAGCTGGTTATAGGACACAAATATACGGTCCAACACCCATTCCTACCCTGAACCTGCATTAATCTCTCTGTCCCGCTCCCACCCCATGCATTCACTCTCTCTCTTTCTCTTTCTCTGTTTACCTTCATACACAGCTATCTATCTCCCTGCCTATTTGGCTTCCTATCTATCCTCATACACCTCCTTCATCTACATACCTACCTATTTATCTATTTAGCTATTGATCCCATGCCTGCTTGCTTTCTCTTTTATTCTGACCTCTCTAATGCAGCTCATTAAAAATAAAATCCAAAGCAAGCTTTTAGCCCTTTTCTTTGAAATAGGAACCAACCTCCAGGTGTGAATTATGCCTCCCTCTACCACCTTGGGGGAACCTGGTCCACAGAGCTGTAGCTACCAGAGATGTGAAAGACCCACTGAATCCGTGGAGTTCCTTTGCAGGGGGTGAGTGGACCACTGTGGGCTTGTTTCACTATCCAGCCTCACATGAAGTGTCCCAAGCACTAGGGTTTTCGCTGCAAACAGACATGTAGAAGAGGTAGCAACATGGTCTACAGGGAGAATATTGGTACCTCAAGGGAGAGAGTGGAGGATTGCATGCATAGTTACAGGTTTATACATGTAAATTCAAGCTTATACACAGCAAAGCGGACATATACAGGAAGACAAGCACAGAAGAAGTATAATATGTTGATGTCCTTTGATTTTTTTTTAGGGGCACTGTATCTCAAGAGGGCTGATCTCACAGCAGGAGGGGGTGTGTGCCTGTGAATTTATCCTCCCCGGCGATGGTAAAACAGGAATGAATTAGCACGTTGTGACGTCAGGGGAACACATGCTGCAGCACTTTGTTCTCTTCTCCTCTTAATGAGTTGTTTGCTCCCCCCCACTTCATGAAGTTTTCCTGATGGCAGAATTTGCTAGAAAGTTCCTTTTGGGTAATAACTTTGATAGGAGAGTTCATTCTCCCTGGTTTGGGCTTTTGCAACTTCCACTCATGAACTGTTGTCCAGTGTTGCTGTGCGCTAAGAAACAGCTTCAGTGCTCCATTCCATAGGTGGTTAAAGTTTAAAAAGCAGCTGCAAATGCTAGTGTTGGGGGAGAAGAGGGGGCAGAAGGATCTGTACACAAGGTGTGTATTAAAGCTCTGAGTGGTACAATGTCTTTATATGTCAGTATGACTCTGTGTGCAAATGCACATGTGTATACATGTATGCACACATGTGTGCTTGCATTGTCATAACATAAGTGAAGCAGATGGAACTTAGGGCTCCTGGCTTCAGGATATTGGATACCCCATGGCTTACTGTTCCCAGTCTGGGGGCCCCCCATTGTAAAACCCTAGAATCAAGCAGCTGCTTAAATATTCCATGTATCAGTCCTTTCCTCTCCTAATTCCTGGGGGATTACAGAGATGAGGGGAGCTGGCAGGGAGCCGGAAGAAGGGGATGGGGGAGGGCAGGGGGAGGCTTTACATATAGATTTAAACCAGGGAGGAGGAAGCCCTCTAAACAATTCCACTTGTGAAAAGACTGAAATGGCTGCTAAACTCTATCTGATGGGGCAATCCACAACCCCCAGCCTGACAGCCAGCCCCATCAGCCAGGGCTTACTCAAGGCATCATAGCAGGGGGCACCCAAATACAGCTCCACTTCCCTCCCCTGCTGCCCAGCCCTCCACAGCCTTAACTCTTCATTTCCTCCTGTCCCCAGAGATGGACTTGTCCGAGCTCCTAGAGCCTCAGCCATGGCTGGGCAGACCTAGGTGTGGTGGAGTTGATGAGGGGACACCCTTCTTTTGCTCCCCACAGCTGCCTCTCCCTTTCCAACTGCTGTACTTACTCTATGGTACTCTCATGATTCCCAGTGAAAATAATGGGCATAGAGAGGGTCCAGGGCTAGGGGGTTTAGGGACACAGCAGATGGCAGAGTCCTTTGTGAATGCGCCTTAATAATTTATTGGTATTGCAGTAATGCCCCTGTCACAGATTGGCCCCCCACCTCACTGTACAAACCCAGCAGGGATGGCCCTAGATGGCTACTTTGATAAATGTTGCCTGACTATGTTCAGGATCTGGCTGCCCTTGCTCATGCTGAGTGGCACCTTTCCCCTTCACAGTCATATGGTAAGATACTGCCTGCTGTGAGGGTAGGGTTCAGAACCAGGCCTGGTGTAAAAAGCATCACATTTCGGGACATCAAGACTGAGAGAGAAAGAGAGCGAATGGCTGAAATTTTCATGGAAGCTTCCCCGAAGCTGGTGGGTCTAATGGGCAAATAGGGATGTTCTCAGCGTGCCAGGATTTTGGCTCCCTCAGTAAGGAAGGAGGCCAAGTGGAGCCACTTGGTTCACTCCAGATGTATGGGCTGAGAAGCAGAGATTGGTGCTGGTTAAAGGGTATCAAAGTGCTTGTATCAAGCTCTTCACCCATGAGGAACCTCTAGAGAGGGTCTGCAACTGACAAGTGCTATCTAGAAATATAAGACAATAGATAAGATCAGAAGACCTCCCAGTGGAGGCAGAAAATGACCTAGTCACAGATACGCTGACTGCTGGAACAGACCTGAAGTCACCAGCCTCCCACACATGGAGCCTAGCCATGCCAGCCAGAGGGCCCCTTTGGGGCTCAGGAGTGAGCAGGATGGGGCTATGTGCACTGCGTTGTTCCATCACCATAGGGTGGCCCCAGGGGCAGTAAAGGCAGTGAGAAAAGGTTCATAGATGTAGGGTGGGAGGGGACCTGAGCAGATCATCAAATCTGAACCCCTCCCATGGGCAGGTATGAATTCTGGGCTCATATGGCCCCTGGTAGTTTAACCTTGTATGAGCCCAGCTAGATAATTATCAAGCCTCCTTTTAAAGACCCCCAGGGTAGGAGCCAGCACCACTTCCCTTGGAAGCTGGTTGCAGATCCTAGCTGCCCTGACTGTGAAGTAGCACCTCCTGATGTCTAGCCTGAACCTACTCTCAATCAAGTTGTGGCAATTATTTCTTGTTACTCCGGGAGGAACAGGGTCTCACACCCATTCTCCTCAAACACTGGCTGGAAAACCACCCTTCCCCCCATAAAAGTCCTGCTCCAGGTGAGGATTGAACTCACAACCTCAGTATAGCTCACCCAAGCACTACTGTATAAGTACTGCGCGCTAACCAATTGTGCCACTGGAGCAGTCAGTTATGCAGGAAGTTGGAAAACAATATCCATCCTAGTGACCTCTTGTGTTCACAAGAGTAGAAGGAACATGCTCTGCCTGGCTCTATTCAGTTGGCAGGACCACTGGGGGCTGGGCACTTTTGATAACCTGCCCATAATTTTTGATGCTGATATGGGAGCTCTTTTTTAAAAAATCTAGTGCCGCAGACAGGCTGGTTGATGAGTACTTAGAAACGCGGTCTGATCCAAAACCCAGTTCAAGGGGGGGATAGAACCCCCCTCGAACTCAGACCTATATTTCTGCAGGATTCTACATTTCTTCTTTAAACTTTTATTTTTGAGGGGCTGTAACCGTATTTCCTCATCTGATGCAGAGACTAGAGTCCCAGCCTGGCAGGAACTCTTAGCAAGAAGCCTAGGGCGGGCGGATAAGACTGAAGAATCCCGCGTGTTCCATATGTATTCAGTGTGATCTCCACAACAACTAAATTTACAGAGTCCTAATGCAGAGAGAATGTCACAGGCCAAGCCTGCTCAGCTGGAGATGTGGCGATAAACAGCCCTGTGAAAACACTCTTTATCAGTGTATACATGGAGAAGGGTATCCCCAGGTGCATGGGTGAGAGGGAGCCTGAATCCCTGGCCAGCACCTCCAGCACGCTGTGCTTCTATTGGGAATGGAAAATATTGAAGGGCACTCATATGAAAGACATGCCAAGGGCAAAGGAAGAGGCTCTGTCATAGTGAAATGCTGTTGTGATCTCTGTGCGGCATGGGACAGGGGGCTGCCTTTGTTGATGCAGGGCAGGGATAGATCTATTTCTCTGCCTCTGGGAGATACATTCTATCAAGGACAGACTCTGGATTAAAAATCTATGAGCTTGCTTGTGGGCTGGCAGTAGGATCTGTGCTTGGAGGAGTCTGAGCTGGGACTAAGATAAGAGTGTGGGTTGGGCATGGGCTGGATAACTGCTCTGGAGCACACAGGCTGAATCTCCATGAGGTAGGGCTGGACTTTTTAGGCTTCTTGAGCATTTGATCACCCCCCACCCCTCCCAAAAGTGGCAGAGAAGAAAAGTTCTCAAAGTGTTAAAAGTACAGTCCCCCCCCCAGCCTGCAGTGGGAACTCATGCTTCCCTGTATATCCAGCTTGAATGGGCAAGGCAGGACCCTGCTTAGGAGGCAAAAGAAAAATTGCTACAATGTCAGTCACAGACATTTTTCCCAGGATTGGGACCCTCTGCATTATCATCCTTTAACTCCCATTCTTCCTCACTTCAGAGTAAATTTACACCCAGGACACATTGGCCTTGAGCCCAGGAAGAGTCTGACCTGCTTCTGTTCAGATGGGGAGGAGCTGCGCATCTCTATTTACTTTAAAGCCTGCATCTAATTCCCCTGCCATTTACACTAGCATCATGCAATGGAGTCACTTCTGATTCACGCTGGGACAAGTGAGAGGAAATGCAGGATCTGTTGTGACCTGTATTTTTTGTTGTCCTCTGTACTAAGTCTCAGAAATTTAGTTTTTATTTTATTTTAGGTGGAAGCTTTATTATTTCTTTTTCTGTCTTCAAAATAAAGCAGCAAACCTTTCTGAAAGGCACCGCCAAGGAGTTTTAGACTCTGCATTTCAATCAGGCGGCAGGTACAAACTCTGATGAGAAAAGAAAATGCTTCTTGAATGCTTTTCTCAAGCAATGGTGAGAACAGACTGCCTGCTCTCTGCTGCGTGGGTATAAACACTCCATGTAATGTTGTTGCTATCACTGCTGTTAATTGTTATTAGTGGCGATGGGTGTCGTGTGTATTAATAATTAAACATTAGTGTCTAACACCAACAATGGCACCACCATGTTCTGCTTGAGAAACAGAAGGTGAAAGTGACCAAGAGAAATTAAAGTGACAAAACTACATTCCATATCCAAACTAAGAGAAATGCAAGAATCACATATTAATAGTAACTTTGATTTATACTGCTACCTCGGTGGCAATATTTGAAGACGTTTTTAGTAAAACAGAAAAAGCTCCAGGTTTTGCATGCATGAGTTTTATGGTGACAGTGCCCTTTTAATAACTCAGTTTTGTAAGAATCAGTCTCTGCCTGTCCTGTCCATCCCATATATTTCACTCATCTGTCTGTCTGTCCTTATATCACTCACCTGTCTTTCTGTTCCTCCATCACCTATCATATAATCTTTCACTCCATCCACCCATCCTACTTGCCCAGATCTCTGTAATATGGGATGGCCTACTCCATGACTCCCTTGAGTAAGCCTTCCTCCAAGCAGCAGTACCAATGAAATAATTGGGATTATCCCTGCAATCCCACCCACATTCAGTGGTCCAGTGGGCTGGACTGTTATATACATGAGTACTGTAGTCCTAGCTCATGAGTTATCCTGTTTGCTTTAGTGTGCTAACTCCAGGGCCGTCCCTAGTGGGGACGTGAATTGGGGTGACTGCTCCGGGCCCCATGTGTTGGGGGCTCCCGCAGAGCTGGGCGGAACAGCCGTGGTGACTCTGTCTTGCCACCGCTTGCTTCATGTCCAGCCACTTGCTCCCCCCACCCCCCCCACACGGATGCTGCCCATGGTGGTGGCAGCTTCTTAAAGTCCAAGGCTCATGGGATTGGAGCAGGGGCGGGGCCCCACATGGGCTGATTTGCCACGGGCCCCGCACCCTGCTCAGGTCAGCTCTGTAGCTCACAGGGGTTAAAAGGGAAATAATGTGGAGTGAAATTAAAACTACCAAGCATATTGTAAAATAAATGTTGTTACCCATCTTTTTCAGCAAGACCCATCTCTTGCATTTAACTTCCTCCACTGAAAGAGCCAATGTAAAAGTCTCCCAGAGTAACTAAACTCCCTGATATAAGATCCCCTGCAATTCCAAGGCCCTTTCTTACATTTTACGTACATGAGTGGCTTTATCACTGCCACAGTTCCAGTGTGCATCCAAACATACGTAAGTGTTTTCAGGAGAAGGCTCTTTGAGCTGTATCTTTTTACCCTAACTCCTTGGGAATGCTAGCGCAGTACCTTCCCCATTGATTATTGAAATAGTTTCAGTTACTCGAGTTTATTTCTGTGGAAGGGAGTTTATAAAGTTTATTCTCTTGGTACAGGGCACAGACTGAGCCAGTACGTGGCAGCACAGCATACCAATGCCTCTTGGAAGATGTTGTCTTGTTCCCCAAAATACCATGCCTGGGGGTTTTTTTATAGTAAATCTTGAGCTGTCATTCCTGCAAAGGAAGCTGCAGAAACAACTAAGGTATAACCAATGCAGGGATATCAGGGAGTGTGCAGGCGCCCTGGACCACAGCTCTGGAAGGGTGTTAACAGTCTCTCTCACTTCATTGAGGGGTTAATGCCAATGCCCTATGTTGGAGAGTTCAGCATCCACAGTGTTGACATCTCAGGAATGGCACAGTCTGGCTGTTTCCTGAGACACCACCATGGTGAGATGCCACCACTTCTTCCCCTCCCCAGTCAAGAAAGAGCTAAGTTGCAGAACCCAGATGAGCCCAGGGGCACATTCAGGCCTCAGGGAAATTTGGGGGTACCTTAGAACGCTCTCCTGAGCACTGTCTCATTTTAAGACCCACCGGGGTTTTATGTATGGAGCTGGGAAGAGTGCGGACACCTTTCCCCTTGCCTTGATTCAACTAGGCAGACAGACATGGAATGATTTTTCTAGGTCACAGAGGCAGAGCTGATTTTAGAGGTGAGCAGAGCAGCCAAGGCCTTTGTCCAAGGTCCCAAGCTCTGGGGTCACACTTATCTATGTTAGTGCTGGTATCCAATGTGCAGAAGAGGGGAGGAGAGGTCTTACACAGTAGACTCACCTGGGCCCCTGTGAGCCTAATATTGGCTCTGCCTGGGAGAGCAGATTGGTCCCAATCTGACCATTGGATACATGCAGGCATACCTGTCTGCACTGCACTTGCATAGGTGCCAGGTGTACTGAATGAAGAGGTAAAGGCTGACTCCTGGAAGTACTTGGACCATTGTTAACTTGGCACACAGGAGGCATCCCAGTGAAGCCAGCCTTCAGTACTGATGGGCCTGGAGCTTTGTGGAAGGAATATCAGAGGTAACTGCCTCGTTCCAATGGGACTTAGGCACCTACCTCACTTTGGCACAGGCAGCCTCTGTGTGTGACATGCAACAAATCAGGGAGGGGAGAGGCAGCACAGTAGCAGACAGGGTGAGAAGCAGGCAACAGAGCTGGAGATTGGGCAGGGAGCCCAGAGTAGGAAGCAGAAAACAGAGCAGCAGATCAGGCAGACAGAAGGGATTGAAGTGGCACAGAAAGTGTGGGCTAATAGGTAGCACATCTACCAAGGAGGTTGGCCCCCACTGCCCTATTGTGACCCCCTTTGTCAGCTGCAGCTCATTCACAGACACCGAGCACTGCTAAATGCCCACTCGCTCAAGGAGACATTAACACAGTCCTAACCCCATGGGTCCAGTTTCTGCATGATGCTGTGTCCCTAACTAAACTCTTGACAACCTGCAAACATACGTGCCCTCAGCATCCCAGGGAGCAAGTACTGTTGATTTTTTTTATTTTTGGTGGGGAAGGGGGGTCAGTGCAGTACATGCCACACACCCTCAAGAGGATTCCCCAGCATCCAGTTGCATCCCAGCACTTGGATGGCTTTGATTGGCTTTGCCCCTCGGCAGAGTGAAGGGGTTTTCTGTGTTCACCTGAAACCAGGCCAAAGGCAGAGTAGGCAAGGCCTTTATGGACCTCTGCCTCTCAGCCAGGGTGCCCTGATGCCCAGGAGTGCCTTGAGATCCTGTCAAGGGTGTTCCATGGCACAGGGCTAGCACTGGCAGCTGTGCAGACAGGATTCGCAAGAGATGTCCCCTAGGACACTGCAGTCTTGTGCCCACCCTGGCGCTGCTGGGAGCTTTTGGGACACTTGATAGTATCATAGAAAGTTAGGCTGGGAAATGACCTCAGGAGGTCATCTAGTTCAACCCCCAGCTCCAAGCAGGATCATCCCCAATTAGATCCTACTAACCAAGGCTTTGCCTGCCCAGGTCTTAAAAACCTCCAACGATGGAGACTCCACCACCTCTCCCGAACACCCCTTCCAGCACTTTACTACCCCCAGACTGGGAGAGGCGAGAAGGCAGGATCCTCTTTTAAGGCGCTGCCTGGGGCGCGGCCACGCGGGGGGCGAGGCCAGACAACCGGGGCGTGGCAAGGGAGGAGAGGGGCGAGTCCGGACGAATGGGCGTGTCCAGAAGAGCAAGGGCGCGGTCGGGAGGGCGTGGGCGTGGCCAGGCGCGAGGGGGGCGGAGCCCGCAGCTCCAGCGCTGCGCTTCAATAAGAGGGAGGCAAAAAAGCAGTGCGGGGCAGGTGCCGTTGTTTTGTAGGGGAGGCCCCCCCCC